>NC_041385.1:153674708-153694812 GCF_002162155.2 Triticum dicoccoides
TATATCCAATTGGATGTAAGTTGGCATAGGATATTATTGTTGACATCACCTAAAGGTGAATATGTTGGGAGGCAACACAATAAGCCCCTATCTTTCTCAGTGTCCCGCCGAAACTTTATAACTACAAGTATTGCGTGAGTGTTAACAACTATGGGGGACTATGAGATAGTTGAGTATGTGAGCTTGCTGAAAAGCTCTATTATTGACTCTTTCTGATGTTACGATAAATTGCAGTTGCTTCAATGACTGAGATTATAGTTTGTTAGTTCCCAATGAAGTTTTTGGACCATACTTGACATTGTGAATTGCTTATTACTTGAACATAGGAAATCATATGACAAAATCCTTATATGTTGTTGTTATTAGAATGATCATGATGCTCTCATGTCCGTATTTTATTTTTGTCGACACCTCTATCTCTAAACATGCGGACATATTTTTCGATTTCGGCTTCTGCTTGAGGACAAGCGAGGTCTAAGCTTGGGGGAGTTGATACGTCCATTTTGCATCATGCTTTTATATCAATATTTATTGCATTATGGGATGTTATTAAACATTATATCTCAATACTTATGGCTATTCTCTCTTATTTTACAAGGTTTACCATGAAGAGGGGGGATGCCGGCAGCTGGAATTCTGGCTGGAAAAGGAGCAAACGTTGGAAACCTATTCTGCACAACTCCAAAAGACCTGAGACTCCACGAAACAACTTTTTGGATTTATTAAGGAATCATGAGCAAAAGAAATAGGCCAGGGGCCCACACCCTGTCCAGGAGACAGGGGGCGCCCCCCCTAGGGCGCGCCCCCCCTAGGGCGCGCCCCTATCTCCTGGGCCCCCTGGTGGGCCTCTGGCGTCCATCTTCTGCTATATGAAGGGTTTTGTCCTGGAAAAATTCATGGGCAAGCTTACGAGACGAAACTCCGCCGCCACGAGGCGGAACCTTGGCGGAATCAATCTAGGGCTCTGGCGGAGCTGTTCTGCCGGGGACACTTCCCTCCGGGAGGGGGAAATCATCACCAACGTCATCACCAACGATCCTCTCATCGGGAGGGGGTCAATCTCCATCAACATCTTCACCAGCACCATCTCATGTCAAAGCCCTAGTTCATCTCTTGTATCCAATCTTGTATCAAAACCACAAATTGGTACCTGTGGGTTGCTAGTAGTGTTGATTACTCCTTGTAGTTGATACTAATTGGTTTACTTGGTGGAAGATCATATGTTCAGATCCTTCATGCATATTATTATCCCTCTGATTATGAACATGAATATGCTTTGTGAGTAGTTACGTTTGTTCCTGAGGACATGGGAGAAGTCTTGCTATTAGTAGTCATGTGAATTTGGTATCCGTTCGATATTTTGATGAGATGTATGTTGTCTCTCCTCTAGTGGTGTTATGTGAACGTCGACTACATGACACTTCACCATTATTTGGGCCTAGAGGAAGGCATAGGGAAGTAACAAGTAGATGATGCGTTGCTAGAGTGACAGAAGCTTAAACCCTAGTCTATGCGTTGCTTCGTTAGGGGTTGATATGGACCCATATGTTTAATGCTGTGGTTAGGTTTACCTTAATACTCCTTTTTGTAGTTGCGGATGCTTGCAATATGGGGTTAATCATAAGTGGGATGCTTGTCCATGTTAGGGCAGTACCCAAGTGTCGGTCCCCCCACATATCAAATTATCAAAGTACCAAACGCGAATCTTATGAACGTGATGAAAACTAGCTTGACGATAATTCCCAATGTGTCCTGGGGAGCTCCGTCCTCATTATTAGAATTTGTCCAGGCTTATCCTTTGCTACATAAAGGATTGGGCCACCTTGCTGCACTTTATTACTTTATTTACTTTTTGCTCGTTACTATTTATCTTATCACAAAACTATCTATCGCCTACTATTTCAGTGCTTGCAGAGAAAACCTTACTAAAAACCGCTTATCATTTCCTTCTGCTCCTCGTTGGGTTCGACACTCTTACTTATCGAAAGGACTATGATAGATCCCCTACACTTGCGAGTCATCAATAGACGGTAAGTTATTCACGGGGAAACCCTTGTTGAGTGTGTTTGCAAGAGAGAGAGATAGTGTGCGTGTGTGATATGTTAGAGACTGAGGCGATGATAACAGATTCTTTGTGTCTATGTGTGTGGAGGATAGAGAGAGACATGTACATGGGGCTTTGTGTTGTGTAACGTGGAGACACATATACATAATTAGAGAGTGAGTGTGTGAGATACACATGCGGACATGGGGAGAGATGAGGATCCAGATAAATGGGTGTTTGTGCGTGTCTATGTGTGTTTGTGCACGCGTTTGTGTGTGAGAGGGAGTGTGTGTATGTGGAGTAGAGAGACCACTAATGATGTAAACCTAGTATAAGGGAAGGGGAATGGTGTGACATGTGTAGTAGCGGGATAGCATGGGTGCGGGCGGGGGGAGAAGACTATTTGGAAGAGACATCGAGTGTGTGTGTGGGAGAGGGGTGTGAGAGCGAGAGAGAGAGAGAGAGGGAGAGAGAGAGAGAGAGAGAGAGAGCTAGCGACGGAGAGAGAGATAAAGAGGAAGAGAGGGGGGAGGGGTCGTTTGTGTCCATAAATGGCGTATAGATAGGGAGACAATGTTGATGTTGTTCGAAATTGGCCTATGTACGGAGACGCAAGGGAAGCGAGTCATCGTGTGTGTGATAGGGACTTCATGAGAGATCTAGAATAGATGGTGTAGAGAACAATGTGCGAAATCGAGAACGATGATACATTAGGGAGCTATGGAAAGAGTCACGACATATATGTATACAGGGAAGGAGTTGGGGCGGATCCGCATGTGGGAGATAGAAAGAGAAGAGTGGTGCACAAGGAGACAAAGTGTGCTTGTTTGCAGTGGGGGTGGTGTGTGAGGTGAGTGCGCGAGAACCACATAACTAGGGAGATAGACGTTTGGGGGCGATGTTTTGTGTGTATGGGAAATATACACTCTACATAGTGTGTGTGCTTGGGAAAGAGAGATAGCGGGAGACCTAGAGAGTAAGGGAAGAGATGTGTGCATGCCCGAGAGACAAAGTGATAGAGACCTATATTGGGGTCCGGACTTTAGAAGAGAGAGGGGTGTTAATGTGCTCGTGTGTTGGTGTTTAGGGGAGAGAACGACTTCTCTATGTGTGTGTGGGGGTGGCTTCAGATAAAGAGTGAGGTATCTATATTTGAGGGACTTTAGCGTAATTGAGATATTGTGCACTCATGGTTGATCAATTTGTTTCACAGTTTGGACTATGAGATAACGATACTTTTGAACATGCGTGATATACCTTGATGTACCAGAATTACAAACCTAAGATTGGAATTTTGGAATTCAACTCCATCATTAGCTTTTGTAATTAATTTAAACGGAGGTACATTTTTTAAGCCAAGATTTCGTGATTTCAAATTCATATATCAAACCTAGAGATATACACATACGAGCATGTTCAAACTTTATAATCATCCACTTTATTCATACACATACACATTTTTGCTTTTGTCATCATAATTAGGATAAACACATTTGGAATTTCATTTGAATTGGACCGTATGATGGTATTTGCTTGTAGTAGCTCAATGATCCATATTTGAATTGAATGGACAATCTACGTTTCGAGTTGGAGACATTGATTTTCAAAACTTGCACTTTTTTTTGCGTGCAAAACATGTTGGGGAATGTTGCAGAAAATAAAAAATTTCTATGCTTCACCAAGATCAATCTATGGAGTCATCTAGCAACGAGAGAGAGGAGTGCATCTACATACCCTTGTAGATCGCGAGCGGAAGCGTTCAAGAGAACGAGGTTGAGGGAGTCGTACTCGTCGTGATCCAAATCACCGAAGATCCTAGTGCCGAACGGACGGCACCTCCGCATTCAACACACGTACGGTTGGGGAAGACGTCTCCTCCTTCTTGATCCAGCAAGGGGGAAGGAGAGGTTGATGGAGATCCAGCAGCACGGTGGCGTGGTGGTGGAAGTAGCGGGGATCTCGGCAGGGCTTCGCCAAGCTCAGCGAGAGGGAGAGGTGTTACGGGGGGAGAGGGAGGCGCCAGGGGCTAGGGTGCGCAGCCCTCCCTCCCCCCTCTTTATATAGGGGCCCTAGGGGGCGCCGCCCCTCTAGAGATCCAATCTCAAGGGGGGGGGCGGCCAAAGGGGGGAACTTGCCCCCCAAGTCAGGTGGGGCGCCCCCACCCCCAGGGTTTCCAACCCTAGGCGCAGGGGGAGGCCCAAGGGGGGTGCACCAGCCCACCAGGGGCTGGTTCCCTTCCCACTTCAGCCCATGGCCCCTCCAGGATAGGTGGCCCCACCCGATGGACCCCTGGGACCCTTCCGGTGGTCCCGGTACAATACCGGTGACCCCCGAAACTTTCCCGGTGGCCGAAACTGGACTTCCTATATACAAATCTTTACCTACGGACCATTCCAGAACTCCTCGTGACGTCTGGGATCTCATCCGGGACTCCAAACAACTTTCGGTTTACCGCATACTAATATCTCTACAACCCTAGCGCCACTGAACCTTAAGTGTGTAGACCCTACGGGTTCGGGAATCACGCAGACATGACCAAGACAGCTCTATGGCCAATAACCAACAACGGGATCTGGATACCCATGTTGGATCCCACATGTTCCACAATGATCTCATCGAATGAACCACGATGTCGAGGATTCAAGTAATCCCGTATACAATTCCCTTTGTCAATCGGTATGTTACTTGCCCGAGATTCGATCGTCGGTATCCCAATACCTCGTTCAATCTTGTTACCGGCAAGTCACTTTACTCGTACCGTAATGCATGATCCCATGACCAACCACTTGGTCACATTGAGCTCATTATGATGTTGCATTACCGAGTGGGACCAGAGATAACTCTCCGTCATACGGAGTGACAAATCCCAGTCTCGATCCGTGTCGACCCAACAGACACTTTCGGGGATACCTGTAGTATACCTTTATAGTCACCCAGTTATGTTGTGACGTTTGGTACACCCAAAGAACTCCTACGGTATCCGGGAGTTACACGATCTCATGGCCTAAGGAAATGATACTTGACATTGGAAAAGCTCTAGCAAATGAACTACACGATCTTGTGTTATGCTTAGGATTGGGTCTTGTCCATCACATCATTCTCCCAATGATGTGATCCCGTTATCAATGACATCCAATGTCCATAGTCGGGAAACCATGACTATCTGTTGATCAACGAGCTAGTCAACTAGAGGCTCACTAGGGACATGTTGTGGTCTATGTATTCACACATGTATTACGATTTCCGGATAACACACTTATAGCATGAATAATAGACAATTATCATGAACAAGGAAATATAATAATCATCATTTTATTATTGCCTCTAGGGCATATTTCCAACAAAACAAACAAATTGTTGGCCATGATATCATAGTCGATCGTACAAGAGCAGAGCACTTATAATTTTAGGCGCCAAAAGCTTTCAAACTTCCCGCTCACATCGAAATATCACGCGGCCGAAAGTTTAGCCCTGCGATAGTCCTGTTTTACCCCTGCCACATGAACAGAAAAGGGCTGCTTTGGTAACTCCATTGTTTTCCCCTCTTTGCCCCAAACATTCTTCCCCAGAGCCCCTCCCCTTCCCCTCCCCAACCCCCCAACCACGGCAAGCCACCGAATATAGTCCTCCGCCGCAGCGGTGGACCTCACACCCTGCCGGATCTACCTTCCGCACCTTGGAACCCTCAACTGCCAACTCACCACTTCACCGGAGCCGCTTCAGCGACTGGCTTGTCCATCGCTCCAGATCTTCTTGAGCGCCATCATGGTCCACCGCACCGGATCTGCTTAACCGGCACCCTCGTCCACCACAGTGCAGGCCCTTCATTGACTCCCTCGTCCGCCCCTTCACTGGCCCTTCATACAAGCCCTTGTCCGCCACAACAGATCCGCCTCACCAAAAGCACTGTACAACGTGCCCGCCGAAGCCTTCGTCCACTGCACCGGACCCGCTCCACGGACGCCATATTCAACTCCACCGGCCTTGCTTTACCGACACCGCAGCCTCATCAGGTTATTTCGATTTGTACTCCTTCAGTTTTTCTCTTTATCGTGCAACTGTTCACTTACCACAGATGAGCTTTCTTGTATGTCGACAAGCGCCGCAAACCGTAGCACCGGAGCCGCTTCAGCGACGGCTACAGCCGGCCCAAACTCAACCGCAACACGAGCACCATCGACGATCCTTAGCTATCAAGTATGACAACGATACCCATACGCCTCCGAGAATCAGGTACTATTATCCAACGGCCAACGCCTACGTTCACTTTCCTAGCATAAGCACCGCACCTTTGAATTTCTTCAGGGCATCATTCAGTTTTTCATGAGACGCATTATTCTGCTTGCACCTGTAGGGCCATACTTCTGGCAGTGAACATGTTACACGTGCTAAATTACATACCAGTGCACATATAGTTAATATGCTTTAGTTTTGTCCTAAGTACTCCCTCCATTCCAAAATAGATGACCCAACTTTGTACTAACTTTGTACTGAAGTTAGTACAAAGTTGAGTCATCTATTTTGGAACGGAGGGAGTATTACTGTACTTCCTAGATATCACTGCCTACTATTTTACTTCTTCAAAGCTATATTTATGATAATGGTGCTGTTCTGATGCCACCTGTTGGTTCCATCAGACTGCTTAATGTTCTCTATGCTTAATTACACATTGGCAAACTAGCATGTGGTTCCACTGCTTTTTGTTCGTTTTACCCTACATTTTCTGATGCTAGCTATTACATCACTGATCTGAGCCTCTATTCATTACTTGTTTGTGTGTTCTTGATCTTCCCAAGTTGCATGACTAATTTGATACTTCTATTAATTATGGAGCTGGCAACCCCATCAAGCAAAATATTTGTTCTTTTGGGGCTGGCAGCTCGAACAAGCATAAAAATAGAGGGAAGCAGATATATTGTCATGTATGCACACACCCTTCTTTCATTAGTTTAGATGAACCATTGATGATCAATTCAGACCAGTGCATGCAATTAAAATTAATTTTACCTAAATAGGGGGTGCAGAATAAACTACAACAACTATATTTGCAACCACGGGATGCTGACGATATCTTCAAAGAACATTGCAACAGCAGCGAGGCTTCACAACAACATATGGTAAGCCAGTGTGTTTTAGTACATGTGAAATGTAATGCGAGTGGGCTGCTTTCTTGGCTTGTGTCCTCAACCTGTAATCCTACCGAACTACAAATAGTTCAGTTGTCTGCTTTGCTGTATTGCTTGATTCGAATGCTTGTTTGTTGTTACGCTATACCTGAGTTGGCCAATATGTCAGCAGTGCCTGCTGTACTATCGTAAAGAAATGCATGCCTATTTCATTCGAGTCCTTAACTTTTCCTCTCAACTTCATCACAAGGCTGTCTTCGCAGTTTATATGAGGCCACACTGGTAAGTGCTTTCTCAGATTATTTCAACTGCTTAGATGCCTTGGAAACTTAAATATAGTGGTGGTACACTCCCTTTCAACTAGGAATGTCAACTGGGTCCCGTTTAATCCCGATTAAAGTCCACTAGTGGTATGATAGTTCAAAAGAGTTTTTATTTTTTGAGGAAAATGAACTAGGGAACTAGCAGAAACTAACTAGATGCGACTGGCAGATGTCGTTTATTTGCCACTTACATCCCTAGTTTCATCTTACCATTTTAATTTCTTTTCGGCTGATGCTGCTTCAAACCATTTAAATATAGCTTGCCATGCTCGGCAATAATTCGTCTGTCGTTTACCATGTAAGCTAACTGCCTGGATCATACGATAACTATCTCTTACTTATGTCCAACGGAAACCTTTCAGGATGCCGTTCACACTAGGACACAATATACAACCCCAGAATCTATTTGTGGAAGCAGTGCGCCATCCATGTTACCAGATGGTAGCAGTTCATAGGCAACACTGCCGGAGAGCAGTCTGAGCACAGATATTATAGTGCTTGAGGCTCTACTAGAGGCAGAAAGAGATGGTGTGGCTGCCATGAATGAGGTAATCTTTATCTTGAGGCTGAAAATTACGAAATTAGCGGCACGCATTATGCAAGCAACCCAAGAATTGGAGGAAGTACGAATGTTGCATTTCAAGACAGAGGAGGTCCTGTTGTTTCTGCTATCTGAAGCCCAGGGTAATCCCGGGTCTTCTTTAGATACCAGTTGAAATTGTCATTAGATTATTGTACTTGCATGTTGTGTCATGTATCTGAATGGATTATGTTGCAAGACCACCTATGTTGTCCATGTGTTGTAATCATCCGAATTTTTCAGGCGAGGTAATCCTCAGTACTTGTATGATTGACATAAGGTGAATTGTTTTTCATGTGAGCATATTGTATTGGATGAAATAACTGTTTGACTCAGAGTGTATCCAACCTACTGAATTCGAAGATCACGACATTTCTAAATCATAATCATATATAAAGATGGAATAAATCTTTGTTGTGGTTTTGAAGAAATAAATAACAAAACATAGAATTATATGTGGATATTCGTAATCGAATACAAATTGGATTTGAATTTAGTTTGCCAGGGCCCAGGGCAAACGTGAATGCTAATTCTCCCAAGTTTTGAACGAAGCGGCTAAACACCCACTATAATTTGTGGGCTGCCCGAAGCAAGTGTTTGCGAGATGGAAATTACTGTCTACCCCTGACATTTGACATCCTTATCGACCGGATTTACACTGCTGTCGATAGGGGTAGACTAGTAGCTTCTACCTTTGAGCCCATTCAGACACGGTGGGCGCCAAACGTGGGCGGCAAAACACATTTGATTCAAGCTCGTCCGAAAGACATGTGTCTCTTCCTCCATTTCCCCATTCATACACGGTGGGCGGCAAAACAAACTCTCCTTGTCCTAAATTGATGTAGGCTAATATTTTAAATAGGGGCAGATGTGTAGCTTCCCTCAGACGTGACACAACCGCCCTACCTGTCAGCCCCGTTCATACACCTTGGGCGCCAACCATGGGCGGCAAAACACCCTCTCCTCGCCCGAAATAGTTACCGGCAAATATTTGGGAGATGCGAGATTACCGTCCTATCCCCAACCGACGCGATGTCTGAAATTTTAAACGGGGGATAAGTTCGTAACTTTCCCACATTTCAGAGAAGCGTGTCCCAAAGTTTGAGATCTCCCCTTCCCCTCCATTTCCCCATTCATACATCATCGGCGACACGACAACCTCCGCACTGCGGCCAGCCTCCTCCGTCCGCCACCCCATCCTCCACCTTGCCAGAGCTGCTACCCCTACCCCATCGTCCACTGCAAGAGATGGACGTCTCTCATCCACGATGCTGGACCAGGATCCTTTCATCGCCTCCTCTCACTTCATCGGCACCATCGTCCACCTTGTCGTTGCCGCTCCTACGACCGCCTCATCCACGGCAACATGATTTATCCCCCGACCCGGTCGTCTGCCGTCTAAAGTCTTCTTCCCCGCCGCCGAGAGCCATCGCACCCGCAACACCCTCAACGTATCAACATAGGCCTACACGGCGTCGCAAGAGAGGTGGTACTCTTCCATATGTGCTTAAGTTATTGATATCACCCGGAAAATAGATCGTAATTTGTTTACTGTACTTTTCTTGTCCGTACCAAATCGTAGCGGCTAGTTGAAAGCAAACATTGGTTGCGAAGTAGCCTTGTCCGGTTTGCACCTTCAGATCCGCCATGGCACGGGCACTATACTCATAAAGCTTATGGTTTCCCCCTTTATATTCATTACCATCATCGTAGGTGCTTCGTGTCGTGCTAGCACTGCTTCTCAAGACCTCAAACCCAAAGCTTACGTGTTGAAATACGAATCTGATATGATGCTCATATCACTAAAACAGAGAACGTTTAATTGGTCACCTAATGTTCCTATATTCGTTTCGAAAAGCATGTGCGCCACCCACTGGTCCATCTAGTTCCACTTTCCTGATTTTTCTCTTGATGCTTAGGGTTTTCCCCTTTTATCTATTCTACTATGATCTGCGTAGGTGCTTTCTGTCGTACTAGCATTACTCCACCCTTCAAGATAAACAACACAACACTCAGAATTCAAAAGCTTAGTTGTTCAAATATGATTGTGATATGATACTGATATTAGTTAACTGACACATTTAATTGGTTAGCTAAAGGCCCCACTTGAGTTTCCAAATGCATGTCGCGACATATAGAGAGACAGCATAATTGCATTTCTTTGTCACTTGTTGACCGTACTTTCTTGTCCATACCAAATCTTAGTTGTTATTTCAAAGCAAACATCGGTTGCTAACTACCCTTTGCATGATTTGCAGCTTCAGATCTGCCATCCCACTGCCACAGTCAACACTGTACTCATCATGCTTATAGTCTCCCCATTTTATGATAACCACAATCAGCCTACGTGGTTCGTGTCGTAATAGCACTGCTCCACCTATCGAGCTAAACAAGCTTAGTTGTACAAATTCATATATGATATTATTGTTGATATTAGTAAAACTGAGAGCTGTTTAATTGGTTAGCTAAATGTTCCTACTTTAGTTTCGAAATGCATGTGAGCCACATATGGAGAGATCGGAAAGAATAGTATTTCTTTGTGCACTCTGGTTCATCATGGGTGGCTAACCGACATTGTACTGAAAGACTTGTAATATCTTCAATCTGCTTGCTCTTCTGCTCTTCTTTAAGATGATCCTCTTCTCTTGCGGTCGACTGGTCAGATCGAGTTGTTCTCCCTTAGTATATTTTGAATCTGTCAGGTCAGGTCGACTTGTTCTTCTTTACTATATGTTGAAGCTGTCATCTGCGAAGTGTCATCACTTCTGAAGCTCTCATATTTTGAGTAGTAGGCCACATTATATTAATGCACACACCAAATTACAGCATGCATGGCATCAATTAAAAGAATTGCAGAGATAGCACAAAGGGGTTTACAAGGAGGCAGTATTGGATTAGAATCACTTCTGCATTACAAAGAAAATCTCACTTGTTTTTATGTTTTCATGCATGTCAGATATTGAACATTATCAAAATGAATATGAGAATGGGCGCATGAGAGGAATATGGCGGAACAATCCACTGGCTAACAAACTTAGCGTGGTGGAGGATGGCCTATCTTATTCACCCATCAAGGTGCTTGCTCTAACTTTGCAAAGTTGTATTGGTCGCACATATTTTGCATCTGACCTCTTGCATTACTTTTACTTTGTTACACCATCTGCTTAGTTTAAGCATCATACATGAGTATATGCCATACCTATCCATTTTCTGTACCTATTCCATGTGTCGTCACACTATGTTTTTCAAGTCAAATGTTGTTCTTTCATAATAGATGTCCAAAAGGAAGAGGGTGAGTGCAGATCCTCAAGGAGTACAAACTAGGTATTTGGAAAAGGTAGTGATACCTGTTAAATCAGATAGATCAGCAGCCACATAAAACACAGGCCCAACTGTACCACACTTTACCCCTACTCCAGTGGCCAAACCCCTATTAGAACTGTTGAGAGCCGAGCGTCAGGTACTCTATGATATCAATTCAAAATTTGAACTCCTAAATTTCTGCATGTGCCTTACCCTCTCTCTTGTATGAAAACTAATTTCAGATGAATCTCCTTGCTCAAAGGATCATACGATCTCACAACAATACTGGGCTCTGCATTGCTCTTGTCAGTACCTCTCTCCCTTTTGCCTTGTAAGCTGTACTTAATTAATTGCTATTTGATTATGTATCATCAGTCTGCACCTGATCTTCATTATCCTCTGTTTCTTCCAATATCATTTGATCTATATTTACTCTTTGCAAAATGTAGAATAATGGCAACGCTTATAAAGAATTTTCTTTGGGGAATTTATTGAATTATCCTTCCATCAACATGGAGAAGGGCTTTGTCCAGCCCGTGTTAACATGTAATGTAAGTTCATCCTTCTCAAGCCTTCAAACTTTGTTCTAGTATAGATTTGGATAGGCGTCATTTCCTCCACTTCTGTTTTCTTTGTTGTTTACATCTGATTGGATGTTTGCAACAACTACCAATTTCAAATTGTAGTTGTAAAAACATGTTCCTTATGCAGAACAGATCCATTTATTTGCTTATATAATTGTGAAACCTGTTACGTGTCTCCTTGTTTCTCTTTCAGAGTTGTATCTCTTATGCCAGGCAGAACTTTAGGGAAGATAGTGAGCCAAACCATCTTGAGGACAGCGAGATGACCCCCAAGGTCCTGTCTTGATGAAGACAGTGAGTTGAAGCTACTCACCAGCAGGTGTGAGACAACCTCTGTGCAGTTGCTACCTCAATCATTTCGACTTCTTCAGTCAACTTAAAGCGGAAAGGCTTGCTTCAGCTCAGCTCCGACTTAAAGTCAAAGATGCAATGAAGATGTCAGAGGACTGCCGTGCACACCATCATGCCATACATCTACTGTTGATGCATCTATCGTTGACACAACTGAGGTCTACTCAGCTTCTTCGGCTGTTTGGGGGGCCCGACCTGGCCAGGCCTAGTGCCTTCTGAAGTGCTCTCAGTTTTGTATATTCTTTTGTCGACGCGTTTATTTGCATTGGTGGCAAACTTTGATGCCTAGTGGATGTAATATGTGTGATAGCCGTGATAGCCTAGCGTAAGTTGCTTGCTTATTTATTTCCTTGTTGTCTTGTTTATTTGTTTGCTTGTAGTCATTGCAGTTCTTTTTCCGCGGTTTGCTAGTGGCTGCAATAACCTATTTTTTTAAAACTAGGCCACAATAACCATGGGCTAATATTTATTGTAGTGACACTAGGCCTCCTACGGGCCGTAGAAACAGCGGGCCTTCTACGGGCCGTAGAAACAATGGGCCTTCTATGGGCCGTATCATCAATGGGCCTTATACGGGTCGTATGATTGATTGGCCAAACATGGGCCAATAACAGACCGCATTATGACCATAAACGGGCTAGAGTTGGAATCGTCCGTTCATGGGCCGACCATAACGGGCCATCATTAATAGGCTGTATTTGATGACGCTATGAAAATGACCCAACGTATTAATGGACCACAAACGGGCTGACTGTAACCACGGGCTGAATTTGGCCCACAAGCAGAAAATGACAGTAACGGGCCGTAAGTAAATGAATGCTGGAAATGAGCCCAAGAATAAATGGGCTTTGAGAAGTCCGAAAGATAACATGGGCTGGAAATGGCCCAATGGAATAACGGGCCATTGATGGGTATAAAGTGATACACTGTTCATTACGAGCTAGTTTCACCATGGGCCGTTAATGAGTGTAAAGTGATACACTGTTCATTACGGGCCAGTTTCACCACGGGTCGTTAATGGGCCAAGAGTTACAAAGGGCCTCATATGGGCCGAAAGACGTCATGGGCTATACATGGGCCATAAGTGAAAGCGGGCTGGAATCATATTGGATGGCCCAGATGACGCTACTGGGCCTAATTCAAATAGGGCGTAACGGGCCTTGGGTTAGCGGGCTGTAAATGGGCTATATGCGAATAGGTCGTTAACAGGCTTTCCATGAGCCAGCCCGCCACCTTTTGACCAAGTCAAACGGGCCGGCCTTTTCACAGGAATGGGCCTCTGTTGGGCCGTGCCATGTGTCGACATATCATAGGCGCCTTCTGTCCAATGAGTGGATGACATCTGTCTCAACGATGAGTCGACACATGTTTCCTCCAGCCAATGATGATTTTACACATGGAAAATCTCCATTGGTCAGGGCTATTAACGGGTTATCGGATCCAAAACCCGACCCGATAGCTTAACGGCGTTCCGTTACGGTGGATGCCACGTGTCAGTCACCCTTGACGAAAGCACTTATGTGATGCGCGATTTATCATCATGGAAGTGAACACTTCCGTGATGATAATTTGGGTAATGTCATGGAACACTTCTACGACAACACATGTATGACTATCTTGATTCTGTCATAAAATCGTCATGGATGTACATGCATGACAAAAAACGCGACCTACTGTGACAAACACGTATCATCACGAAAGTTTATTTTTTTGTAGTGGTAAGTATACAGGTAGGGTATTACATACCTTGGCTTTCCTCCAACTGCCTCTTCACGAGGCCGAGCTCTCCCTCGGTCCGCTCCAGGTTCTGCTTTAGTCCAGAGACCTCCGCAGTACGAGCGGCAGCGGCCAGCAGCGACGCCTGCTTATTCACATAGACATCTTATGTTAGACTCCTGCGAATATTATTTGATCCTTTGTTCGGCTTTTCTTTCCGAACACCAAACAGAGCATCAGGGGATACTGTCTACACTGTGATATTCTCTCACAATTTTATTACTTACCTCAAAGCCTGTTAGAAGGCTAGCGCAGGCTTCGGTCAGTCCGCTCTTGGCGGACTGGATCTTCTCGATCACCATACTCATAAGAGTGCGGTGTTCTTCATCAATGGAAGCGCCGCGAAGCACTTCCAGCAAGCTGTCCGGTGCCTCTGGATGGACAGAGGTCATAGGTACAGGCGGCTCACCCCCCTTGTTCGGGAGAGGCTGCCTGCCTGAATCCGGAACCTCTCGGGTTTTAGGAGCCGTATTCGGCTGGGGGCCAAACTGGCTGCGGCCCCATTATCGGTGTCCATGGGGGTCTTTCCCCCCATGTGCTCGGCAACCGGGGATTCACCCTCCAGCGTCTCCGGAACAGTCTCCCCTTGGGCCTGGTATCCTTCGAGACAACACCGAGCGACCTTAGGGGAGTAGGCCGTCGGAAGAGACTCGATGTTCATCGCCGACGGGGATCCCTCCAAAGAGGAGGATATCTCGATGTTGGATTTAGCCGGACTGCAGGTGCATGTCTGGCACATTAAGAAGCAATAAAGCAAAAAGACCGGAAATACTATTGTGTCCGGATACTTATGATTTGGCCAGGGGCTTGGCCCTGGGTTCCCACTCCTCGCCGTTGTTGGTGGCTGCGGCGGAGTAGTCCGGAAGGAAGGTTTTTCCCTTCTTGGACGCCTCAGCCTCCCCATGTGTGGAGGCCTTCCTCTTCTTTCTCCCCCAGTAGGGGGGATGGATTTCCTCCTCCTCCTCCTCGTCGTCTTCGGTGGAGGAGTGCGTCTTGGTGTCTTCGGACGTCATGTCCGAAGCACCCTTGCACCGGAGACCATCTCTGGTCCCCGTGGCCGTCTTCTTGGCCTTCTTCTCCGGCACCTCATAGGGCACCGGAATCAGCATCCTCGTCAGAAGAAGTGTTTCTGGATCTTCAGGTAGCGGAGCCGGATAGTTAATCTGCTCCGCTATCGTTACCCAGGCTTGAAAGATTGGCATGGAGGCTTAGGTTCCTTCCACGGATATGCTAGTAGAAGACATATCTTGCAAATATGAAAACTTACCGGATTAGCCCCGCATTTTGCGCTGAGCCCGCGATCTTCGATCGTGGGCGCTGGTACCTCGCTGGCCTTAAAAAGCACCTTCCATATGTCTTCATGCATCGTGCTGAAAAGCTCTAGCAGCGTCTGGTGTTCAGCCAGGTCGAACTCCCACAAATTACAAGTCCGTCTCTGGCACGGAAGAATCCGGCGGAAGAGCATAACTTGGACCATGTTGACGAGCTTGATTTTCTTGCTTATCATGTTCTGGACACAAGTATGGAGTCCAGTCAGTTCTTCCGCCGAGCCCTAGGCTAGGCCCTTCTCTTGCCAGGAGGTGAGCCGCATGGGAATGCCAGGTCGGAATTCGGGGGTCGCCGCCCAGTTGGTGTCGCGCGACTCAGTGATATAGAACCACCCCGATTACCACCCCTTCACAGTCTCCACAAAGGAGCCTTCAGTCCAGGTGACATTGGGCATCTTGCCCACCATGGCGCCCCCGCACTCCGCTTGTTGGCCGCTCACCACCTTTGGCTTCACGTTGAAGGTCTTCAGCCATAGGCCGAAGTGAGGTGTGATGCGGAGAAAGGCCCCACACACGACAATAAATGCCGAGATGTTGAGGATGGAGTTGGGGGCCAAATCATGGAAGTCTAGCCCGTAGTAGAACATTAGTCCGCGGACGAACGGGTGGAGGGGGAATCCCAGCCCGCGGACGAAGTGGGAGAGGAACACTACCCTTTCCCAGGGCTCCGGGGTAGGGATGATCTGCCCCTTGGCCGGAAGCCGATGCGCGATGTCTTTGGACAAGTATCCAGCCTCCCGGAGCTTCTTGATGTCCTCCTTCTTAACAGAAGAGGCCATCCACTTGCCTCCCACTCCGTACATGTTCGGAATGTTTTTGCCGGGAAGGCGAAAGCTTGGGCGTTGGAGCTCGAGAATGGATGAGCAGAGGAAGAAGAAGGTGTGGATGAAAAAAGGGGAATCCTTATCTCTTTATAAAGGCAGCAGAGATCATGCGCCTCCCCACTTGCCCTATAAACTCGCTTATTCCCCAAACGTCGTGCTAATGGCACGGTTGGGTTACCCACGCCCGTATTGATGAGAATCCCGCGATAAGGGGACACGATCTCTGCTTCGACGAGACGTGCCAATAAAATCGCCTCGCAAAACGTGTAGTAGCAGGTTGGGAAAATGACTCGAATAATGACTGGGCCGCAGCGTGATGTCATGCTATGAAGAAGTTGTCAGCAGATTAGACTCGTGGAATATTATACTCTCTACGGTGGTATGCGGAATTTGTTTTGCAGAGCCGGACACGATTCTTGTGTTCAAGATCTACTTTGGAGTATTTGGAGAAGGAACCCGCCTTGCAATGCCGAAGACAATCTGCGCGGCAGACTCATCGTCATTGAAGCCTGGTTCAGGGGCTACTAAGGGAGTCCTGGATTAAGGGGTCCTCAGACAGCTGGACTATATGTGTATGCCAGATTGTTGGACTATGAAGATACAACATAGAAGACTTCGTCCCATGTCCGGGTGGGACTCTCCTTGGCGTGGAAGGCAAGCTTGACAATTCAGATATGTAGATCCCCTTCTCTGTAACCGACTCTGTGTAACCCTAGCCCCCTCCGATGTCTATATAAACCGAAGGGTTTAGTCCATAGGACAAGAACAATCATAATCATAGGCTAGCTTCTAGGGTTTAGCCTCAACGATCTCGTGGTAGATCAACTCTTGTAATACTCATATCATCAAGATCAATCAAGCAGGAAGTAGGGTATTACCTCCATGGCGAGGGCCCGAACCTGGGTAAACATTGTGTCCCCCGCCTCCTATTACCATTAGCCTTAGACGCACAGTTCGGGACCCCCTACCCGAGATCCGCCGGTTTTGACACCGACAGTGGCCGCCTTCAATACCAACCACGAGTGAATCAATGCTCATCCATTGGGGGTGACTCAAAAGGGAGAATACGGTGAGTCACTCGATGACGCCTTGGAGCTTTGGCTTCGGCCGCTCGAACAGAGATTAGCACTCTCACGAGTGTGAACTTCGGGATAAATCAGCGTCCCCGACTCACTTGTGGTTATCTCATACCCACACCCTTTACTCCCCGCGATTCATACTTGCTCATATTGATATATCTTGTGCTATTTGAATTGCTTAGTTGTTCCTACATTTTCATATCTTGTGATATAGTTTGTGCTTGCTAGTTTCCTTAAGTGCCTATCTTGTTTAGCATAGGTTGTTGGTGCACTTAGTTGAGCCTAGCATATTTAGGATTTGTGTTTGAAAAGTATCCGTTTAGTTTAATTCCGCATTAGAATAAATCCAAATCCGTAAAAGTTTTAAAACGCCTATTCACCCCCTCTAGTCGTTATCTAGATCCTTTTAGAAAGCAACCCGCCGAGTAGATTGAAACTAGCACACAGATAGAAAGAGCGATTTGAGATGTAGATTGAGACTCCCCGCCATGATATATGTCAAATAGAAGTCCTTGACAACCCGCATCTGTAGATATGTGTCAACTAGCTTGCCTCTAATCATCCCATCCTTATTTGGGTACCATAGGCACCTCTTTGGGTTTCTATTGAATCGAGAAATTGAATTGTACATGCTCAGAACAACTCCCACAAGACAACGGTGACCTCCCTGAACGCCTTCTCCTAGTCAGGAGTAACCGAGTGCCACCTGCGACCTAGAACATATTTATGGCCGTGAGCCAGAAGACAGTCTTGGTTTGCCAATGCTTAAAGTGAACACCCATAAATAGGTCCGATTTCAATGTACCAACAAAGTCTTGAATAATAAATTGCCTAAAAACATATGGTTTTTCGATTGTTGACTATATTACCAATTTTATAATTAATTTAATCCATAAATAAATCATGATAGCATTGCTAACAATATTGATCTCATACTTCTTTTGAACACAGTACAGACGCATACGCTCGTACATATGCACAAACACACGTCCCTATGAACGTACGCACGCACACCCTACCCCTATGAGCACCTCCGAGAGATTGAGGTGGCACATTATTTTGAGATTGACAAAGTTGCCACAGACGCATCCGTAGTCGACAGAAACGTTTCCTTTCACTGAACGCACATCGTCGAAAGGACTGTAATATATCCAGGAAAATGCGAACATCGATGTCAAATTTGAGACTTGAGCTCTGGTGGGCAGCGGATGGCATTGTCCTCCTAACCATTCAACCACATGTTGGTTCGCACATACTAAATATAAAATGAGAAAACCTATGGTAGTTGCAAGTATGCCTATCACATGAACATGTAAAAATGGGATGAAAATATCATACCCTCTATAGCAAAGGTCAACGTTGTGGTGGTGGCAAGGCTTCACCCGGCCATCTTTTTGGCATCAGTCACATCACTCATGGCGTTGTCGAGGATGAAGATGAACGATAGCAAGCAATTGACGATGTCATAGCTATCCCTTATCAGCTTTGGCCATTAGACATGCCTCAAGCAAAATGCTCTCTTTTGAGAAACAAACCATGTAAAGACTGCCATCAACATGTCCACCAAAAATCACACGGTCAGATCAAACACGAGGAACATGACCGTGTTATTTAGGCACGGCTCCTCTAACGAGTACATCATTCAATCTCATCGTACGATCATCGGACTGCATGATGCAGTAGCCTTTGAAATCGAAGCCGCTCTCGAGAAAGAGGAAGACATTGTAGTGGTGCAACACGGAGCCCCCGTTATACCAGAAAGAGAGGATGCCGGAACACGGGCTCATCGATAGTCTATGACGCCCTCGCCATGCGAGGAAGAACGCTAACTTGCAATTGTCCTGGCTTCCGAAGCTTTTGGTTGACGTGGTAGAAAATAGTTGTGGGTAAATCGAGTCCAATTTATGCACTGATCTACAATGCGTGGTTGGCAGAAATAGATACGTATTGTTTGGTGACGAACGGAGCTCGTCACTAGTCTCTTCATGCCACATGTTTGGCAAATTTTTTAGAACGGAGTGAGTAGCGAAGCAGGAGCCGCAAAACAGCCGAGTGCGTGCAGGAACACTTATACTGTACACTAGTCTAAGTCAAAGATCATATGGAAGACGTAATTTTTCTCCGTCCCTTTTCTTTTGCCCTTCACCCTGTACGGAAGACGTATTTTTCCTCCGCTGTTTTGCTTTTCTCCTCTTCATTCAAACACGTACTGTAGATCATTTTTTGCCTTTCCGCGAGACGTGAACAGGCATCGGCAGGAATCCAAAGCACCCTGCGCACGAAGAAAGAGGCGAGAGAGCTGCTGGCTAGGCGGTGCCTGGGCCGAAAGCAGCAAAGAGATAATGAACCTCGGGCCGGGCCGGGCGCGGGCCTTGCACCTTTGGAGCTTCCCGATCCCACCACCACTTGTTGTCGCAGCTGGCCACCTGGCATCCCCACTCCTCCTCGCTGGCTCTCCCGGGGCCGGGTCAGGTCAGGCCAGGTGTGTGAGCGAGGCGCACCGCACCCCATCGACACCTCCGCTCCCATTTTCGTAGAATACTTTTCAATCGGACGGGACTAACGCACCCACCCTACTTAACCACGCGACCGCAGCGGCCCCCATCGACGAGGAAGGAAAGGGTTCCCACTCACCCACAGAGGACCGCGCAGCCACAGCGCGACGCCCAGGGCTCCCTCCCCCGCCCCTTCCTCCGTCCGCCGCCGCCGCCCGCGACCCCCCGCGCCCGCGCCGCCGCCGCCCGCGACCCCCCCACGCCCGCGCCGCCGATCGCTAGGGTTCGCTC
>NC_041385.1:153695014-153725532 GCF_002162155.2 Triticum dicoccoides
GCGGCTCGGTCCTGATCTGATTTCCTTGTTCTTTTCCGCGTAGGGTTGGGAGAGGAATGGCGTCCGCGGCGCCGCGCTACGCGCCGCCAGATCCGACGCTGCCCAAGCCCTGGAGGGGCCTCATCGACGGCACCACCGGCTACCTCTACTTCTGGAACCCGGAGACCAAGGCCGTCACCTACGACCGACCCACCGGCCCCCCTCCCCCCGTCGCCCCCGCTCCGGCGCCGGCCCCGGCCCCCGCTCCCGTCCAGCAGCCCCAGTACCACCACGACGAGATGGCCAGGCACAGAGACCCGCCGGAGGTATAACGCAAAAATCATCTCCCCGTTTTGGGGGTTTTTAGTCCCTCTCCCGTAGCTTCTGTAGCTTAATTTCTGGGGTGCAAGTAAATGCGCGTACGAGATTTCCTTTGTGATTCGTTCGTTTGTCGCATAGCAGCCGCAAGCTTGCGACGCGTCGCTCGCAGAATGCGTGCGCCTCCCGATCATTTGGAGGCGGGGTTATATTTCCTCCCCAGCTTCTCACCATCTGCACGCTACTGTTACATCATTGTTTGTTTGTTTCGCGTTGTATCTGTGTCATAATGTAGATGAGCATGGTATACAACACGAATGTCACTAGCTGTTAAGCATAAACTTCAGTTCTTTCGGCAACCTACCCGAATGCCACTAGCCAGGAAGCAGAAAGTATAGGTTTATTGACCTACTATCTCATGTTGGGGTTAAATTATGCGCTTTGCATTGTATTTGTCTCATTAACACAAGCAAGCATGGTTTAGAATAGCAATGCCACTTAACTATCAAGTGGAAATTTCAGTTTGTTAAGCCTACTAATAGCTGTAACTGGGGAATCTATTTCATTAACTATGCAGTATCATGACATGTTCTTCTTGTTCTCAGCGTCACACTGAATCTGCCGGAAACAGAGTGCAGAATGCGCCCTTTGCTGATCACAATGCAAGGAACGATCCTTCTTTTGAGGTAACACATTTCTCGCACGTTACAGGCCACATATCTTATACCGCATAGCTCCATAAATGTCACAGGAGTGCCACTTCAACTATGATGCATATCTTGTTCTGCTCCCAAATAGTAACATGCTATCCTCTTTTTCAGCAGCGCTTTTCAGCTGGAGCAAACCCTGCACCTGTGCCTTCTACTAACCCAGCTCCACAGGCTGACAATGGAAACATGTCGGTAGATGCATACCGTAAAAAGCATGAGATTACTATTATTGTATGTGTTCAATTTCTTTTATGCCCCCAATCCCTCGTTGTTGTTATGCGCGATGTACTTAGTTGTTCCATACCTTTTAGTGCCCGGGACGTGAAGCTCCACCGCCATTCATGTCGTTTCAGTCCACAGGCTTCCCTTCGGAGATTCTAAGGGAGGTACGTGCACATAATGCATACAAGTAGTAGTAATGCACTGCCTTATACCCTATTTGAAGTCAACGATTTTAATTAGAGTTCAACATGTTCCGTTGTCTTCTCCAGCCTGCTATGGTTTGAAAAATATGCTCTTTGTTTTGTTGTTTCTTCTTTAGCTACAATACGCCTGAATTGGTTTCTATATAGCTAAAATGTTGTGTCATAGGGAACCTTTTCCTCTTTGTCCTATTGTATGTTGGGCTTGAATATTTAGGTTGTATCAGCTATACTATTCAGTTGTTCACATATTACTCATGTCTACAGGTGCAGCAAGCAGGATTCAAAGCACCAAGTCCTATCCAAGCTCAATCGTGGCCGATTGCTCTAAAAGGTAGTGATATTGTAGCTGTGGCGAAGACAGGTTCTGGAAAAACCCTGGGTTATCTACTTCCAGGGTTTATACTTGTTAAGAACCTACGGCACAATTCAAGGGATGGGCCAACTGTGTTAGTTCTGTCTCCAACCAGGGAATTGGCAACACAGATTCAAGATGAAGCAATCAAGTTTGGTAGATCATCGAGAATTTCATCTACTGTATGTTCCTTCTATCTTTATGTGTGCACTACACTGCTCTACTCTTAGACCACTTAATTCACTTGTGTATCCACATTGCTACTCCCTCTGTCCGGAAATACTTGTCATCAAAATGAATAAAAGGAGATGTATCTAGACGTATTTTAGTTCTAGATACATCCCTTTTTATCCATTTTGATGACAAGTATTTTCGGACGGAGGGAGTAGATGCTAATGTTACTCGTACCTAAGAAATGTAATTTCCGTTTTATGTAACCTACATATTGATACAGCCGTAACAGAATACTGTCTTAATCATATTTTTTCTTTTGCAGTGTCTATATGGCGGTGCTCCAAAAGGCCCTCAGCTAAGAGATTTAGAGCGTGGTGCTGACATTGTTGTCGCAACTCCTGGTAGACTGAATGATATACTAGAAATGGGAAAAGTTAGTCTCCGTCAGGTAGCTTATCTCGTTCTTGATGAAGCTGACCGCATGCTTGATATGGGGTTTGAGCCACAAATAAGAAAAATTGTGAAACAAGTGCAACCGAAACGGCAAACTCTTATGTTCACTGCCACTTGGCCAAGAGAGGTGAGGAAAATAGCTTCAGATTTGCTCACTAACCCTGTCCAGGTTAACATTGGGAACTCTGATGAGCTGGTTGCAAATAAGTCAATCACCCAGGTAATAAAAAATGCTATTTTTTCTGCAGGGTAAAAATGCTATTTTCTAGGCTGAGGTATATTTTGCTACGTTGTTTTAAACTTGTTTGTTACACCTTGCAGCTTGTGGAAGTTACCACATCTTTCGAGAAAGGGAGGCGCCTTGATCAGATCTTGAGACAACAGGAGCCTGGATCGAAGGTGATCATATTTTGCTCCACGAAGAGGATGTGTGATCAGCTGTCTCGGAACCTATCACGGCAGTATGGTGCTTCTGCTATTCATGGTGATAAATCACAGGCTGAGAGGGACTCTGTGTTGAGTGAATTTAGGACCGGCAGGTGCCCAATTCTTGTAGCCACTGATGTGGCTGCTCGAGGCTTAGACGTGAAGGACATCAGGTTTGAACTTTAACTTTGCAACTTCTTTGACTTTCTAGTTTGACATGGATATAGCTCATAATGGTGATGGTTGAATACACATTTACTATTCTGTAGTTTTCTTAAATGTTGTGCACTGACAATCCTTCCCAAATCTTTTGCCGCAGGGTTGTTGTTAACTATGATTTCCCAACAGGTGTTGAGGACTATGTCCATAGAATTGGGAGGACAGGCCGGGCTGGTGCGACTGGAATTGCATACACATTCTTCTGTGACCAGGATTCTAAGTATGCTTCAGATCTTGTGAAGATTTTGGAGCGTGCGAACCAAAATGTTTCGCCAGAGTTACGAGCTATGGTCGGCCGTGGAGGGTATGGTGGCAGGGGGCCACGGCGGTGGGCATCTTCTAATGATTCCTATGGTGGCCAGGGAGCCTATGGCAGCCAGACTAGGGATGGTCCAAGCTTTCAGTCGAGGTGCATATCAGTTTCTATTTGATTTGAATACTTCATTCAGGACTTGTGCCAGCCTGATGAATCATCGTTTGCAGCTTCAATAACAGCAGCAGTGGCAATCAATATGGTGGCGCTCCAAGCTTCCATACCAGGTATGGCACCAATTCCTATTCTCTAATTCCTTTTCAGTCTCATCCATACCTGCTGAACTTTCACTTGCATCATTCATAACAGCAGTAGCAACAATCAGACCAGTAGCGCTGCAAGTTTACCTGCCAGGTTAGTATAACTTCCTTGTTTCCAGCTTATATACCACTGCTGATAATTAATCAATTGTCATCTGGCATAACAGTGGCGGCTCTGGTGAAGGTCTCAGCTTTCATGATAGGTACTGTATCCATAATAGTATATGCTTGTACCTTATAAGTCATAACATCATGTCACTCCACAGAGAGGCACATGGTCACATACTTTGCTGTTCACCTGTGCCCATGCTATGCAGTGTCCTTCACATTTATAAAACAAACAGAAACATCTGATTGCATTGTTAGCTACCAATATTTGCTCTTAGATCATATGTGGTGATTGGATGGATTGCCTAGTTGAATTATCTGATGTATGCATTTATACCTCTTTAATATGCATCTCACTCGATAGAGGCACATGTCACCAACTTTGGAGTTCACCTACGCCCACACATACCGTGTCCTTGAAATTCATGAAATAAAGAACAAACAGTCTGATTGCATTGGTGAAACTTTTAGCGTAGCTGAATCAAACTGTATTTTATGGTTGACAAATTGAGTTAACTGCCACTTTACTTTAAGCGAAAACATGTTGTCTGTTTTGTTCCATCCTGTTGACAACTTTATTTCATCTATATCAAATAGTAGGGTTTTTCATCGGGGGTGTGATGTATCTACAAAGGCTATATATAATTTAATGATCCGCTTTGTTCGATTGGCAGGTTCTATAGCGGCTCTAACCGTGGTGGTGACCGTGCTAGGAGCAGGAGCCCTCCCAAGGCCGTGGGGGTCTCCAACTGGTAAAATGCATCACGATGGTGACGAAACAACGGAGTAGATGGAGTTGGTTCCCTAACCAAATCGTAGTATCAGTCAATGTTGGTTTAAGCAAAGCGTGTCCTGGAACTTTGCTGACATAGGTTAAGCGTGTCGGATATTTTGCTATGTTGATGTGGTGGTGTCTCGGAGGCGCTTTATACGGTGTCCGTATGCTGGCGTTAGTACTCTATGAAACCTGGAACCTCGGACCTCTTTATGCCTGGTAGTCGTGTTATAATCTTTCGGAAACCGGACCGGTTGAGCCATGAATTTTGGACGGAACCATGTAAGTTATGTTGGCTGTTGTAAATGCTCTCGGCATGGCTTGATGTTGAACTGAAATGCCCCACACGAACTGCTGAACTGTTGTGCACATCTGTGCCTTGCTTGTGCTCTATAGCAAGTTTTCTCAGAGCACAAGGGGAATGTTTGGTTGGTGCCCAGATTTACCCTACCAAAATTTTGGCAGCCCTTCATTTGGTTGGTTACCAAATTTTTGGTTATCTGTGGCATCTTGCAAACTCAACTCAGATGTTGCCACTTTTTGGCGACCTCCAGCCAATTTTTTGGCTAGCCGATTGTTGGCAAAAGTTCGGCTTTCATTTGGCTGGTTACCAAAATTTTGGTTGCCTATGTGATCTTGCATATTCCGAAGATTTTGGCCAACAGAGGGTCAAGCAATGTCTTGCAAAATTTGCTAGGGGCACAAGCCAAACATGCCCGCTTTTCTCAAAATTTGTTATGTGGTATTCTCAGGGCGTCTGAGCATACTGTACTACTACCTCCGTCTGAAAATACTTGTCATCAAAATGGACAAAAAAGATGTATCTAGAACTAAAATACATCTAGATATATCCTTTTTATTCATTTTGATGACAAGTATTTCTGGACGGAGAGAGTATTTGTCAGGAGATTTGACATTATTCAGGGAGGATGTTACAAGTCTTCAAGACCAGCAGTTTGGTCCTGTTACTACTGAAAGAAGCTGCTGTGGCCTGTAGTACAAGTGTACTACTGGCCGTGGCAAGTTCTGTACAACCTATCTCAATACATTTTCTCTCTGAATAACTATATCGATCTAATCTTGTACCACAAAAACCTGTATCAGAATGTCTTCATGAGCTCTTTGGCTTTGTTTTCTTGAGCCTGGAGTACAGGTAAACTCCCGCAAGTGCCGCACCAGTCCCTGCAGTTGCAAGGAGAAACAAGTCAGAAGAGAATTGCAGTAGAAAAGACACTGCTCGAGTAAAAAAGAGATTGCAGTGTGGCCAATTTGTTTTTACCCAGTGCGTTGACAGGCGAGATGGGCGTCCGGAAGAAGAGGACGGAGGAGACGATGACCACCACACGCTTGACGCAGTTGGCCACGGAGTGGGTCACGGGCGACACCCTCGCCAGGATCATGTACGACAGCTGCCATTACCATTGCCAGGACCATCGTCAGTAACAGTGTTACAGATCATGCATTCTGTTTGTTTGGAGCTGACTGAAGCCAGAACCGTGTGACGGTTTGTCATGTGTCTCTCGCTCACCTTCTGGTAGCCATGGAAGCAGAGGCCGGCCAGGGCCGCCCTCACGCACAGCTCCTGCAGGTTCAGGCCCTACAAGCCAGAGTTCACAATAGTTTATTAGTCTACTAGGAATTATGATGATGCAACAGTTCAACTTGTCTGGATTTTGCAGACTTCGAGGTTGACTCACGGTGCTCTGGAGGAACGCTGGGGAGAAGCTGACCCCTTCTGCAAAGATCATCAGAGGCAAGGATAGGAGGAAGGACAGCACGGTGATCACCGAGAAGAGGTTTATGTCGTCCATGAACTCCTCCTGCTGCAGCATTACATGAACAAATTCATCAGTGTTTGGGATTTGGAAAGAATCGTAAGATAGTACAGTGCTGAATTGTTACTGGTGAACTGAAGAAGGAGAAGAAGGAATCACCTCTTCGCCGCCGAGGAGGCGCTTGCTGAGCACATTCCTGGTCTGGTTGAGCAGATTCGACGCCATGGCGCTCCAGAATCCGACCCTGCCTCAACGGAATCATTTATGTACCGTGAGAAAGCGACGGGATTCTTCCCGGCCCCAATTATTCGGGGTCGACGGCAAAAGGGAATATAATCATCGGGCCATGATTTAGGGACAATGTTCTCCGGTGGTCAGCGGAGCAGACGGGACGAACCAGTTGAAGGAGACCTCGGTCAGCGATGCCAGGGCGACGCCGCCGACGATCGGCACCAGCGAGCCCAGCACCAGCGGCGACGGCACCTCACCGAGGAAGAAGGCGGAGAGCAGCACGGTGAAGAAGGGCTCGGACGCCTTGACGGTGTGCGTGAAGGAGACGGCTACCTTGCCCAGGCTCATGTTGGTGAACACCGTGCCCAGCATGTGCCCGGCGGCCAGCGGCGCGATCTTGGCCAGCTGAACGGGAGCAGAGGCTTCAGTTCGCGGGGAGCGAATTCAGAGAAAAGCAGAGGAAGAAATTGTTGTTCAAATGTCTGACGGACCTGTGCGGCGGAGAGCTTGGGCACGGGGTGGAGCTTTGTGGCCCACATGAAGAAGATGACGAGCGAGCCGAAGGCGAGCTGGAAGGCGGTGATGGTGTAGGGGAGCGGCAATGGCAGCACCTGGAGAACCTGCGGTTGTGGCAAAGCGGGTTTGTTGAGTGGTCGGTCACGCACGGACGGACGGCGAGGAACAGGGGAGGGGATGCCAATGGCGCGGCGCGTGCGTAGCGTACCTGCTTGTTGTAGATGTTGAAGTAGATGTTGAGGAGGTACCAGGCGACGATCATGGCGCCGAGCTGCACCGTGCCGGCAATGCCGCCGCCCGCGGCCACCTCGTGCGACGCCGGTGCCAGTTCCGCCCCAGCAGCCGCCGCTTTTGCCGTCCGCGCAGGCCGTCTCCGCGAGAGCAGCGACAGGGACATGGAGTGGAGGGGAACCTGCTGCTGCCCGCGAATCCGGAGAGGCACGACGGCGTCGCGGCGGGCGGTGGCCGAGCAGGAGGCGATGGCATGGCGCGAGGTGGAGGAGCACGCCCAGGCAGCCGCGGAGCGGGAGGAGGCGAGGGAGGCCGCGGCGCGCTGCATCTCGCCGTGTCCTCGTGGTTGGTTCGCTGGCGCTTGGAGCTGCCCGAGCCGCCTCCCTTATAGGGTCCCCCGAGATAAGTACACTTGTATAACGACGTTACAGGGAGGGGAGGGTGGCGCCGGGTGAATCTCGCCGCGATCCCGTACAGATTCGTCCCCCCCTGGTCATACTCCTACTAGTACTACCTTGTTTTTTAAACGTTTGCAGAAACTGCAGTGGGCGGTACGTGCACTGGAATGGAACATGTAATGTGTGGCCAATCCCAATCCATCCGCCTCAAAAATAAAGGACGGTTTGGTATGTGGAGAGCGCAACAACAGGGAGAGAAAGAACAGCCGTCAACTACGAGCGTCACGAGTGGCGTGGAAACCCCGTGCCAAAAGGAAGGAAGGCGCGAGGAAGACGATGGCGAGGCAGGAATTGCCGCTCTGACGGCCGGCCGGCGGCTTCGCCACGGGAGACTGATGAAACTCTCCGTTGGAAAAGCTCATGGTTTTGGTTTTCTGATGCGTGGTTTTATTTTCTGACGAAACTCGTGCCATCATCTCTGTTGATGCTGCCATGCCAATAGGACCCGCCTGAGGATGCATATGGGCATTTTAGCGACGCCGACGGGATCCGCTGCCGTGCAGCCAAGCCGTGTGATAATAAGAATAAGAATAACGACGGTGGTGGCTGACAAAACAAAAGCGAAAGCAAACGGGGACGGAGACCGGATCATGATCGGGAAATGAGCAAAGGAGGTTCGTGGGGAGTGACGTCACGTGTGCTCGGTCGGATGAGTAGTCCACGGCGCCAACTCAACTGACCGATTGGATGCAGGCGGCGATCCATCGGTACAGACGTACAGTCCGTCCGTCCGTCCGTCCGTACGTACATGGCTACTGGTGTGCCACCGGCAGGAGAACATGGCCCATGCCCGCCCCCTCATCGAAAAGGAACAAACCGTCCAGGCCCAAGGAGGCTCTTCCAAACTTTGACTTCAGAAAAGCTTTCCATTCTGTTAGTTGGGTGAAAAATCCTTTTTTTTACTGAGGGTATGCAAATTGCGTACCTTAGCTTTATAGAAGAAGAGAAATAAGAAATACAACAACGTCAATCATTCGCTGCGGAGAACGAAGGTGACCAACTGCACACCCGGTTCGTACAAGGACAACCAAACACAACAACACGGCTACGACACAAGAAGCCTACCCAACACCGAGCCCCTTGCCGTGTCTCGGCCGACACTGAAGACCTTCGAAGAACAGCAACTCCAACTTCCTTGGAGTAGCCAAGGACGACCGTACATGGCACCGAAGGAGAAAGATCCGGGTAGCGGTGAACGCCGGAGGAGTGCATCATGGGACCTCGAGTCTCCCAGCACAATGCTCCCAACAGAGTAACAACCTCAAAGACGTTGCCATCATGTCGATCCTACGAATCAAGGCTTTCGCCCCGGAGGCAGCTGCAGATACGAGGTCGCGAGGAAGATGGCGTTGCACTCGGCGAAGCCTCCAGGAAGGTGAATGACACCCGCAGGTGCCATCAACGCCGGTCCGGCCACAATCGAACATGATTTTCATCCGTAGCTCTGCACATCTCCAAGTCTCCAAGATCTCGGCCAGTCCCGATCAGATGCCTCGCACCGCCGTCACCGCAACAACTTGCCATCGAAGCGCCCCTCACTGCCGAGGGAACACGCCTAAGGCCATCACCTTCAACATCGACTAGGAGCCGCAACAACCACCGAGCGGTGCAAAGCCAGTTCCGCCACGGTCGCCTTCACCCACGCCAAGGGACTGCCACTAGAATGAATCCGACCCCCACCTCCGACCACCCTCCGACACCCACACCGCCGAGGCATCGCCGCACGCCTCACACGGCAGCAACCGAACGCCCGCTGCCCGCCAAGACCCTTCCTGGCAAGGCCTCGCAGCGCCGCCGCCGCCATGGCTGCCCTCGCACCGCCGCCACCGCCAGTGCCGGTGCACCACCTACATCCTCCATCCTTCGATTAGGGTTTTTTCTCAGCGTTGGTGCAACTGGATCAGTGAACTGCTGGGCACCAGCGAAACTGTTGTCCTGCTAAATGGGTCCCCTGGTTCATGGATAAATTGCAGACATGGGCTCAGGCAAGGGGCCCCATCTTCCCCTATCTATCGTTGCAGATTTCATTTTTTGTAGAAAACTGTTGTGCTTAGAAACTAAAATTACTGTCCTTGCCCATCCTCACGGTAACAACTAACATTCGCAATTGCCATCCCACTCAACAAACGTTCCCTGATTATCATTACCCTTTCTTTTGCAAAAATGACTCAAATCTATTATAAAAGCTCAAATACACAGCACCTCAAACCTAACAAAAAATTACATTGAGGTCCCTGAACCACTGCCAAAACTGAGTCAACGACGTTCTGTTGTCCTCGCTCCCATACCCGTGCTGACCATGTCAATGCGAGCCAGGAAGCTTTCATGCATGTGCCCCTACAAATCAATGCCCCAAAGTCCCAGTTGTTGTTGCTGTTGAACGCTTGAATCGATCTGAAAATCCTAACACCAAATTTTGCCGTCGCATATGCACGATGAGAAACTAACCTCAGCGCCCCGAGGAGCTCGTAGAGATGAGGGGTGAATAGTGTCGTGTTGCTTTTAGCTGCAAGTTAAGCCGAAAATACATTAAAAAAGCATTCTAATGGTTGGCCTGAACAGCTGCTGCAATACGACGTATATTCATCAAAAAACAAAGTTGACATCTGAATAACACATTCCCCATGTCTCCAAAATAAAGTAAAATAAAACCTATAGGATGCAAATGGGTATTCAAGAAGAAGTTTAGGCCTGATGGTACTATTGGGAAGTACAATGCATGACTCATGGCCAAGGGCTATACCCCAAAAGGAAGGTGAAGATTTCCTTCATACTTACTCGCTTGTGACTCGACTGACCACTATTCGAGTACTATTTTCATTAGCTGCCTCACATGATCTTCTCGTTCATCAAATGGATGTCAAGAATGCTTTCCTAAATGGAGAGTTGGACGAGGAAATTTACATGGAACAACCAATGGGTTTGTAGTGGACGGTCAAGAAGGGAAGGTGTGCAAGTTGCTGAAGTCTTTGTATGGACTTAAGCAATCACCTAAGCAGCGGCATGAGAAGTTTGAATTTTTTTTAACAGCTGCAGGCTTTGTTGTGAATGAAGCTGACAAATGTGTGTACTATCGCCATGGTGGGGGCGAGGGAGTTATCCTTTGCTTGTATGTTGATGACATATTGATTTTTGGAACAAATCTAAATGTTATTAAGGAGGTAAAGGATTTCCCATCTCGTTGCTTTGAGATGAAGGACTTAGAGTAGAGGATGTTATTCTAAACATCAAGCTATTGAGAGATGATGATGGTGGCATTACATGCTTCAATCTCACTATGAGGAAAAGATCTAGAGTCACTTTGGCTATAGTGACTGCAAGCCCCCTCCAACACCATATGATGCAAAAGTGCTGCTTCAAAAGAACCGAAGAATGGTTAGAGATCAATTGAAATATTCTCAGATTATTGGCTCGCTTATGTATTTAGGCAGTGCTACAAGACCTGAAATCTCTTTTGCTATTAGGAAACTGAGCTGATTTGTTTCAAAACTGGGAGATGTTCATTGGAAAGCTCTAGAGAGAGTTGTGCGTTATTTGAAAGGTACTACGAATAACGGAATTCACTAAAATGGGTACCCAAAGGTGCTTGAAGGATATAGTGATTCAAACTGGATCTCAGATGCTGATGAGATAAAGGCCACGAGCGGATATGTCTTCATTCATGGAGGTGGTGTTGTTTCTTGAAAGTCTTGCAAGCAGACCATCTTAACAAGGTCAACGAAGCAGAACTCACAACACTAGATACAACTATGGCTGAAGCAGATTGGCTTCGTCGGCTCTTGAATGACTTGCCGGTTGTTGAGAAACATGTACTAGGTATCCTTATGAACCGCTACAATCAAACTGTGATCACGAAAATGAGCAGCTCAAAGGATAACATGAAGTCATCAAGACATGTACAAAGAATGTTAAAGTCTGCCAGAAAAATAAGAAACTTTGGAGTTACTTTGAAGTGCATCTAGTGCCCCTTAGTGATTTTCGTGTATTGCAGACTTATAGGTTAAGGGACTAATGACTTTGTGAGTGTACACAAGTCTATAAGTCTATGAAGATTTTGATATTTACGATGAAATTTGACCCCTAAGAATGAATGTCTTCACCTGAAGACTTTGGTTTTCTTGAAGACTTTGAAAGTGAGGAAATTGGTGTGACCATGAAGACTTGATATTCATGCGAGGAATATGAAGTGTGAAGACTTTTCTTTTCGTAGTTTCATTTTCTCTTTCTTGAGTCATAGGAAACACCATACTGTTAAAGGGGGTCGAGGTAAAACTAAGGAAAAGTTTCCAAGTGATGCTCATCTCAAAATCCTACACCTACCCAATCCTTTCGAGAGAAGCCATTGGAAATCTCATACAGTTCAGTCAATTTCTTTAGTGACAAAGATGAAGATCTTCTGGTCTCTGAGGAATTTGTTATGACTGAGGAGTTAGGAATTCGCCAGTGTGGATTGCCTACAAGCAAGGAACATGATAGCCCCGAGGAATTTGAGAGCTCAAATTTCCGACCATTGCTGAGCTATGCGCCAGCTGTCCCAGAATATCTACCCACCTAACGGTCATATCATTGAAGGGCATTTATGTCTTATCATGTCAGGCTCCTCACAAGGCTATAAATAGCCACCCCTACAACCACTAGTTGGCTGGCTGCTCCAAGAGAAACTGACACTTGTCATTGAGAGCATCCCATCCTCCGAGGACTTTGAGCAAAAATCATCAGTGAGGAAAACCTAAACACCTACAAACCCAAAGTGATTGAGCATCACTGAAGAGATTGTTCCTGTGTGGAACCAACGCTTGTTACCTTTGAGGACTGTGCATCCTCCAGACGGTTAGGCGTCATGGTCTAGAGCATCCAAGAGGAAATTGTGGATCACCGAGTGACCGAGTCTGTGAAGGTTTGGAAGTCACCTGAAGACTTACCACGAATGATTGGACGAGGTCTGTGTGATCTTAGCTCAAGGAGAATACGGTGAGGACTGTGTGTCCGGGACTGTGTGTACTCAGATTTAAATACCTAGCTGCTCCAACCAGATGTACGACTGCCACAACAGTTGAAACTGGTCTACCAAATCATCGTCTTCATCAAGCTACCGGTTCTATTTCCTCAACCCTTTCATTTCCTCATTCATGTGTTGATGAACTTGATCGTTACTATTTGAAGACTTTGACTAAAGACTTTCTCTATTTCCTCAATCCTAATTCCTCAGTCACTTTGTCTTCAGCCTGCTTATCCTGTTTACATGCTACTTGTGCTCTGCGTATGTTTCATTTCATCATGATGATTGTCCTACTGTTCTGTTATGCATGCATCTGAGTACTTATTCCGCTGCTAAGTAGTTTGTTGCTTAGGAAATTCCTCACCTAGAATTTCCTCAGTGACGAATTTGTAAAAATCGCCTATTCACCCCCCTCTAGTCGATATAATGCACTTTCAATTGGTATCAGAGCAAGGTACTCCCTTGTTCTGTGTGATTTCGGTTTAACCACCTGGAGTTTTAGTTATGTCGACTACATGAATGATCAAGGTCTCGGTGGGGTGTCCTACCTTTGATGGGACGGACTATCCCTATTTGAAGAACAAGATGCATATGCATCTTGAGGCAATTGACAACAATCTCTGGTACGTTGTGGAAAATGGTGTTCCCACCATCACTCTTTCTGTGAATGCTGCTGATGTGAAGGGATTCAAGCAACTCGACTCTCAAGCGAAGAATATCATATGTGGCCGTCTGAGCAAAGGACAGTATGGCAGAGTGAGTGCTTTGGAGACAGCAAAGCTTATCTGGGATAGGCTGTCCAAGGTCAATGAAGGAGTCTCAACTCAACGTGACTCTCGAGTTGACGTTCTTCACAATCTCTTCAACCACTTCAAAAGACTCGAGTTTGAAAATGTTCAGCAAACCTTCAATCGCCTCACTAACATCTCAAATGAGCTTCAAGCACTTGGTGCCACTAACATCACTGACCATGAGGTGGTGAAGAAATTGCTGAGATCGCTAGATTCCTCATTCGACACACTTGCACTGATGATTCAAGAACGTGGAGACTACAAGTCACTTGATCATGCTGATATCCTTGAGAGGCTGAATACTCATGAGTTTCAGCTTGCTGAGAAGAGAGATCTCTACGAACCGAGCTATGGTAGGTCTCGCGCACTGAAGGCCAAGGCGGTCTCTGAATTTGAAGAAGAAGATTCTGGTAGCAGTCTTGGTGATCCTAAAGAACTGAGCCAGGAGCTAGCAATGCTCGTGAGTAAATTCCAGAAATTCTCAAGATGTGGTCGCTTTGGAAAATCTTCAAGGGGTGATGACATGAGATCAGATTCCTCATCCGGTGACTACAAGAAGAGAACTTGCCACAAATGCAAGAAACCTGCTCACTACATTACTGATTGTCCTCAGTGGGAGAAGGAATCAAAGAAGAAGAAATACAAGGATGATAGTTCTGATGACTCGAAGAAGAAGAAGAAATTTTCAAATTCCTCATCATCAAAATCTTCAAAGTCTTCATCTCACAAGAAGGGCAGCTCCAAAAAGGCTCGGGCATTCATTGGCAAGGAAATGGACTCTGAAGCTGAAACTGAGGAAAATAAGGAAGATGAGGCATCTGAGGAATCAGACTCTGGTGGGGCGAGCCTAGCTCTCGCTACTGCTTTCGTCAGCAAGTTCATCTTCAATTCTGAGAAAAATGACTTCCCCAACACTGCTAACAACGACGATGATGGCTACACTCCCACCTATTGCTTCATGGTAAAAGGTGCCAAGGTACTCAAATATCCCTCCTCTAAATCAAGTGAGGATGAATTTGATGAAAACCTCAAGCCTAGCTATTCTAAACTTGCAAAGATTGTTGTGAAACAACAAAAGGCTTTTGAAAAGGTTCAAAATTTGCTAGACAAAAGCGATGACCTGTTGGGTGAAGAAATGGATCAAACTCAAACTCTGACTGAAAATCTTCAGAGGCTTCAGTCTAAGTCATCATAACACTCTCTTGGCTGATCATGAGAAACTTTCTTATTAATTTCTTTAAAGAAAGCAAGATCTTGAAAAGCTAAGGGTGAGTTACAAAGATTTTCAGAAGGAACGTGATTCATTGCTTGCTCAACAAATCAGTTCCGCTCAAGATGATTTCATTCCACCATGTTTGAAATATATTGAACGTGAATCTGCTAATTCTTCACCTAAAAGTTTAAATGCTTCTATTGCTGCAAATTCTTCAACTATCTCTGTGGTCACAAATTCCTCATCTGAGGATACCACAAGTATCACTGACAATGCAGGGTTGAAGGAATTGTATGTGGCAGGCATGTACAAAAGCCTCAAAGGGCATCAAGCTCTTTGTGACGTGCTTAAAAAGCAGATCCTCAACAGGAACCCTAGGAAAGAGGGTATTGCCTTTGAGAGGAAACTCAATGCTAACGGGACCTACTGGAAACCTGAGCAGTACCCCAAAACCTCATGGGTTGCTGCGAAAGGACCTCCCGTAGATCCATCCACTTTATCTGGCATTACATGTGAATCTTCACATTCTTCTGATGAGTCATTTGACTCCAACTATAAATTGTTCAAAATCAGAATGGTGAAGTATTTGCTACATATGTTGGAACTAATTGCAGGAACGGTCCCCCTATGAAGAAAATCTGGGTTCCCAAAAGGTGCCTTGAAAGTGTTCAGGTGAATGTCATCATGACACCACCTGTGAAGAATAGGAACCCCAGATCAAATTCTTCATATGGACCAAAGTCTTCATACGGATCCAAGTCCTCATATGGACCAAATTCCTCACGTGGATCAAATTTCTCATATGGATCCAAATCCTCATATGAACATCATCGTGCTAACACTTCTGTTTCGCAGTGAAAATCTAAGGGTTATGAATATGTGCATTATTCTTCAAATCATTATGTTCATAAGTCCTCGAAGAATTTCTCTGCTTATTCATATGCTTACTATAACCCTCCTTCTGTGAAACGAAGTGGACTGGCTTCTATGCCACCTTTATCTTGTGGATCTCGCAGAATGATGAACTCTTTGCCACCCCTCCAGATGTGGGTGGTGAAGAAAAAGCACTAATCTCTTATGCATGGTCAGGTCTCCAGACGAACTTGAACGTCTAATGAATTTGCTGGAGACCTGAAAATGCTTGAAAGGACGCAAGCCAATCATGAAGAAATGAATATTCATTTCTCACGTCCTCATACTACTTTATCTGTTGTACTGCTTGATGAAATTCAATCTGATGAATTTGATGTCATATTCTTCACTGATGAAGTATATGAGTTCGTAAGTTGCACTAATTCATCTGCAGGATGATCAACCCAAAGCTACTGCGTGTGTCCTCGATAGTGGATGTACAAATCACATGACCGGTGACAAGAACTTATTGATGGACATTGCTTTATCTCCATCACATCTGAAGCATATCACCTAGACTGACAAAGGCAAAAGCAAGGTATTGGATCTAGGTAGGGTTGCAATCTCAAAGGATCAACACATGGACAAAGTCATGCTTGTCGAGTCCATAGGATTCAACCTCATGTCTGTCTCAATGCTTTGTGGTCTTGATATGGTTGTCGTCTTTGGCAAATATCGTTGTGTTGTGACCATGAAATCTGACCATTCCAAAGTCTTCAAAGGCTTTAGGAGAGGAGACTTGTATATTGTTGATTTCTCTACCAGACCACAACCTGCCACACGTCTACTTGCAAAAGCTTCAGAAGGCTGGTTGTGGCATCGACGACTAGGTCATGCTGGCATGAGGAACTTGCACACACTCGTGAAGAAGAAGCACGTCATTGGCATCGAGGGTGTCAAATTCCTCAAAGACCATCTGTGTGGAGCTTGTGAAGCTGGAAAGATGACCAAGTCCAAGCATCCCTCGAAGACTATCTTGACTACCACTCGTCCATTCGAATTGCTTCACATGGATCTCTTCGGCCCTACTCACTATGCCACGGTTACAAATGTAGCATCTTTATATGGCTTTGTTATTGTTGGTGACTATTCTCATTACACATGGGTGCATATCATCACTTACAAAACTAAAGTGCAGGAAGTCTTCAAACGAGTTTCCTCAAGGGCCTCGACGAATTTCGGTGTGAAGGTCAAGCACATTAGGAGTGACAATGGGACCGAGTTCAAGAATACTCGTCTTGATGACTATCTTGATTAACTTGGTATTACTCATGAGTTATCTGCCCCTTATACTCCTCAGCTGAATGGCGTCATGGAGTGATACGCCCACTTTGCATCATGTTTTCCTACTGTTATTTATGATGCTTTTATGCATAATAATGCTTTTGGAGTAATTCTAATGCCTTTTCTCTCATAATTTGCAATGTAGACACAAAGAGGGAGAATTCCGACAGCTTGAAATATGGACCTGGAAAAGCTATGTCAGGCTACCTATTCTGCACAACTCCAAACAAGCTGAAACTTCACGGAGATTTTTTATGGAATATTTGAAGAATATTGGAGGAAATAAGTACCAAAGGGGCCCCACCAGGTGGGCACAACCCACCTAGGCGTGCTAGGGAGCGCGCCCCGGTGGGTTGTGCTCACCCAGGCCCACCTCCGGTGCCCATCTTCTGATATATAAGTCATTTTGACCTAGAAAAAATAAGGAGAGGACTTTCAGGACGGAGCACCACCGTCTCGAGGCGGAACTTGGGCAGGAGCACTTTTGCCCTTCTGCGGAGCGATTCCGCCAGGGGAACTTCCCTCCCAGAGGGGGAAATCATCATCATCATCATCACCAACAACTCTCATGTATTGGGGAGGGTAATATCCATCAACATCTTCAACAACACCATCTCATCTCAAACCCTAGTTCATCTCTTGTGTTCAATCTTTGTACCGGGACTATAGATTGGTGCTTCTGGGTGACTAGTGTTGCTTACATCTTGTAGTTGATTACTATATGGTTTATTTGGTGGAAGATTATATGTTCAGATCCAATATGCTATTTAATACCCCTCATATCTTGAGCATGTTTATCACTTGTGAGTAGTTACCTTTGTTCTTGAGGTCACGAGAGAAATCATGTTGCAAGTAATCATGTGAACTTGATATGTATTCGATATTTTGATAGTATGTATGTTGTGATTCCCTTAGTGGTGTGATGTGAATGTCGACTACATGACACTTCACCATATTTGGGCCTAAGGGAATGCATTGTGGAGTCGTTATTAGATGATGGGTTGCGAGAGTGACAGAAGCTTAAACCCTAGTTTATGTGCTATTCCGTAAGGGACCGATTGGATCCAAAAGTTTAATGCTATGGTTAGAATTTATTCTTAATACTTTCCTCATAGTTGGTTTAATCATAAGTAGGAGGTCTGTTCAAGTAAGAACAACACCTAAGCACCGGTCCACCCACATATCAAATTATCAAAGTAGCAAACACGAATGGAATCAAAATGATGAAAGTGACTAGATGAAATTCCCGTGTGCCCTCAAGAACGCTTTGCTTACTATAAGAGACCAATTTGGCCTATCCTTTGCCTCAAAAGGATTGGACTACCTTGCTGCATTTTTGTTACTATTATTGTTACTTGCTCGTTACAAATTATCTTGCTATCAAACTACCCTGCTACTTACAATTTCAGCACTTGCAGACATTACCTTGCTCAAAACCACTTGTCATTTCCTTCTGCTCCTCGTTGGGTTCGACACTCTTACTTATCGAAAAGAGCTACAATTGATCCCCTATACTTGTGGGTCATCAAGGCTATTTTCTGGCTGAAGGAAATATGCCCTAGAGGCAATAATAAAGTTATTATTTATTTCCTTATTTCATGATAAAATGTTTATTATTCATGCTAGAATTGTATTAACCGGAAACATAATACATGTGTGAATACATAGACAAACATAGTGTCACTAGTATGCCTCTACTTGACTAGCTCGTTAATCAAAGGTGGTTAAGTTTCCTAACCATAGACATGAGTTGTCATTTGATTAACGAGATCACATCATTAGAAGAATGATGTGATTGACTTGACCCATTCTGTTAGCTTAGCACTTGATCGTTTAGTATGTTGCTATTGATTTCTTCATGACTTATACATGTTCCTATAACTATGAGATTATGCAACTCCCGTTTACTGGAGGAACACTTTGTGTGCTACCAAACTTCACAACGTAACTGGGTGATTATAAAGGTGCTCTACAGGTGTCTCCGAAGGTACTTGTTGGGTTGGCGTATTTCGAGATTAGGATTTGTCACTCTGATTGTCGGAGAGGTATCTCTAGGCCCACTCGGTAATGCACATCACTATAAGCCTTGCAAGCATTGTAACTAACGAGTTAGTTACAGGATGATGTATTACGGAACGAGTAAAGAGACTTTCCGGTAACGAGATTGAACTAGGTATTGAGATACCGACGATCGAATCTCAGGCAAGTAACATACCGATGACAAAGGGAACAACGTATGTTGTTATGCGGTTTGACCGATAAAGATCTTCGTAGAATATGTGGGAGCCAATATGAGCATCCAAGTTCCGCTATTGGTTATTGACCGGAGACGTGTCTCGGTCATGTCTACATAGTTCTCGAACCCGTAGGGTCCGCACGCTTAAAGTTTGATGACGGTTATATTATGAGTTTATGTGTTTTGATGTACCGAAGGTAGTTCGAAATCCCGGATGAGATCGGGGACATGAAGAGGAGTCTCGAAATGGTCGAGACGTAAAGATCGATATATTGGACGACTATATTCGGACATCGGAAAGGTTTCGAGTGATTCAGGTATTTTTCGGAGTACCGGAGAGTTACGGGAATTCGTATTGGGCCTTAATGGGCCATACGGGAAAGGAGAGAAAGGCCTCAAAGGGTGGCCGCACCCCTCCCCATGGACTGGTCCGAATTGGACTAGGGAGGGGGGCGCCCCCTTTCTTCCTTCTCCCGTTTCCTTCCCTTCTCCTACTCCTACAAGGAAAGGAGGAGTCCTACTCCCGGTGGGAGTAGGACTCCACCCTTGGCGCGCCCTCCTCTTGGCCGGCCGCCTCCCACCCTTGCTCCTTTGTATACGGGGGAAGGGGGGCACCTCTAGAGACAACAATTGATCCTTGAGATCTCTTAGCCGTGTGCGGTGCCCCCTCCACCATAATCCACCTCGATAATATCGTAGCGGTGCTTAGGCGAAGCCCTGCGTCGATAGAACAACATCATCGTCACCATGCCGTCATGCTGACGGAGCTCTCCCTCAAAGCTCGGCTGGATCGGAGTTCGAGGGACGTCATTGAGCTGAACATGTGCTGAACTCGGAGGTGCCGTGCGTTCGGTACTTGATCGGTCGGATCGTGAAGACGTACGACTACATCAACCGTGTTGTGCTAACGCTTCCGCTTTCGGTCTGTGAGCGTACGTGGACAACACTATCCCCTCTCGTTGCTATGCATCACCATGATCTTGCGTGTGCGTAGGATTTTTTTGAAATTACTACGTTCCCCAACACTGGCGCCATTGCCGAGTAGTGAAGCACCTTTGGTAAGTGGAATTTGGTAAGGAAACATTTATATAATGTGCTGAAATTTACCGTCACTTGTTACTATGGAAAACAATCCTTTGAGGGGTTTGTTCAGGGTATCTTCACCTCGACCGGAACCACAATTAGCTACCCCTCAACCTACTGCACCTACTGAAAATATTGAATATGAAATTCCTTCGGGTATGATAGAACAACTTCTAGCTAATCCTTATGCAGGAGACGGAACCGAACATCCTGATATGCACTTGATATATGTGGAACAAATTTGTGGATTGTTTAAGCTTGAAGGTTTACCCGAAGATGAAGTTAGGAAGAAGGTTTTCCCTTTATCTTTTAAGGGAAAATCATTTGCATGGTATAGGCTATGCGATGATATTGGAGCTTGGAATTGGAATCGATTGAAATTGGGGTTTCACCAAAATTTTATCCTATGCATCTAGTTCATCGTGATCGGAATTACATATACAATTTGTGGCCTCGTGAAGGAGAAAGTATCGTTCTAGCTTGGTGGAGGCTTAAGTCAAATGTATATTCATGCCCCAATCATGAGCTCTCAAGATAAATTATTATCCAGAATTTTTATGCTCGGCTTTCTCATAATGATCGATCCATGCTTGATACTTCTTGTGCTGGTTCTTTTATGAAGAAGACTATTGAATTTTGGTGGGATCTTTTGGAAAAGAATTAAACGCAACTCTGAAGATTGGGAACTCGATGAAGGTAAAGATTCAGGTATTAAGCTTAAGTATGATTGTGTTAAATCTTTTATGAATACCAATACCTTTCAAAAGTTTAGCACTAAATATGGACTTGACTCTGAGATAGTAGCCTCCTTTTGTGAATCATTTGCTACTCATGTTGATCTCCCTAAAGAGAAGTGGTTTAAAAATCACCCACCTATTAAAGAAGAAACTAAAGGAGCGGTACTAGCTAAAGAGGAAACTATACTTTATAATGTTGATCCAGTTGTTCCTACTGCTTATATTGAGAAACCACCTTACCTTGTTAGGGTAAAGGAACATGCTAAAGTTAACTGTGGTCAATAAAAGTTATATTAGAACACCTAAACCTGATGAACAAATCAAAGTAGAGCCTAGTGTTGCTATGGTTAAAGATATCTTGGAATAAGATATAGATGGGCATGTTATTTACTTCTGTAATGAAGCTACTAGAATTGTCAAACTCGATAAAACAGATAGGGCCAGTTCTTTTGGGCGGCTTAAAAAATAAGCTACCTCTCCCCAGCTTAAAATATAAGCCGCCCACTAAATTTCCCAAGACTTCTAAATTAGTTATCCATAACTATTTTAAAAGCCTCAATGAATATAAGAGACGGCTTATGGGAAAAGCTAGGGAGGAGGCGGCTTATTTTTTAAGTTGCCAAAAGAACTGGCCCATAATCATAGACCCGTTGTTGGCATGCCTGTTGTCTCAGTTAAAATAGGAGATCACTATTATCATGGTTTATGCGACATAGGTGCTAGCGTAAATGCTATTCCTTACACCTTATATCAAGAAATTATGAATGACATAGCACCCGCAGAGATAGAAGACATAGATGTTACTATTAAACTTGCTAATAGAGATACTATTTCACCAATTGGGATTGTTAGAGATTGTGAAGTCTTGTGTGGGAAAATAAAATACCCTACTGATTTCCTTGTTCTTGGTTCGACACAAGATGACTTATGTCCCATTATCTTTGGTAGACCTTTCTTGAACACCTTTAATGCTAAAATAGATTGTAAGAAACAAACTGTCAGTATTAGCTTTGGTGATGAGTCTCATGAGTTTAATTTTTCCAAGTTCAGTAGAAAGCTTCATGAAAAAGAATTGCCTAGTAAGGATGAAATAATTGGTCTTGCTTCTATTGTTGTGCAACCTACCGATCCACAGAACAATATTTGCTAGAGCATGAAAATGACATACATATGCATGAAAGAAACAAAATAGATAAGATTTTCTTTGAACAACGTCCTTTGCTTAAACACAATTTGCCTATTGAAACTCTAGGAGGTCCTCCTCCACCTAAAGATGATCCTGTGTTTGAATTAAAACAATTGCCAGACACTTTGAAATATGCTTATCTTGATGAAAAGAAGATATATCCTGTTATTATTAGTGCTAACCTTTCAGAACTTGAAGAAGAAAGATTATTGAAAGTTATAAGGAAGCACCGAGCTGCTATTGTATATACTCTTGATGATTTAAAGGGCATTTGTCCAACTCTATGTTAGAACAAAATTAATATAGAACCTGATGCTAAACCCGTTGTTGATCACCAACGTCGGTTAAATCCGAAGATGAAGGAAGTGGTAAGAACGGAGATATTATAAACTTCTAGAAGCAGGTATAATCTATCCTATAGCTAATAGTAGATGGGTAAGTCCTGTTCATTGTGTCCCTAAGAAAGGAGGTATTACTGTTGTTCCTAATGATAAGAATGAACTTATTAAACAAAGAATTGTTACATGCTATAGAATGGTAATTGATTCTAGAAAATTAAACAAAGCAACTAGAAAAGATCATTACCCCTGGCCTTTTATTGATCAAATTCTAGAAAGATTATCTAAGCACACACATTTTTGCTTCCTTGATGGATATTCTGTTTTTTCACAAATACCTATTTCACAACCTGATCAAGAAAATACTACTTTCACTTGTCCCTTTGGAACTTATGCTTATAGACGTATGCCTTTTGGTTTATGCAATCTCTAAACAACGCTAATATAATTGGATCATATAACCATCCCTCAAAGTGCAATGAAGAATCACTCCAAAGTTCCTATCTAGCGGAGAACATAAGATGGAATTATTTGTAGGGTATGAAACCACCTTGAAGCTATTCTTTCTGATCGATCTATCCAAGAGTTCGTACTAAAATAACACCAAATAATTTCATATTCATAATACTCAATCCAACATAAAGAACCTCAAAGAGTGCCCCAAGATTTCTACCGGAGAAACAAAGACAAGAACGTGCATCAACCCCTATGCATAGATTACCCCAATGTCACCTCGAGAATCCGCGAGTTGAGTGCCAAAACATATATCAAGTGAACCAATATGATACCCCAATGTCACCACGAGTATTCATATGCAAGACATATACCAATGCTCTCAACTACATAAAAGTATTCAATCCGATAACAACGAAATGTCAAAGGGAAAACTCAATTCATCAGAAGAAGATAGAGAAGGGAAACACCATATGATATGACTATATTAAAAAGCCCGCGATACATCAAGATTGTGACATCTCAAGAACACGAGAGAGAGAGAGAGAGAGAGAGAGAGAGAGAGAGAGAGAGAGAGATTAAACACATAGCTACTGGTACAAACCCTCAACCCCAAGGTGGAGTACTCCCTCCTCATCGTGGTGGCCGCCGAGATGATGAAGATGGCCACTGGTGATGATTCCCCCCTCCGGCAGGGTGCCGGAACGGGGTCTAGATTGATTTCTTGGTGCTACAGAGCCTTGCGGCGGCGGAACTTCTGATCTAGGTTAGGGTTTTAGGAATATTTTGGAATTTATAGGGCGAAGAGGCGACGCGGGAGGGCACCGAGGTGGGCACAACCCACCTGGGCGCGCCTAGTGGCCCAGGCACGCCCTGGTGGGTTGTGCCCCCCTCGGGGCACCCCCAGGTGCTACTATGGCCCATTGGATGTCTTCTGGTCCATAAAAAATCCACAAAAAGTTTCGCTGTGTTTGGATTCCGTTTGATATTGATTTCCTGTGATGTAAAAAACAAGCAAAAAACAGGAACTGACATTAGGCACTGGGTCAATAGGTTAGTCCCAAAAAATGATATAAAGTTGCTATAAAATGATTGTAAAACATCCAAGAATGATAATATAATAGCATGAATACTTCATAAATTATAGATACGTTGGAGACGTATCAGCATCCCCAAGCTTAATTCCTACTCGTCCTCGAGTAGGTAAATGACAAAAGAAATAATTTATGAAGTGTGAATGCTAGCAAAGTGCATAACTTTGATCAATGATAATTTCGAGCACTTTTCCTAGCATCATAATAGCAATTCTTTCTCATAAAACTCATCATGGTAAAGTAGCAACCAATTCACATGTTAAGGTTCAAACTATGAATTCTCTTGAAACTCAACAACGTATGTTCTCAGTCACCAAACAATTGCAATTCAACTTATTCAACAAAGTCTAAGTAAGAGCTCCACATACTCAACCAACCTATAGTCTTCTATGATTGCTAACACTCACCGCATACACATGAGCAAAACGTTTCAACCGGACACATAAAAAGATAGGGGCTTATAATTTCGCCTCCCAACGTATTCACCTCAAGGGTTATGTCAACAGTAATAACTCATGCTACCCATATCCAACTAGATATATGTGCCTAGATCTTTCCTCACCACATGATGCTTGCCAAAAGAGAAAAATAAAAAGGAATAGAGAGAAAAACTTTGACTCTTGCATGAAAGTAAATACATAATAGTAAAAGATAGGCCCTTCGCAAAGGGAAGCAGAGGTTGCCATGTGCTTATTTGTTTGTATGCTCAACCCCACAGTGCAAAAGAATGTCATGTTACATTGCCCCTTGTGATGACAACCTTTATTATGCAGTCTGTCGCTTTTATTTCTTTACCATCACAAGTTCGTACAACGCTCAATTTTCTCTTACACTAAATGATCTTACACTTATAAAAGCAATTTTTAATGCCTTATTGCACCGATGACAACTTACTTGAAGGATCTTACTCAATCCTTAGGTAGGTATGGTGGACTCTTGAAAATAAGATTTGGGTTTAAGGGTTTTTGGATGCACAAGTAGTATCTCTACTTGGTGCGGAATTTTTGGCTAGCAAAGATGGGGGGCAAGCACCACATGTTGAAGGATCTATGACAATATAACTTCTATGTGAATATGAACAAACATAAATCATTACGTTGTCTTCCTTGTCCAATGTCAACAATTTTGGCATACAATATTTTGATGGGGGATCACAATCACAAAAGATTTCCAAGATAGTAGATTTGCATGTGAAAGTTCTCTTCCTTCTATTAATCACTCATGAATTGCTTGTATGACCAATATTGTGATTGTCAAGCCTCAAAAGATTTCACTTTCTTAACCCAATGTGAAGCTACCACTAGGCATGATATGAACATATAATTTCAACTTCATTACATTCAATTTATTCAACAATTTACTCATAGGATATAAGTGAAGCACAAGAGTAAATGACAAGCTACTCCAAAAAGATATAAGTGAAGATCAATCGAGTAGTTAAGTAAATAGATAGCTATGTGAGGACTCTCTCTTATTTAAAACATTTAGATATAAGTATTTTATTAAAGTAACAAGCAAAACAAAATAAAATGACATTTCAACAATAGCACACATCATGTGAAGAAGCAAAAACTTAGGATCAACCGATACTAACCGATAATTCTTGATGAAGAAAGGTGGGATGCCTACCGGGGCATCCCCAAGCTTAGATGCTTGAGACTTCTTGAAATATTATTTTGGGATGCCTTGGGCATCCCCAAGCTTGATATTTTGTGTCTCCTTAATTCCTTTTATATCACGGTTTCCCTAAATCTTAAAAACTTCATCCCCACAAAACTCAACAAGAACTCGTGAGATAAGTTAGTATAAACGAATGCAAAAACCTTATCATTCTCTACTGTAGCAAATCACGAAAATTATTATTCAACATTGCATACTAAATGCCTCTGCATATTTAATACTCCTATCCTCAAATAGAATCATTAAACAAGCAAACATATGCAAACAATACAAACATAATAGCAATCTGCCAAAACAGTACAGTCTGTAAACAATGCAAAAGTATCAATACTTATTTAACTCCAAAAATTATGAAAATTTACCACAGTGTAGAAAATTTATCAGAGCTTACTGTGCAAAAAGTTTCAACATTTTATCACATTATGACCTTTTTAGGGAATTTTTGCAACAGAACTTTCTGTTTTGAAACAGCAACATGTAGACTTGCAAAATAAGCATGGTAAAGGCTATCCTTGGCATTTTTATTGAAATGAAATATGTGAAACATTATTATAAATAGCAGAAAGCAAGTCCTAGCAAAATAAAATGACACTCCAACCAAAACTCATATCATGTGACGAATAAAAATGTAGCTCCAAGTAAGGTTACCGATAATGTTGAAGACGAAAGAGGGGATGCCTTCCGAGGCATCCCCAAGCTTAGTTGCTTGGATATTCCTTGGATATTAACTTGGGGTGCCTTGGACATCCCAAAGCTTAGGGTCTTGTCACTCCTTATCCTCTGGCACCGTCAGACAAATGCATTTAATGCGCTGCCGATGTGCCCCTCTTGCTTTATCGGGGACGTCAAGGAAGCTCGTACCAGCTGTCGTCACCTCGCCTGGCTCCAACGCGCGTCCGAGATGATGAGGCATTGTAGCACCATGTTGGCTGGCTGCTAGGATGGCATGGTGGTGGAGTCTTCACGAAGATCCGCATGCCACCACACATGTGCTAGCTGGGTCGGTGTAGAGGCCGCATGCTGCCACGCAGGTGCCTGCCCAGCTGGTTGAGCTAGCAGCTGCATGGGAGCGGCAGTGTAGTCTTTGCAGACGTGGGCCTGGCCGTGGCCCCACTGACGTCCTCGGCAAGGGTCTTGTCGGGGTCCCAGCAAGGGTCTTGCCGTGGCACCGCGGTCGTCCCTGACAAGGATCTTGCCAGGGGTCTCGTGGATTTCCTCGGCAAGGATCTTGCCAAGGATCGTCGTCTTCTGGTCCTCGTCTGATCTTGTGTACTTATGATCTTCACAAAGATCTGCATGCCACCATGGAGGTGCCTCCCGAGCCTTGGTTCCAATGTGGTTGATGGTGTTTGAACCCTTGGGCTCAAGGGTGGTGCACTCAGCTAGCGTCGGGCAAGTTGCCCCAGCAAGGGTCTTGCCGAGGCTGTGGAGGCCGTCTTGGCAAGGGTCTCGCCGGGGGAGTCCGCCTCGCCCTCTTTCTCTTTGTGTCTCTGGTCTTGGTGTTACTTTGGTTGTCTTGGGCTTCTGGCTTCCCTCCTCTGCCCTGCTCAGTGTGGCGCGGGTGCGGCTCGGACTGCCTGTGCACAAGTAAAGGGGTACAAAGGAGAGCCCCTACTTTAGTACACCGACAGGAGCCCCTGGGCCTGGGCCACACATAAGCGTGACGCGTTGTTGGGCTAGGCCCAGAATGGTGCACGGGCAGGTGGGGCGGATTTTTACCGCAATAACTTTTCCGCTTGCTGCACTTCCCCACGACCCGCGTTGAACGCACGACGTGGAGGGTCATGCGTGACGTGGGGGTCATGCGTGGGGAGGTTCCCGCATGCATGCGTCACATCGTGGTAAAGAGGCGGTTCGTGCCTTCCCCATAAAAATAGGAAAACGCAGAGGCGCGGCTCATTTACTGAGTGGACTCGGGTCGTGGTCTTCAAGGCGTCCGCGCCCCACGATCACGGGGTGGAGAATGGTTGCCTCACCCGTCCCCTTTGTTTCTGCTTGCTTGCCACGTGTCCCCCATGCCCCTAAGGTGGCAGGTGGTGGAGGCGGGAAAACGGGCCATCGCTGATTGGAGCAGCGGGTCGGTCTTGATTCCCTGTGCCCCCGATGGCCGGATTGGTTGAGTGGGGCAGCCGAGCCCCGACCCCGCCCCTTTATAAGAAGGGGGAGGGGGATGGCATCCCACATTATTCCATCATCCATATCCTTCCACTTCGGCTCCTTTCTTCCATCTGCCATGGCGAGAGGGGGCGCCGGCCCTTCGACGGTGGTGGCGAGGGTCTCTGCTCGACAGCGTGTCCCTCCTCCCCAATAGCTCGCGGCTGCGGAGCCGGCCACGAGAGGAAGGGGGAGGGGGCGAGGCCGAGGCCGCCGTGGCACTCGGGGAAGAGGGGGACGGGGCGGCGCACCGGTTGCCTCTGCCGGCGATGCCCCCCCAATGGAGGGCCACATCGGGGACCAACCCGGTGAGTTCTTCATCAGGCTGCACCAGCCACCGCGTCGTCGTCTTCATCTCCCTACTCCATTCGCTCGGGAGATGGAGCTCGACCCGCCACAGACCCTCAGGTTGCATATGAGGGGTTGCAGGAACGGCGGCATGCGGGTCAACGTCGACTTTCCCGCTCCTCACATCATGTACCTTCGTCGTGGATGGAAGACTTTCGCTCGTGTCCATAGCCTGACGGCAGGGCTCGTTCTCTACTTCAAATTAATGGAGAACGGCCTTCTCTCCGTCAAGGTCTTTGGGGACCTTGGAACTCGCCTAAAGTGATGCGTGGAGAGCTCTTCCGATGATGAAGACTCCTCCTCAAGCAGGAGTGACGAGGAGGAAAGCGACAACGACGACGAGGGCGTCGAGCGGGGGGATGCCGACCTCGACTCCGACTGACCGCGTCGTCCCTCCCTCGGCCTCGCGCCCTGCCAAGGGCCTTCCTCGTCAAGCTCTCCATTGGCGCGTTCCTGTCGCCTCCTTGGCCAGCTGGCATAGGAGGGCCGGAGAAGACGAAGAAGGTGGGTGGCGGGCCATCAACTCGGAGTACACGGGCACCGACGCCTTCATTGCGTATTGTCGGCCCGCTGCCTCATCTTCCGGCATCTTCTGCTGGTCGTACCTCGCCTAGGCGCTCTTTTTGCCCTCCTGCTATCTCGTTCCACCTTTTGAGGAGAGGGACAAGAAAGGGATTACAGGCATCTTATCTCTTTTTAGTTTGTAAGCCTGCGGGCAATTGTTAAATTTAAGACTTGTAATCCCCTTGCTCATGTTTTTCATCCCGTATGAACTGTACCTGTATGGGACGTTTTTAATGAAAAAGGGTGCTTGCCGAGTTCTTTGTGCGTGAGCGAGGCCCATGCCAAGGAGCGAATCCTTGTTATTTTTAAGATAAACATTATCGTCCGGCAACAGGCCTTGTCGTCCCCTTACTTCATTCGACCATTCTCATGCTCTTGGCGGAGGTAGGGGCGAAGTAGAGTTAGGCCCTTCATTTGCTTCCTTGTCACCGTGACTACGACCAAGTTCCGCCCCAGGGAATAGTCCTTGGGTACAGGAAAAGGGGAGCACGGTGGCCTAGGAACAAAACAAGGTTTCATACGTTCCAATTCCATACGGAAATGCACAACAGGGGACAAAGAACTTATCTGAATCTGCAGCCCCCGGCAACCTTGGCTTGCCGGAGCTGGAGCACCGGCTTGTTCTCTTTCTTCCAAATAGCTCAGCAGAAATATCCATGTACCCTCTGAACCAAAGAGGATGGAAAGTAACAAAGAGACGCACACTCGACCTCTATGCTAGGGGTTAGTCGCCGCTAAGCACTATCAACCCTAACCGAGGGAGAGACTTAACCTAGTATGCATGCTAAAACATAGGGCGCGAGTGCTTCATTTATTTATGCTCAGGGTCTGCGCCTGGCTTTGTACAGAGGGTTACATGCTTTGCCAGCAAGGCTTGTACAAAAGGTGGTTTGCCGGGGGTCCCGACAACCGCGCCTTATGGGTAAAACTTGCGAATATGCTCGATGTTCCAGGAGTTGCTCACTGGAATGGCATCTTTGGTCTCTAGGCGGACTGCGCCGGGCCTGGTGACTTGTATTACCCGATAAGGGCCTTCCCACTTCAGCGTCAACTTGTTGAAATTCTTGGGCGATTGAACGCGCCGAAGAACAAGGTCGCCTTCCTCAAAGCTTCGGGCATGAACCTTGCGGCTATGGTAGCGGTGCAAGGCTTGCTGGTTGCGCGCTGCTCTCATAGCCGCCCGAAGACGATCTTCCTCAAGGAGCGTTGCGTCATCTTGCCGCAATTGCTCTTTCTCAAGCTTGTCATAAGCGAGCACTCGAGGTGACCCATATGTGAGTTCCGTGGGGAGAACTGCTTCTGCCCCATATACCAGGGCAAAGGGTGTCTGGCCGATGGCTCGATTTGGCATCGTTCTGGTTGACCAAAGAACCACCGGCAACTCATCAATCTAGCGCCTTCCGCTCTTGTGCAGCCTGTCAAAAGTATTTGTCCTCAGGCCTCGCAGTACTTCAGCATTTGCCCTCTCCGCCTAGCCGTTGCTCCGTGGGTGTGCCACGAAAGCGAAACAGACCTTGCTGCCGTGGTCTTGGATGTATTGCATGAAGGTGTGGCTTGTGAACTGCGTGCCGTTATCGGTGATGACTCTGTTTGGCACACCAAAACGGCAGACTAGCCCCTTGAAGAACTTGACGGCCGACTTCGCTGTCACCTTCCTCACTGCTTCCACCTCCGGCCACTTTGTGAACTTGTCGATTGCAACATACAAGTACTCAAAGCCCCC
>NC_041385.1:153725992-153742118 GCF_002162155.2 Triticum dicoccoides
GAAAATGGCCAGGAGAGAGGAATTGTTTGAAGGGCTTGAGCTGGTTGATGAAGCTTCTTCGAATGGAACTGACACGCTTCACACTTGGTTACTAGTGTCGTTGCATCCTGGAGGGCAGTCGGCCAGAAGAAACCTTGCCGGAATGCCTTGACGGCAAGGGCCCTCGACCCTATGTGGGAACCACATATGACTCCGTGTATTTCTGCCAACAGCTCCAGTCCTTCCTCCCGGGGAATGCACTCCAATTTCACACCGTTTGGTCTTTTTCTGTACAGGACGTCATCGACGAACTGATACATGGCAGACCGACGGGCTACTTTCTCTGCTTCTTCCTGCTCCTCAGGGAGCCCCCTGTTTGGAGGAACCGGACAGTATGCTATGCCCACGCCGGAGCCTGGGGCTCGATAGCAAGGACTAAAGGCCTTTTGTCTACCATGGGAGCGGCTGCCTCGACGGCTAGGGCTTGACGCCCTGCCGGAGTCGGTTGCCCCATGGCAGGCTCAGTGCCCATGGCAACATCTTTGCCGGTGGCTCCTGGGAGCTCAGTGGGAAAGTACTTGCCGGGGCCTGATTTCCTTCGCTTGTTCTGCTCTGTTGAGGGTTCAACGGATGGTTGAGTTAACCGAAGCACAAAGGTACCTGGTTCCACAGGTAGCTTGAGGGCAGCGCGCTTCGACAGGTAATCGGCGATGTCGTTCTCCACTCGGGGAACGTGCTCCGCCTATATACCATCAAAACGCTCCTCCAACTTCCTCACCTCATCCACGTAGGCCTCCATCAACGGGCTTTGATAATCTTTGTTGACTTGCTTGATGACAAGCTGCGAATCACCCCCGACGATGAGCTTCTTGATCCCGAGGTCTGCTGCGATCCTGAGACCGACAAGCAACCCCTCGTATTTGACTGTGTTGTTCGTTGACATCTCCCTAGGAAAGTGCATCTGGATTACATACTTGAGGTGCTCTCCGGTGGGTGCAATAAGCAGCACACCAGCACCGGTGCCTTGCAACGAGAAAGCCCGTCAAAGTACATAATCTAGTTGCGACTTGCTTCCTTGCTGGGGAGAGTGGTCTCCTGGATCTCTTTGTCGGGCATTGGGGTCCATTCGGCAATGAACTCCGCCAAGACTCTGCTTTGGATTGTCGAAGTACTCTCAAACTTCAAACCAAAGCTCTATAGTTCCAACGCCCATTCCACAATCCTCCCGGTTGCGTCTAGTTATGCAGTATCCGTTGCAACGGGAGGCGGGTGACGACGGTGATTTCGTGGGCTTGGAAGTAATGATGCAGCTTCCTCGAGGCCATAAGGAGGCAGAAGAGCAATTTCTGCACACCGGAGTACCTTGACCTAGCCCCCTGCAAGAGGGAGCTGACAAAGTAAACTGGGTGCTGCATCATCTTATTCTTCTGCACCACTTCATTTGGTCGCACGGGCCCTGTCCCGACGGCGTCAGGCTCCGCCGGGGGCCTTGCCTTGCTGGCACCAGGCCCTGCCGGGGGAGCTCTGGCTCGCCATCCACCAATCCTGCTGTTGCCACCGCCCCTTCATCGACCCCCCTCTACGCCACTAGCAGAACACTGACCACTTGATTTGTTACCGCTACAACAGCAACGGCTCTCGTGGCTTAGGTGCAACTAGTATTGGTGTAGAGGAGAGATATTTCTTCAAATCCTGCAGTGCTGCTTTGGCCTTTGGGGTCCATTCCATTGGGCCTGCCTTTTTCAAGATTTTGAAAAAGGGAAGGGCACGCTCAGCGGACTTGGATATGAATCTGCTCATGGCGGCAACGCAGCCAGTGAGCCGATGCACATCCTTAATCCGCTTGGGCGCCTCGATCTACTCAATAACCTTGATCTTGTCTGGGTTCGCTTCGATCCCACGCTGCGACACAAAGAACCCGAGAAGTTTGCTGGACGGAACACCGAAGACGCACTTCTCAAGGTTCAACTTGAGGTTGATCTTGCGCATATTTGCAAACGTCTCTTCTAAGTCTTGTACAAGTGTTGCCCTGTCCTTGGTTTTGACCACTATGTCATCCATATAAGCTTCCATATTTCTATGTAGCTGGGGCTCAAAACCAATTTGGACTGCTCTGGCAAACATTGAGCCAGCACTCTTCAACCCGAAAGGCATCCGTAAAAAGCAATACATGCCACATGGGGTGATGAACACTGTCTTCTCTTCATCTTATCTCGTCATAAAGATCTGGTGGTATCCTGAGTAGGCGTCAAGGAATGATAACGGGTCACACCCGGCCGTGGAGTCAACAATCTGGTCAATGCGTGGCAACAGGAAAGGGTCCTTTGGGCAGGCCTTATTGATATCTATGTAATCAATACACAGCCTCCACTTCCCATTCGCCTTGCGCACCACCACCGGATTGGCCAACCACGTCGGATGGAGTACTCCTCTCACCAAGCCTGCCGCTTCCAACTTCCTGATCTCCTTTGTGATGAACTCCTGCCTTTCCAAAGCTTGCTTCCTGGCCTTCTGCTTGACGGGTCGCACATGAGGACAAACAACAAGATGGTGCTCAATCACCTCCTTGGGAACGCCGGGGATGTTGGATACTTGCCATGCAAACACATCGACATTCACCCACAGGAAAGTGACGAGCGCGCCTTCCTATTTGTTGTCGAGGGTGGAGCTTATGGTGAAAGCTCCTCCCGTGCCGTCCTCCTTGATGGACACCTTCTTGGTAACTGGTGGTGTAGCTCTGGATTTCTTGCTCTTGCCAGTGGATCTCTCTAGCACGTCCTCGACGGGAGAACAACACTCCGAAGAGGTGTGCTTGCCGGAGTGGGTGCGAGAGGTCTTGCCGGTCTTCTTCCCTCCCAGAGCTTCACTGGCAGGAGCAAGTGCCTTGGCGGCAGTTGCTACAATTGCTTCCCGGTAGAGTTGGTCGACGCAGATCAGCACATCCTTCTTGTCGGAGGCGATGGTGATGATGGTCATTGGCCGAGGCATCTTCAGCGTGTTGTAGGCGCAATGCGACGCCGCCATGAACTTGGCTAGTCCCGTGCGGCCAAGGATCCCATTGTAGGGCAAGGGAATCTCAGCTACATCAAAGACAATCCTCTCCGTCTTGTAGTTTAACTCGCCTCCAAACGTCACGGGTAGCGTGACCTTACCCTTCGGCTGACTCCTCCCCGGGTTGTCCCCTTGAAGCGTGCCCGTCTCTTCGAGGTCTCCATCAGCAATCTGCAGCCTTTTGATCACAACAGGCGAGATCAAGTTCATACCGGCCCCGTCGTCAACTAGCATCTTCGTCACCTTGAGGTTGCGTATTGTTGGCGAGACCAACAACGGAAAACACCCGACCGCAGTTGTGCGATCAGGGTGGTCCTCGGTGTCAAAAATGATAGGTGTGCTGGACCACTTTAGTGGCTTCTGAGCATCGAGTGATGGTTCCGCTGCTGTGATCTCACGCGCCCATTGCTTGAGCTGGTGGTGAGAGGTGTCCAGCAAGGCACCACCATCGACACACATGGCCTCCGAGCCTTCTGGAACTCATGCTCGCCGTACTCGTCGTCTTCATCATGATCATAATCTTCTTGCTTCTTGTCGCGGCCCCGAGCGGGCCTCTCTTGCTGGTTATCCTTACCGCGGCGACCTCCTTGGCCTCGATGCTTCTTGCCAGATCCCTCGGCACCATCCTGGCCCTTCTCCTTGTCCCACCTCTCATACTCAGCTTTTTGCTTCTCAACAAGCAGCTCGACTTGCCGGCAGTTCTGGAGGTCGTGGCCCTTGGTGCGGTGGATCTTGCAGTATTGCTTGTCGGAGCCTCCTGGCTTGTTGGCAGTTGCCAAGGCCCGCAAGCAGCGCACTGATACGTCTCCAATGTATCTATAATTTTTGATTGTTCCATGCTATTATATTACCCGTTTTAGATGTTTATGGGCTTTACTTTACACTTTTATATCATTTTTGGGACTAACCTACTAACCGAGGCCCAGCTCGAATTGCTGTTTTTTTGCCTATTTTTGTATTTCGAAGAAAAGGAATATCAAACGGAGTACAAACGGAATGAAACCTTCAGGAGCGATCTTTTTGGAACAAACGTGATCCAGAGGACTTGGGGTGGAAGTTAAGAAACAAGCGAGGCGGCCATGAGGGTGCCCGGCGCGCCCCCTACAGGTGGGTGCGCCCCCACCCTCGTGGGCCCCTCGAGCATCCACTGACCTACTTCTTCCTCCTACATATACCCAGGTACCCCGAAAACATCAGAAGCGACCACGAAAAACTATTTCCACCGCCGTAACCTTCTGTATCCATGAGATCCCATCTTGGAGCCTTCGCCGGTGCTCCGTCGGAGGGGGAATTGATCACGGAGGGCCTCTACATCATCTCCAAGGCCTCTCCGATGAGTTGTGAGTAGTTTACCACAAACCTTTGGGTCCATAGTTATTAGCTAAATGGCTTCTTCTCTCTCTTTGAATCTCAATACAAAGTTCTCCTCGATCTTCTTGGAGATCTATTCGATGTAACTCTTTTTGCGGTGTGTTTGTCGAGATCCGATGAATTGTGGGTTTATGATAAAGTTTATCTATGAGAAATATTTGAATCTCCTCTGATTCTTTTATGTGTGATTAAGTTATCTTTGCAAGTCTCTTCGAATTATCATTTTGGTTTGGCCTACTAGATTGATCTTTCTTGCAACGGGAGAAGTGCTTAGCTTTGGGTTCAATCTTGCGGTGTCCTTTCCCAGTGACAGCAGGGCAGCAAGGCACGTATTGTATTGTTGCCACCGAGGATAAAAAGATGGGGTTTATATCATATTGCATGATTTTATCCCTCTACATCATGTCATCTTTCTTAATGCATTACTCTGCTCTTTATGAACTTAATACTCTAGATGCATGCTGGATAGCGGTCGTGGAGTAATAGTAGTAGATGCAGGCAGGAGTCGGTCTACTTTTCATGGATGTGATGCCTATATACATGATCATGCCTAGATAATCTCATGATTTTTCGCTTTTCTATCAATTGCTCGACCGTAATTTGTTCACCCACCGTAATACTTATGCTATCTTGAGAGAAGCCACTAGTGAAACCTATGGCCCCCGGGTCTATATCTTATCATATAAGCTATCAATCTACTTTTATTTGCATATTTAATTTTCCAATCTATATCATAAAATACCAAAAATATATTTATCTTATCATATTATCTCTATCAGATCTCACTTTCGCAAGTGGTCGTGAAGGGATTGACAACCCCTTTATTGCGTTGGTTGCGAGTTCTTGTTTGTTTGTGTAGGTGTGTGGGACTTTTGAGGAGCCTCCTACTGGATTGATACCCTGGTTCTCAAAAACTGAGGGTAATACTTATGCTACTATTGCTGCATCACCCTTTCCTCTTCAAGGAAAACCAATGCAAGCTCAAGACGCAGCAAGAAGGATTTCTGGCACCGTTGTCGGGGAGGACTTCGCTCAAGTCAAGACATACCAAGTACCCATCACAAACTCATCTCCCTCGCATTACATTATTTGCCATTTGCCTCTCGTTTTCCTCTCCCCCACTTCACCCTTGGCGTTTTATTCGCCCTCTCTTTCCCAGTCTCCTCTCTTTTTCACTTGTCTTCTTGTGTGCCTGTTTGCCCTTATGGCTTTGCCTAAGAACACCGACCTTCATCTTAGAAGGTTGGAAGAGATTGAATCAAACATTAGAAGTTTTATGACTTAACAATTTGAGCACAATAATTTCTTCAGAAAAGAGCTTAAGGAACAAAGAAGATTTATGGGGTATATGAACAAAGAGCTTGATGATATGTCTAAAGCATTTTATGGTTTTAACTCTCGAATTACTCGTCTTGAAAAATCTATAGCCCAAATTTCTGATAAGCAAGCTACCTTAGCCAATAAGATGGCTGCCAAACCGGAAAAGTTAGAAGAAAATAATGATGAAGATCTAAAAGTTATTGATGTGTCCCCTATTAAATCCTTGTTTTGCAATATGAATCTTAATAATGATGGGACTGGAGATGAGTCAACTTTAGTTAAAAGGCGTCCCAATGATTCGGAGTTCTTAGATATGGATGCGTCCCAATGACTTTAAATAGCATTGAACCCACTATCTTGGATTTCAAGGAATTTAATTATGATAATGGTTCTTTAGTAGATTATATTTCCTTGTTGCAATCTATTTTGAATTCTCCTCATGCTTATAGTCAAAATAAAGCTTTTACTAAACATATTGTTGATGCCTTGATGCAATCTTATGATCAAAAACTTAATTAGGAAGTTTCTATACCTAGAAAACTTAATGATGAGTGGGAACCTACTATAAAGATGAAAATTAAAGATTATGAGTGTTATGCTTTGTGTGATTTGGGTGCTAGTGTTTCCACAATTCCGAAAACTTTATGTAATATTCTAGGTTTCCATGATCTTGATGATTGCTCTTTAAATTTGCACCTTGCGGATTCCACCATTAAAAAGCCTATGGGAAGGATCAATGATGTTCTTATTGTTGTAAATAGGAACGATGTGCCCGTAGATTTTATCATTCTTGACATAGATTGCAATCTTTCATGTCCTATTATTCTTGGTAGACCTTTCCTTAGAACGATTGGTGCGATTATTGATATGAAGGAAGGGAATATTAGATTCCAATTTCCATTAAGGAAAGGCATGGAACACTTTCCAAGAAAGAAAGTTAAATTACCTTATGAGCCCATTATGCATGCCACTTATGAATTAAATACTAAAGATGGCAATACGTAAATCTATTCTCGCTTTTATGCCTATCTAGGGGCGTTAAACGATAACGCTTGTTGGGAGGCAACCCAATTTTATTTTTGTTTCTTACTTTTTGCTTCTGTTTAGTAATAAATAATTAATCTAGCCTCTTTATAGATGTGGTTTTATGTTTAATTAGTATTTGTGCCAAGTATAACCTTTGGGAAGACTTGGGTAAAGTTTATACGATCGTGCTGTAAAAAACAGAAACTTTAGCGCTCACAAGATTTGCTGTCATTTTTTACTGGAAAGTGATTTTTAGTTTATTCTTTTTGAGTATGATCAATAGAAAAATTCCTCACATCCACCAATTTAGTTTAGACTTTTTGGAGGTCCATAAGTATTCGAAAGTTACAGATTTCTACAGACTGTTCTGTTTTTGACAGATTCTGTTTTTCGTGTGTTGTTTGCTTATTTTGATGCATCTATGGCTAGTATTAAGTGGTATGAACCATATAGAAGTTGGAATACATTAGGTTTAACACCAATATGAATAAATAATGAGTTCATTACAGTACCTTATGTTGTGGTTTTTCTTTCTTGCACTAACGGAGCTTACGAGATTTCTTGTTGTGTTTTGTGTTGTGAATTTTTCAAGTTTTGGGTAAAGATTTGATGGACTATGGAATAAGGAGTGGCAATATCCTAAGCTTGAGGATGCCCATGGCACCCCAAGATATTCAAGGATAACCAAAATCCTAAGCTTGGGGATGCCCCGGAAGGCATCCCCTCTTTCGTCTTCGTCTATCGGTAACTTTACTTGGAGCTATATTTTTATTCGCCACATGATATGTGTTTTGCTTGGAGCATCTTGTATGATATTAGTCTTTGCTTTTTAGATCACCACAATCATCCTTGCTTTACACACCTTTTGGGAGAAACCCACTTGATTAGAATTTATTAGAATACTCTATGTGCTTCACTTATATCTTTTGAGCTAGATAGTTTTTGCTCTAGTACTTCACTTAAATCTTTTAGAGCACGGCGGTGACTTGATTTTGTAGAAATTGTTAATCTATAATGCTTTACTTATATTATTTTTCGAGTCTCTTAGAACAGCATGGTATTTGCTATGGTTATAAAATTGGTCCTAGAATGATGGGCATCCAAGTTGGGTATAATAAAAACTACTATAGGAAGTGAATTTGATGCTATGATCAATTTGATACTTGATAATTGTTTTGAGATCTGGAGGTGGTGATATTAGAGTCATGCTAGTTGGGTAATTATGTTTTTAAAGAATGCTTGTGTTGAAGTTGGCAAGTCCCGTAGCATGCATGTATGGTAAAAGTTGTGTAACAAATTTCAAACATGAGGTGTTCTTAGATTGTCATCCTTATGGGTGGCGGTCGGGGACGAGCGATGGTATTTTCCTACCAATCTATCCCCCTAGGAGCATTGCGCGTAGTGCTTGGTTTTTGATGACTTGTAGATTTTTGCAATAAGTATATGAGTTCTTTATGACTAATGTTGAGTTCATGGATTATACACACTTTTACCTTTCCATCATTGCTAGCCTCTTCGGTACCGTGCATTGCCCTTTCTCACCTTGGGAGTTAGTGCAAAATTCACTGGTGCATCCAAACCCCATGATACGATACACTCTATCACACATAAACCTCCTTATATCTTTCTCAAAACAGCCACCATACCTACCTATTATGGCATTTCCATAGCCATTCCGAGATATATTGCCATGCAAATTTCCACCGTTCTGTTCATCATCATGACACACATCATCATTGTCATATTGCCTTGCATGATCATGTAGTTGACATCGTATTTGTGGCAAAGCCACCATGCATAATTTTTCATACATGTCACTCTTGATTCATTTCCCATCCCGATACACCGCCGGAGGCATTCATATAGAGTCATATCTTGTTCTAGTTTTGAGTTGTATTTCATGAGTTGTAAATAAATAGAAGTGTGATGATCATCATTATTAGAGCATTATCCCCAAATAATAATAAAAAGTCCAAAAATAAAAAAAAGAAAGGACAAAGAAAAAAAGAAAAAAAGGAAAGGCCAAAAGAAAAAAAGAAAGGCCCAAAAAATAAAAAAAATAAAAAGGGCGCAATGTTACTATCCTTTTCCACACTTGTGCTTCAAAGTAGCACCATGTTCTTCATATAGAAAGTCTTTTATGTTGTCACTTTCATATACTAGTGGGAATTTTTCATTATAGAACTTGGCTTGTATATTCCTACGATGGGCTTCCTCAAAATGCCCTAGGTCTTCGTGAGCAAGCAGGTTGGATGCACACCCACTTAGTTTCTTTTGTTGAGCTTTCATACATTTATAGCTCTAGTGCATCCGTTGCATGGCAATCCCTACTCCTCATGTTGACATCAATTGATGGGCATCTCCATAGCCCGTTGATTATCCTCGTCAATGTGAGACTTTCTCTTCTTTTTGTCTTCTCCACACAACCTCCATCATCATATTCTATTCCACCCATAGTGCTATATCCATGGCTCGCGCTCGTGTATTGCATGAAAGTTGAAAAAGTTTGAGATTATTTAAGTACGAAACAATTGCTTGGCTTGTCATAGGGGGTGTGCAAGATGAGAGCATTTTTGTGTGACGAAAATGAAGCATGACCAACCTATATGATTTTGTAGGGATGAACTTTCTTTAGCCATGTTATTTTGACAAGACATGATTACTTAGTTAGTATGCTTGAAGTATTACTATTTCTTATGTCAATATGAACTTTTATTTTGAATCATTTGGATCTGAACATTCATGCCACAATAAAGAAAATTACATTGAGAATTATGCTAAGGTAGCATTCCACATCAAAAATTCTGTTTTTATCATTTACCTACTCGAGGACGAGCATGAATTAAGCTTGGGGATGCTTGATACGTCTCCAACGTATCTATAATTTTTGATTGTTCCATGCTATTATATTACCCGTTTTGGATGTTTATGGGCTTTACTTTACACTTTTATATCATTTTTGGGACTAACCTACTAACCGGAGGCCCAACCCGAATTGCTGTTTTTTTGCCTATTTCAGTGTTTCAAAGAAAAGGAATAGCAAACGGAGTCCAAACGGAATGAAACCTTCGGGAGCGATCTTTTTGGAACAAACGTGATCCAGAGCACTTGGAGTGGAAGTCAAGAAACAATCAAGGTGGCCACGAGGGTGCCCGGCGTGCCCCTACAGGTGGGCACGCCCCCCACCCTTGTGGGCCCCTCGAGCGTCCACCGACCTACTTCTTCCTCCTACATATACCCACGTACCCCGAAAACATCAGAAGTGACCACGAAAAACTATTTCCACCGTCGTAACCTTCTGTATCCGCGAGATCCCATCTTGGAGCGTTTGTCAGCACTCCGCCGGAGGGGGAATCGATCACGGAGGGCCTCTACATCATCTCCAAGGCCTCTCCGATGAGTTGTGAGCAGTTTACCACAGACCTTCAGGTCCATTGTTATTAGCTAGATGGCTTCTTCTCTCTCTTTGAATCTCAATACAAAGTTCTCCTCGATCTTCTTGGAGATCTATTCGATGTAACTCTTTTTGCGGTGTGTTTGTCGAGATCCAATGAATTGTGGGTTTATTATCAAGTTTATCTATGAGAAATATTTGAATCTCCTCTGAATTCTTTTATGTGTGATTAAGTTATCTTTGCAAGTCTCTTCGAATTATCAGTTTGGTTTGGCCTACTAGATTGATCTTTCTTGCAATGGGAGAAGTGCTTAGCTTTGGGTTCAATCTTGCGGTGACCTTTCCCAGTGACAGCAGGGGTAGCAAGGCACGTATTGTATTGTTGCCATCGAGGATAAAAATATGGGGTTTATATCATATTGCATGAGTTTATCCCTCTACATCATGTCATCTTTCTTAATGGTTACTCTGTTCTTTACGAACTTAATACTCTAGATGCATGCTGGATAGCGGTTGATGTGTGGAGTAATAGTAGTAGATGCAGGCAGAAGTCGGTCTACTTGTCACGGACGTGATGCCTATATACATGATCATGCCTAGATAATCTCATAATTATTCGCTTTTCTATCAATTGCTCGACAATAATTTGTTCACCCACCGTAATACTTATGCTATCTTGAGAGAAGCCACTAGTGAAACCTATGGCCGCCGGGTCTATATCTTATCATATAAGCTTTCAATCTACTTTTATTTGCATATTTACTTTTCCAATCTATATCATAAAATACCAAAAATATATTTATCTTATCATATTATCTCTATCATATCTCACTTTCACAAGTGGCCGTGAAGGGATTGACAAGCCCTTTATTGCGTTGGTTGCGAGTTCTTGTTTGTTTGTGTAGGTGCGTGGGACTTTTGAGGAGCCTCCTACTGGATTGATACCTTGGTTCTCAAAAACTGAGGGAAATACTTATGCTACTATTGCTTCATCACCCTTTCCTCTTCAAGAAGAACATACGCAAGCTCAAGACGTAGCACGCACCCAGCAATTTCCTTGCCGAGGTCGTCTGCCTTGGCCTTCTTGGCAGCGCCGGTGTCCTCGGATCCCTTGACGGCAAGCACAGTATTGCCCTTGCGCTTCCTCTTGCAGCGCCAGACCTTCTTCGTCGGGGTGGCTATGCCTTCGTCTGTGGAGTCGATTTCCGCGTCAGCGTCCTCACTGGGGTACTTCTTCCCCTCTTCAGCTCGGGCGCACCTATCGGCCAGAACATAGAGTTCGGCCACATCTTTTTTTGACTAACTACTGCAGGGCACAGCCCCACAGTCTTTTATTCCAAAATCAAAAAGTCCAATACAAGTTAGCTTTACAAAGCTAAACCTAAAAAGAGAAAGACAGAGAGGCCAAACTTACCTAAACTTACCTATACAAGACATGAATTAATGAAGGCCCGCCAACCATTGCAAAAGTAGGGGCCTGACATGAGCCTTGACTCTATGGGAAAGCAGAGTTAAATCATGTACAAATTTACAACGCCAAGCACTAAACCTAGCTTGCTCCTCTCTGAAAGTCCTACCATTTCAAATTATCCAAATATTCCAAGCCGCCGTGAAGGCCACCTCAAAAAAGAAGCTGTGAGCAAATCGCTGCCTGGCCAAAGCAATGCATTGCTGAACATTGGAGCCACCAGACCAGTCAATTTGTACATAGTTCCAAATTCTTGTACTGAAGTTGCAACCAAAAAACAAATGCTGACGATCCTCATATATATGTTGGTGGCACAAAACACAAAGGTTATCAGCGTCCACAGCACGCCAGTGCCTCCTCACAAGTAGGTCCTTGGTGTTGAGCCTGTCAAAGAATAATAACCAAGCAAATACCTTGATTTTTAGCGTGCATTGACTGGACCATAACCATTTACAGGGCTCAATGGTGGGCATATGAGAATGCATAATGGAATAATAGCTCTTTGACGTGTAAGATCCATACGGTCCAACCCAAGACCAGACATCATTAGCAGAGGGGTTCCTTGGCAAAATGTTAACCTAGGAGATGAGTGAATCCAGCTCAAGGGCAGCTTGTTGGGAGATGGGCAGCTGGAAAAAAGAAGCTTTATCCTGATTGTCAATAAAATCAGCCACAGAGATCTTATCATCTAGAGCATAAGAAAATAACCGTGGGAGTCTATGTCTCGAAGGCATGGTAGAACCATCGATTTTCCAAGCATCAGACCAGAACAAGACCGAATCCCCCTTATTAACCAAAACCGAAGCTATGGCCCTGTAATTGTCAGCTAATTTAAAGATATCTTTGCACCAAAAGGAGCCACATAGGACAGTGGCTTGTGGGACTACTCCATCATAGTATGAATTTCACAACAAGGATACCCAAGGTATATCAGCTTTATTGAAGAACTTATGAAGATGCTTAATAAGAAGCCCTTGATTTTGAGGCTACAGATTAACAACACCCAAACCACCTTTCTCCTTAGGTCTGCAGACCAAGTCCCACGCAGCAAGAGATTGTCTAGGAGTATCCGAATTCCCTCTCCAAAGGCATTATCTCATAATTTGTTCCAATTGCTTGATGATGCCAGGTGGGATGGACAGGGAGCACAAGAAATATATAGGCATAGAAGAAAGAACAGATCTCAGCAACTAAAGCCTACAACCTTGATCCAACATAGCAGAACTGGCTGTCAGACGCCTCTCCACTGAATCCACCAAAGGTAGCAAGTCCTGGATCGTGGGTTTGGTTGTGCCCAAAGGAAGACCAAGGTAAGTGAACAACAAAGATCCAAGGGCACACTGAAAAACTTGAGAGCCTGACAACTTCAGCTTCTGGGACATTAATAGGCACCATCATGGATTTTGCAAAATTAACTCTCAGGCCAGTGGATTCAGCAAACACATGTAACATATCCCTTAAAGCAATTAACTGAGCCTCATCCGCAGGTAAAATCAATATTGTATCGTCAGCATACTGGATTATTGGGAAATCTGGACCATCACACTCAATAGGAAGAGTGAGAGTACCATCAAGCAACATCCTGTTGATAACTGACTGTAGAAGGTCAGCTTCCAGAACAAAAAGCAAAGGGGAAAAGCGACCAACTGAGAGAGCGACAACAGTCATAAACATGCACTAGAATTAATTCATACCGAGTACAAGCATGAGTACGATATAATCCACCATGAACATAAATATCATAAAGGCTATGTTGATTTGTTTCAACTACATGCGTGAACATGTGCCAACTCGAGTCACCCAATTTATTCAAAGGAGGATACCATCCCATCATACCACATCATAATCATTCTAATAGCATGTTGGCACGCAAGGTAAATCATTATAACTCATAGCTAATCAAGCATGGCACAAGCAACTATAATCTCTAAATGTCATTGCAAATATGTTTACTTCATAATAAGCTGAATCAGAAACGATGAACTCATCATATTTACAAAAACAAGAGAGGTCGAGTTCATACCAGCTTTCTCATCTCAATAAGTCCATCATATATCGTCATTATTGCCTTTCACTTGCACGACCGAACGATGTGTATAATAATAATAGTGCACGTGCATTGGACCCAAATTTATTCAACCCAAGTGTAGGGGATCTCAACAACTTTCGAGGGTAAAGTATTCAACCCAAATTTATTGATTCGACACAAGGGGAGCCAAAGAATATTCTTGAGTATTAGCAATTGAGTTATCAATTCAACCACACCTGGATAACTTAGTATCTGCAGCAAAGTATTTAGTAGCAAAGTAGTATGATAATAAAGGTAACGATAACAAAAGCAATGTTTTTGGGTTTTGTAGTAGTTGTAATAGTAGCAACGAAAAAGTAAATAAGCGAAGAACAATATGTGAAAAGCTCGTAGGCAATGGATCAGTGATGGATAATTATGCCGGATGCGATTCCTCATGTAATAGCTATAACATAGGGTGACACAGAACTAGCTCTAGTTCATCAATGTAATGTAGGCATGTATTCCGTATATAGTCATACATGCTTATGGAAAAGAACTTGCATGACATCTTTTGTCCTACCCTCCCGTGGCAGCGGGGTCCTAGCGGAAACTAAGGGATATTAAGGCCTCCTTTTAATAGAGAACCGGAACAAAGCATTAGCACATAGTGAATACATGAACTCCTCAAACTACGGTCATCACCGAGAAGTATCCCGATTATTGTCACTTCGGGGTTGTCGGATCATAACACATAATAGGTGACTATAGACTTGCAAGATAGGATCAAGAACACACATATATTCATGAAAACATAATAGGTTCAGATCTGAAATCATGGCACTCGGGCCCTAGTGACAAGCATTAAGCATAGCAAAGTCATAGCAACATCAATCTCAGAACATAGTGGATACTAGGGATCAAACCCTAACAAAACTAACTTGATTACATGGTAAATCTCATCCAACCCATCACCGTCCAGCAAGCCTACAATGGAATTACTCATGCATGGCGGTGAGCATCATGAAATTGGTGATGGAGGATGGTTGATGATGACGACGGTGATGAATCCCCCTCTCCGGAGCCCCGAACGGACTCCAGACCAGCCCTCCCGAGAGAGATTAGGGCTTGGCAGCGGCTCCGTATCGTAAAATGCGATAAAGCTTTCTCTCCGATTTTTTCTCCGTGAGACGGAATATATGGAGTTGGAGTTGAGGTCGGCGGAGCCTCAGGGGGCCCACGAGACAGGGGGGCGCGCCATGGGGGAGGGGGCGCGCCCCCACCCTCGTGGACAGGGTGTGGGCCCCCTGGTCTTGATTCTTTCGCCAGTATTTTTTATATTTTCCAAAAAGTGCCTCCGTGGATTTTCAGGACAATCCGAGAACTTATGCTTTCTACACATAAAACAACATCATGGCAGTTCTGCTGAAAACAGCGTTAGTCCGGGTAAGTTTCATTCAAATCATGCAAGTTAGAGTCCAAAACAAAGGCAAGAGTGTTTGGAAAAGTAGATACGTTGGAGACGTATCAACTCCCCCAAGCTTAAACCTTTACTTGTCCTCACGCAATTCAGTTGATAAACTGAAAGTGATAAAGAAAAACTTTTACAAACTCTGTTTGCTCTTGTTGTAAACATGCAAAGCCATCATTGAGGTTTCAACAAATATTATGAACTAACCATACTCACAATAACACCCAGGTCTCACAATTACTCATATCAATAGCATAATCAGCTAGCGAGCCATAATAATAGAACTCAGATGACAACACTTTCTCAAAACAATCATAACATGATATAACAAAATGGTATCTCGCTAGCCCTTTCTGAGACCGCAAAACATAAATGTAGAGCACCTTTAAAGATCAAGGACTGACTAAACATTGTAATTCATGGTAAAAGAGATCCAGTCAAGTCATAACCAATATAAACTAATAATAATGAATGCAAATGACAGTGTGCTCTCCACACTACAAAAAAAAGACACATCCGTGACATTTTGGGCCGAACGAATTTTTTTTCTGTCATACATATGACACTTCTATGACGATAATTGTGACAAACCCCGGTATCATCATAAATGTGGTGGGCTCCTACTTCTATGACAAAAAATAATGACAGAAAATGGGCTTTTCGTCCTGGGCGGGCCGGAGACGCACCTGCATGACATTCTTTGGGCCGTCCATGACGGAAAAAACCGTGGTAGAAGCGAGGGGGAGGAAAATTTCGGGGAGTTGCCGGTTATGGTGGGAGGTCGGGGGTGGAGCGATGCGCGTTTCTCTCATACGTACGTGCGTGTGTGCGAGGCGTTGGCTCTAACTGAAGCCGAGTGAGGCGTTGGGCTCTAACTGAAGCCGAGCGAGGCGTTGGGCTCTAACTAAACCCGAGCGATTGCACTGCAGGCTACGCGTTACTGAACCCGAGCGATCGATCGATGGCTGTTAACTGAACCCGATGGAGCGATTCCTTCACTACTGCTGCTAACTGAAACCGATCGATGCTACCTCTGGG
>NC_041385.1:153742621-153759695 GCF_002162155.2 Triticum dicoccoides
TTGAACAGGACCCGGTGGTGTGGAGGGCTGGATGAACAGTAGATGGTGGAGGGGTGCCCGTGGAGGGGTGATTGAACAGGACCCCGTGGTGTGGAGGGCTGGATGAACAGTAGACGGTGGAGGGGTGCCTGTGGAGGGGTGGTTGAACAGTAGCCGGTGGAGTAGCGCGCGGTGGAGGCTGGATGAACAGGAGCCCGTGGAGGCTGGAGGAGGTCGACGGTAGCCCGTGGAGGCTGGAGGAGGTCGACGGTGGAGATGAACAGTATCCCGTGGAGTCCCGTTTTGTAGTACCCCACACCCCTCCCCCCCGTTTCGACCGTAGCGCTCCAACACAAGTCCGTTTCGTCCACTTTGCGGTACGCCACACCCCTTCCGATCAACAGGACCCCCGTTTCGACCGTAGGAGGTCCGTTTCCTTTGTTTTGCGATACGCCACACCCCTCCCGATTAACAGGACCCCTGTTTCGACCGTACGAGGTCTGTTTCCTCCGTTTTGCGGTACGCCAGGCCCCTCCCGATCAACAGGACCCCGTTTCGAACGTGGCCGGTCGAGCAGAAGGCCGTTTCCTCCGTTGTGCGGTACGCCAGCCCTCGTTTCCATCGTCTGTTCCGCCCAAGCCCTCCCGATGAACACGACCACGGATTCCGTTCCGTCCCAGCCGGTTGGCTCCCCATGAACATGACAACGACGCTGTTTCTCCGTTCCGACCCAGCCATGTACGTATGCGCGATAGGCGTTAGAGACCCTGCCCGTATGTACGTATGTGGCCGTATTTTCTTTCTTGCACCCTCGCCGCTGTACATACGTGTACATGCTACGTGCGCGCCTCTACTATGACACGTGCGTGCCTCTACATCTATGACATGTGCGCGCCTCTACATCGACCAGTATGTACGTACACGTTCGCGACCAGAATGACAACACTACGTACGCTTCGACCAGGTGGGTCCCGACTATTAGGCACTTCCTTGCGTGCGAAGATGTAGCTGGTGGGTCCCAGCAGTCAGGGGAGCGAATCGTTTTTTCGCGAAATACGGTGGCCCATCCGGTGGGTCCCTGCTGTCAGGTGGAGGAATCATTATTTTGCGCGTAATAAGGAGGCACTTCCTTGCGGCGGCCGTGGACCCAGCTGTCAGCCTCTCCACGTACAGTCCACATCCGATGGAAGTCGTTCCTTGACCACGTTGACCATGCCGCGTCGAGAGCACCACAGCGGTGGACGACGGCGAGGCCTAGGAAGGGGACAACTCGGAGCCGGGGAAGACGCAACAGTGGATGCCCACGCGAAGAGGAGTACGAGGATTCACTGGTTCAGCTGCAGTGTGAGGCTGCTGTCGCCGCAGAATAACAGGGGGTGTGGGTGAGTAGAGGGATGGCCTGGACAGCGGTGGGAGTAGTAGGGGGCGGTGAGGCCTCCGCGGCATCACAGCCAGCCACGGGAGGCAGGAGCACGCGGCACGACCAGCGCTGGTTTGGGCGGCTGGAGCAAGAAGACCAGAGGTTGAAGAAGCACTACGGCCGTTGGATGAACATCATACGGTAACAGGAGCTAGAATCGTTCATATTGACTAAGTTGACAAAGACCTCCGTCCCCGTCAACTTGGTAGGCCCACAAGTCAGCCTCCCACTATGTTGGGTTCCAGCTGGTAGGGGGAGTATTCATTTTTTTGTGCGTAATAAGGAGGCACTTCCTTGCGTGCGAAGATAGCTGGTGGGTCCAACATGTCAGCTGGGGCACGTTTTTTTTCACGAAATACAGAGGCCCTTCCGGTGGGTCCCAGATGTCAGGTGGAGGAATAATTATTTTGCATGTAATAAGGAGGCACTTCCTTGCTGCGGCCGTGGACCCAGCTGTCAGCCTCTCCACGTACAGTCCACGTCCGATGGAAGCCGTTCCTTGACCACGTTGACCACGCCGCGCCGAGAGCACTAGGGCGATGGACGACGGCGAGGCCTAGGAAGGGAACGACACGGAAGCAGGGAAGACTCGGCAGTTGTTTCCCACGCGGAGGGGAGTATGACTATACGAGGGTTTACTGGTTCGTCTGCCCTCGCCGGAGAATAACAGCAGGTGTGGCCGTGTGGGTGAGTAGATGGATGGCTAGGCCAGCGACAGGAGTACGATGGGGCGGTGAGGCCTGCACGGCAGCACAGCCGGCCGCGGGGAGGAGGGAGCAGGCATTCCCGCCGGCGCTTGTGTGAGCGGCTGGAGCAGGAAGAGCAAAGATTAAAGAAGCACGACGGCCGTTAGATGGACATCGTACGATCACTGGAGCTAGAATCGTTCATATTGACTAAGTTGACAAAGCCCTCTGTCCCCGTCAACTTAGTAGGCCCACAAGTCAGCCTCCCAACATGGTGGGTCCCAGCTAGCAGGGGGAGTATTCATTTTTCTGTGCGTAATAAGGAGGCACTTCCGGTGGGTCCGAGCTGGTAGCAGGGGGAATGTTTTTTTCGCGAAATACGGTGGTCCGTCCGGTGGGTCCCAGCAGTCAGGGGCAAACGTTTTTTTTCGCGAAATACGGTGGCCCGTGTGATGGGTCACAACAGTCAGGGGGGAAACGCTTTTTCCACGAAATACTAGTGGCCCGTCCGGTGGGTCCCCGCTGTTAGGTGGAGGAATAATTATTTTGCGCGTAATAAGGAGGCACTTCCTTGCTGCGGCCGTGGACCCAGCTGTCAGCCTCTCCACGTACAGTCCATGTCGGATAGAAGCCGTTCCTTGACCATGTTGACCATGCCGCGCCGAGAGCACCAGGGCGGTGGACGACGGTGAGGCTTAGGAAGGGGACGACGCGGAGCCAGGAAAGACGCGGCAGTGGATGCCCACGCGGAGAGGAGTACGAGGGTTCACTGGTTCGGCTGCGGTGTGAGGCTGCCGTTGTCGCAGAATAACAGGGGGAGTGGGTGAGTGGAGGGACGGCCTGGCCAGCGGTGGGAGTAGTATGGCCGGCGCTGCTTTGGGCGGCTGGGGCAAGAAGACCAGAGGTTGAAGAAGCACTATGGCCGTTGGATGGACATTGACCACACCACGCAGAGAGCACTAGGGCAGTGGACGACGGCGAGGCCTACGAAGGGAACGACTGGGAGCCGGCGAAGACACGGCAGTGGCCGCCCACGCGGTGGAGAGTACGAGGGTTGACCGGTTCGGCTGCCATCACCGGAAAATAACAGGAGGTGTGGGTGAGTAGAGGGATAGACAGGCCAGGGATGCGAGTATGATGGGGCCATGAGGCCTGCCCGGCAGCACTGCCGGCCACGGGAGGCGGGAGCAGGCGGTTCCGACGGTGCTGGTTTGGGCGGCTGGGGCAGGAAGATCAGAGATTGAAGAAGCACGATTGCCGTTAGATTGACATCTAACGGTCTGACGCTGGTAGAGTCGATTGTTGACTAAGTTTCTTTTTTAAGAAACCTTGTGTACACATGAACTTAGTAGGCCCACAAGTCAGCCTCCAAATCTGTGACAGACAACATAAAGCCCATTTTCTATTTTTTACAATTTGCAGCCCATTTGCTATTTTTTATAATTTGCAGCCCGTTTGCTAATTCTTAAGTAATTTATTATAACCCATTTTCTGCCCAGGACCACGGTCAAAAAGTTCAACCTTATTTTGCATATTTCGGTGGAGTCCAAACTGTTGTAATCCCAACATGATAAACATTTTTTTAAGAACTTATTGATTTGCCAAAAAAATCGTTTTGTTTTTGTAAGCAAATAAGACGTGGGACAATTGAGTTGGTTTAAGGGAAAACCAGTGGTAAAAAATCAGCGCTGGGTGGGAAAAAACAAAAAAATAAGGATGTAAATATGAAAAGGGAATTTTATGTGTTTTCAATATAATGATACGTGTATATGAACTAGTAAAACTATAGGTAGAGATTAGAAAACAGATGTAGGACATGCGTTTCAAGAGGAAAGTTGAACTGGGCTGTGTATTTGATTCAGTAACAAAACTGCCTGCGGATGTTGTAAGACAAAATATAACTAACGCTGGCGAGCCAGAGGCCAGTAGATACCTGCTGGATCTTTGTGCCCCGTTGTCGTCATGGGCTGGGCCTGTTAAAAACAAAACCAACCCTGGTCAGTCTACAACCCAGTTGAAACTTGCTCGACCTGAAAAAACAATATACGTGCTCAATAAACGAGAGAATTCTGCAAGCACAGACTGATAACTAGGACGCAACACGGATATTGTTTTTTTTATCGTGATAATAAGTGCATGCACTTGTTTCAAAAAAACTGCAGAACTGGGAATTCGAACGGCGGGTGCTTATGCTACTACCCATCAAATAAAAATCAGGTGCCTGAGAATTCGTTTCGAAACAAATGATTCAGCTTTATATCCATGTTGACCCTCGGCATGATGGTTGGAAGCAAATGCAAGTTCATACCAAAAGATCGTTAACAACAATACCAACTTGCGGACGACAAGGTAGTACAACTACCAATACCAAACTACTCTTGGGCTCCTGGCCCTAGTGTTAGTCTGGTAGAAAATCTTGCAGAGTACCAGCTCCCACTCCTTCTCTTGCTCCAGGTCCCCGATGTGGTACTGGCGCATCACCCAGTTGGTCCTTTGCTGGTCAAAGTTCTTGTTGGTGTGCAGCACTAGAACCTTTTTTGCTGCCCGTCTTCCGGCCGTTGACCATCACAGGCAAGGTATTGCCGGTCTTGTGCCACATAGCGTGTGTGTCGCACTCCGACTGTATCTTGCGACGCGTCCACGTGCCCCTTTTGAATGCCCTGGAATTGCGCTGGAAGAAATGCTTCCTTAGGCCACTCAGTGTGATACCTGCAGTATTGTGGAATACAGGTTTTAGTGTACCTAGTTGGCATTTTCATAACATCTTTGGCATGTTGCAGTCACTTGTTTCACTTTTTATTAACTGTCAAATTGTAATTGTTTCACCAGGTCTGCGTCTAAAAAGAAAAATAGAGCTATAAACAAAGGAATATGTTTGTGCAAGTAGACGGTCGATCGGTGCCTTACCTGGAAGTTTCTCAGGTTGGGTGTAGCATATGCCGTGCTCGCTTTCGATGGTTGGTCTGAACAAATCGATGAGAGACTGAAATCTCGCACTGTCAACACTCACTTTGGCCTCAAGGTGCTCGATCAGCTCCTGATCTGTGGGATCGAACTTGACGCCAACCGGCAGCACCGGCCAATCCTTCTTCGACTTGCATCGGTAATTCCAGTTATATGGTACTCAATGTATGACCAATCGACTGTTTTAAGTGAATGATGAAAGATTTCGACAGAGTAAAAACTCGCACTTCTTCGACAGTTGTACGAGAGTAATTGCCATGCCATTTTGCAAGGGCGCTTGTAAAAACTCTAAACTCTATTCTCCTCTTATTTAACGGATGAGGCAAATCTTTTGCCTCTGTTTCGAAAAAAAAGAGATTTCGACAGATAAGTGGTACTCCAAATCTGAAGTCCGGAATACCCGAACACGCCGCCGGGATTCTTGTGTCACCTCACGCACAACGTCTTGTCACGTCAATTCAATGTGTGGACATGATGAATAATTTGACCGACGTATACTAGTACTGCTACTGTAATACTTACTAGTCGTATTTAGTGTCACAATTTATACATAGGTTTAACTAACAAGTACGCACTTGAAGCCTAACTGATATATATGTATATATATGGCTTCTGCACAACATCTCCATCATCATTATCAGTACATCCTACGCAGGTGAGTTAGGATGCACTTGATCCCAGGAAGGTATCTATCCTTCAAACCAGAGGAGTCCTTCAAACTAACAACAATGCATAATATCCAACAAAAGAGGGTCGTGCTACAGCAGCAGAATACATGGCTCAGTCTAGATATCAGCACGAATCAAGTTGTGCTATTTGCTGTTGGCATGAACCACATTGCCGCATGTCGGGTTTGCAAAAGCCATCCAACGCATGGAAGCTTGATGCCTTTCACGCACTGAAGATTACCTGGCAACAAGCTGTGTCGACGAATCTCTAGATATGGTGATTCATGAAACCCATGGTATGATGTGTAAACATAGCCCCCCCTCACGAATGGAAGTTGCATAACACAGTAATCATCGCTGGTGATATGATCGATGATCGGTTGGATGATCGGATAATTGAGCCCGAGGAACAAGGAGTGGTTGCCGAGGCTGTAAACCCGCCTCCAGTTGAATACGCCTGGCCCAACGTAGCTGGGATCTTTCTCGAACATGAAGCAGCCATAGCCATCAATGTCACGAACGCCCCACGCATTGTACTGCATGTGGTTTGATGTAATGGTTTGGTCAATTTGGTATGTGCGAATGAGCATCAAATGACTGCCGTCAGCTGAACGAGCGATAAACCAGCACCCATCAGCTGGTATGATTCCAGGTCCTGGAATCATGAAGGCCAGCGCATTTGCGTCTGCTGCAACAATTCAAATTGGAGACCAAAAGGACAAAAAATAAACAATCATGTTCAGAGTATGTGTGGAATTAAGATTATTATAACAGTGACACATATCATAGACAGAGAATTGCAATGCCGTGGTCATAATCATACCCCAAGTTAAAAAATAAGCCAATGGCTTTCATATTCTAGCAACATGTCATGGTTCAAACATCATGTAACAATGAGAGGAAAACAACTATGACAGCGCCTACTCATATTCTACCATAGCACTTACTACTACTATTCTCATATCAACTCTAAGCAATAACATGCGTTGTTATAAAAATCTAGTAAACGAGAGTAACATATAGCAATCATGATGTTATGCTCATAATATGTATTCTAACAATCATTAGATGCCAATTGTTCTCATATCAACTCTAATAATAACATGTGTGGTCATAAAAATCTAGGAAATGAGAGGAACTTATAGCAATGATGTGGTTATAGACATGCTATGCATTCTAAATTTGTAACAAATGAACAGACAGTCGTATTCATAAGGTAAAGATGAGATGAGATAGAACAATTACATGATGATAGATTCCACCAGTATAGGCAGCCAATCTGTGCGTCGTAAACCATGCCATCATGCACTATAGCATTAGATAGAAATGTTGCCTCAACAGGATTGATGATGAGCCATAACCATGTATGGCGACCGGATTCCAGATAGACTAATCCCATGTTGAACAAGGCAATGAGCTTGTAATCCATGTATTCTTCTGATGGTGTGGGCACTTCGCAGATTACAACTTTCTGCAAACAGAGGTCGAGCCAAAAGCTTGACGCGTCTCGTGCGTAGTAGGCAGGAGTGTCCGGCGGGCCGCGAGGCTCGATGTCGGCGTATCCAACAATGGAAGGGTGATCTTTCACTGGGTGTAGATATCCACGAGACGCCACGAACTACCGGTGTGGTGGATGAGGACGATCCAGTTGGCCTTCATGCCCGCCCAGTAGTGGCCACACATGAAGGACAGGTGGACGGGTAGTGGTAGCATGTCGAGGGGCACCACGACAACCTCCGTAGGATCGTCAAGTCGGTGTCTGGGCCACCTGCGAGGATCGGGCATCAGCAAGCAGGGTGTCTTGAAAAGAGCCGACTGATTGCAGACGAGTAGACGGTACAAAGACACCGAGCATGTAGCTAGACGGACGGTGCTGAGTAGGTCCATACGACTACAGATCTGCTCCAACAGAACATTGGGGAGGGAATTCCAATCGCGGCTCTGCGTGTCAGTCGGTTCTGCCATTGGGGTTTTCGGTGCCTGCGAGCCAGCGGGGAAGTGGATTCGGGCGGGCGAGCGAAGAAGCTTCTCCTCGTGTGGCCGAGCAGTGAGCGGGGGGATATGGTACGTGCGAGCTACCAAGGAAGATGGCGCGGGCGGGCGAGCAGTGAGCGGGGGTAAATGGTGTGCAGCCAACAATGGGGAAGAGAGGAGGAAGAAGAAGAGAGGAGGAAGAAGAGTGGAAGACGGGGAAGAAAGTGCATTAAATGTCAGTTCTACTAGGACTACTACCAGGATATAGGCACCGTCCTCCGGAGTGTAAATAGTTACACCGATGACATGTGGGTCTACCACAAGAGGGCCCATATGTCAGTTAATGGAGGACACATGTGCGTAGGCGTATTTGCGGAAGCATGCTCTACTGGCAAACATGATGGCAATACTGGGTAAGGCTGATTTAGTAACACCAACATGCTGGTTCAGCTTATTAATTACGTGTCCCATCTGCTGCAGCGTGTATTGTCACTTCACCGTGAAGACTAGTTGAATAGTTCTCTCTGACCGAGATGGGGAATGATGGATCGCGAGGATTTCCTTTCTACAGTATCCCTATGCCTCTACGCTCACTTCACTCATTTTGCTCCGTACCTAGTCACTTGTTGAAATCTGTAGAAAGAAAAATACTCCGTATTTGGGAATAGAGGGAGGCTTTTACTCCGTACTGGAGTATTTGGGAACAGAGGGAGTATCACCATATGGAGGGAACAAAGGAAGTTTGAAATATGAACATGTCAATGGGAGGGAGTAAGCCCATGCATGCATGCAACATGCAACACTCACACGTACTCCACATGGACGCACGCAACACTCATGCACCCATCCGACACACAGCACACGACGCAACACACACGCTCACGCTCAAGTGCTCAACCTACTTCCTAAGTCCGTGAAAGACTATACATTTAGAGATTTACACATTAACCAGGGTATAATTAACGCCCAAAAGTATCAGACTTATGTGTGCATGCGACCATTGAGATAAGAAGATTAAATGAAGGCCGTTGCATGCTGTAATTAAGGATAGACATGTAGCCTATACCTACAGCACAAGTTGGTGCATTAGTCAATCAATATCGATTTAGATTAAAGGCTAAATGCGTTGGAAGTGTAGATGTACATCATGTACTACTACACTCTTTGTTTTATAGCCGATGTACACTCTTTGTTGGAAGGCTGAGGGAGGACACGTGCATGCACTCACATACACAGCCAGGGCGGTTCGGGTGCAAGGGTTGGACTCGTGTGATGCCTGCGTAAAGTTTTGTTTAACTGATTTCTTTGCTCCGCCAACTGACAGGTGGGACCCAGAAACCAGGTGACAATTTAACCAGACAACAAAGTGCCACGTCGACTATGTGGCCGATCAGTAGGGTGCAATACGGTGCTCTACGATGAGCTAGTGATCGTATAATTGACGCAAAACTATATATAGTGACCGTAAAGAGCGTATTGTTACATACGTTGACCGCCAGTGTATTTTTCTCGTTTCAAATTAAGCCATATTAATTGGAAAGGATGCAGTATGGACTACTACTAGTACTAGTACTGCTTTGATGTGTCCCGTCAACTCGCCGAACGAGGATAAGCTTGCTTACTACGCCTCTCCCTTGCCCACGCGCGCGGTGGTTCATGGGACGAGGAGAGGGTTTTGACTACAGCGCCCTCTCCCTCTTCCTCTCCCTCGCCCTCGCCCTCGCCCTCGCGGTGGACGTGCAGCAGTTCAATCGGTGTCATATTGCCAGATGCATATTGTACTGTAGTATCATCATTGTTGGACCTTCCAAAGAGGCGAAGAGGCAAGTGCAAGGTTCACACGAGTATGCACTGTTGAACCTCCCGAAGAGGCAAAGAGCCAAGCGCAAGGTTTTATAGGAGTTGTCGTCCTAGTAGGAGTGTACTATAACTATAGCGAATGATGCTACTGTATGATGCCGCCATGTCACGTATATCCAAAGCTGTGCCACCTTTTTTTTCTCAAAGAGCATGTTGGAGCCCGTGCAACAACCACACAAGTTGCACGTACACATAACACATTTACTAGTAATAAATTCTAAAGGACAAATGCCAGTATGCCACACAAGTTCATCTCCAATTCATGTGATAAATTTGTGCACGACTAGTCTACATATATTAACAGCGCTACCGTTCACAATTATCATACTCCACTTACACGTTATAGATGGGATACATGCATGTCCTCCTCCAGGTTCCAGTCCCAGGTGTTCTTCATGGATGGCATGATCCATAGCGGTGGGCAACGGGAATCATTGTCGCAGCTTTCTAGTTCGGTTCCACACAATGGAGACTCATCCAAGCTGAAGCGGCATAAATCAGGGATAGCGTGTCCCAGCATGTCGTTCATCCGGCGGTGCGCAATGAAGACACAACCATGCTTCATGAACGGCAAGCCTTCCGTGTCGTGCACGGAAGGTGGCATCCGCTTCACAATGGGGTAGTTGTCCCCAATGAAAATCGAGTACTCTCCAAGAGTGTTCCTCGACACCCACGTAGCATCACGGGGGTCGAACTCGGCACCGTTCATCTGGTACACGCGGCATCCCAGATCTGGACACATGGTGACATACATAGTCAAGGTCCATGCATAATAATGTTGTGCTCAAATATGGCGGTCAGTAATACTGTGTAGCAAATAGTACTACTCCGGTATAGAGGAAGTAAAATAACCGGCTTATTATATATAGCTACTCTTGGCTACATGGATGAGATAGTAAGACATGGAAAAACAAAAATGGTGGCAGCTAGTGGGTTCAAGTCTTCAAGGGCCCAGCTAGCTATACGCGTCCTCCAAGGTAAAAAGTACTCCTACTAGTAGTACTAAGTATACTACTAGTACAACAATGAAAGAGAAGGCGAGAGGGTTAAAAAATGGAATACCTGGGTAGATGGTGATGGTCCGATCATGGTAGATTGTGTGACCATGTTGCACATCAGTGGTACCATGGGTAACGACTGCTAAGATAGTTGATCCCAATATGCCAAAGTCAGCTACAAGGTTCCAGGTTAGACCAAATCGCGGATGCAAATGCACATCCAGGATCGGCGATCTTATTTTGATCGAGGGATGATTGGTCCCTGCAAAATAATGGAGTACTGTTAGGGATGCAAATGATGGTTTGTGCATTCCGTTTGTAATCTCCCATACCGTAGGATGGCAACCAGATGAAACAAGTCCCTTGGCTTGTCACCGCGAAGATGCGGCCTAGATGGCGCATAGCGTCTTCGAACGTGTAGGGGTACAAATCTGTCGCCGCCAACATGCGCCAGCCTCTGCCGTTACTGCGTCTTGCATTGATGGCAATCCTATGTCGAACACCGCGATGAGATAGTAATCATTGTAGCCGCGTTGCTTTGTCGGTGGGTCCGCAATTGCTATCTTCTTCAATCTCATGTAGGCATCATCATACGTATTCAAGCCCAGCCAGTCCGGAAGGCCGATCCCAATGGTGGAGAAGGGGTCTACCTGAACAACCGCACTGCTGTGGATGTTGTTCAAAATGATGGTGGTATCCGGCCGGAGGTATGCAAGCCAATCTTCGTTGGCACCGACCCAGACCTATATATAAGACGGTGGGCAGTGGAGAAATTACGGGATGGAAATGGAATAACTAAGTACTACATGATCAAACACCATTACTGACCTGCTCATCGGACAAAATCCGACTACCTCTCAACGTCGGCAACTCTAGCGGAGTCAACGTGCAACCATGGCCAGGGAGCGGTGGACTGTTCGAAGGATTGTCCCGTAGAAGAACCTTCTCCTCGAGGACGCATGGAAGACCAACAAGCATGGCCTTTTCCCAAACCTGTTTAAGTAGCGTCTTGAAAAAGTTGGTGCAGGAAGCACCGAGTCTTGCGGCGGTGAGGACGTCGGAGCGGCGTGCGATTTCTCCCAGAGGATCATCGTCCAATGTCTCCCAGCCCCGACGAGGAGGAGAACCGCCTGGCGAATCCATGGGAGCAACGACGAACTGCCTTCTCTTCGGGGGGAGGGGAACTGGCGAGGAGGAGATAAGAGCGTAGTAACCGCAGGGCCTCATCCCTTCCAATTGTAGATCGTTCCTCAGTGAAGGGGTGAGGCTATTATTTACTACTAGTACTAGCATTATGGAACGTTATGGGATTGCATTATACTGTAAATAATAGCACTAGTAAGAAATTTTTGGCACTAGGTAGTAGTTTTTGGCGTGGATTAAGAAATTTTGGGTATGTTTTTGCCATTTTTCTACACGCCAACTAGTGTCAAAAAACGTCTTACATTATGTGACGGAGGAGTATGTACTCGTACTGTAGCAGTACCAGTACTACTTTTCTCAACTACGAGTATTAGTGCGATGTATTGTACTTCTAGTCTAGTCTAGTCTAGTATAGTGCACCAGTTTTGAACTCTTGAATCTCAGGGCCAAGGAGCTGCAGTTGGAAGTGGAGGGTACTACTATTCTCTAGAACCATCGCTGTACTATCAATGCAGGGGAAGTACACCTGCGTAGTGGCCTAGTGGGTACTCTCGGTGCTATATTCAGCCGCTCCTCTCACGTAGGAGTAGCTGGCCTACTCAGCCGCTCCTCTCACGCACACACTAGTAGCCTGTTTATCAGCGACGGTTACTGCAGTCTGCGGGGGCAGAACATTTGAGTTATTTGATACAACGAGACTAGGCTTTTCGCTTCCATTTGTGGATGTGTAATGGATCTCGTCGAGCTTTGTTAGTAGTTCCTTCTTTATGAATGAGATGAAGCAAAGCTTTTGCCTCCGTTTAAAAAACAAACACGTCAAGAGGAATTTCTTTTATAGTAGAGTCGATAATGGAGTGAAGTCCATGCGTGCAACGCCACAAGCTACAGAGTACTAGTAGCACAACACTTTACATAGAGTACAGAGCCATATTGCACAGTTCCCAATGCCCCGCCAGGCTTTTCCGGCTCCTCGGGCTTAATTGGGAGGCGCTAGTTTAAATATGCTACTACTAGCTGATGAGGAAGCTGCAAGCGAGGTGCGGCTAGGGCGAGCACGCGAGCCACAGGATGCTAGGAAGGAAAACCCGTTCACGTGGCTAGGTTGTCCAGTGCACCCAGATTGTGGGGCCGCACGTCCGTTTGACTTCAAAACTCAAACTACCCGTGTAAAATATTGGCTCGCAGCGAAGTGTAGTAGTACTATTTTTTTTAAAGGCCACCGCGTGTTCGGCCGGGATCGAACCCACAAAACGAGGTATACACTCCTGCGACCACTAGTAGTACTCGTTGGAGTACAACACAACCTAGAATCGCCTTTTGTCGCTAGTAGTACGTACATTGTTCCTTACAAAAAACCCCTAATAATGCAAGAAACCACTAAAATGCCAAGAAACTACTACCACTTGCATACGTGGCAGACTTAAGATAAGACTACCTTATCAACCATTGTACATGCTCTTACCAACCAAAATCTTCTAGTGACCTCCTTCCTCCGGCCCGTCCACCTAGTCATCCTCGGCCATGGGACGCAGCTACCGCCGCCGACAGAAGGCGAGGTCAAAACTGCCGGCGGTGTGGAGCCCATGTTGCGACAGCCCGGATGCCAGCTCTGTCCAGCGCTCGCGGCCGCTAGCTAGCCAAGATAGCTCCGTCCAGCTGCTTGTCTGCAAGGTTTGCTAGCTACTCCTAGATTGGCACGGCAGCGCGGCGGCTTGCTCACGCACGCCGCGCTCAGGCCAGCCATCTGGATCGAGCGAAGGCCAGCGCGGCGGCTTGCTCACTCGTGAGTCACGCTCGGGCCAGCCTGCCAACCCGTGCGGAGGCCAGCACGGCGTCCGGCCTGTCCGGTGGAGCGGCGGCCAACTCGCTCATCACCGGTGCCACCGACGAACACGCATCAGTACTGTTTGAAGTAATGTTCAGGAAAAATAATGATTTGAGGGGGAATAATAGGATAGAAGGTCAGATGTGGGTCCCTCGTGTCAACGGTCAAACAAAATGTGTTGGTTTAAGCCGCCTCATCAGCACGGACGTGTGGGCCAACCCAGTCATAAATGGGTTTAAACGAACCAAATCGGTAGGAGTACTAGGTAGTAGTAGTTTTTGGCGTGGATTAAGAAATTTTGGGTATATTTTTGCTATTTTTTGTACAATAGATTCTTCCTAGGGCTGGTTGAAAGTGGTAGTTTTTTGTTAAATACTCTACATATTGTAAGTAGGAGTGAAAGTTAAGCTTTGGAAGCCAATAAGCAATGCTAGTTACATAGTGCATATGTGTACATGATTGAAAGTAAATATCAACCATGAGTGACTAATATCTTGATGGAAAACTCGAAACTATGGAATACTAGAAAAAAATACATGGTTGGAAATACTAGCAATGTTCATGTCCGTTGCAACGAGTCATAATTAGAATAATACTTATTCACAAACTTGGTACAAAACACCCTAATTTTGATATACATATGTATATTATGTTTCAATTATAATATATTCCTTGGGCTGTTTTGGTGAGGTCAGGGAGGGATGTGGTTGGTTTTAAGATACTAATTATGGGTTTTTCTGCAAATTGGTAGACAAGTGGGATGTTGGTGAGAAAAGGCAACAACTTACCTCACAATCGTTAGATGTAGATCTAATGGTTAGAAACGACGGATGGCAGACACACCAGCATCACCAACTTAATCTTGTGTAGGAGTACTAGCAAGATCCATGCATTAACGGAACAACAAGATGCATTTTTTTATAAAAACACTTGTTGTGATTGACCCTTGCGGGAGTAATCCCATGTGTAAAAACTAATGATATCTCGAGAAATATGAGGTAAGGTGAAGAGGAGTTGGGTGTGGTGGTGGTTGGTGGTCGGACTGAGCGGAGGCATGGGGATTGACGACGCCGGTAGCGGCCACTAGGCCAGTTTGTTCCAGAGGCTTCCTTTCTTAATTGCTCAACAATGAGGTTTGTTGGAGATAAGGATGAACGAGGGAAGGCCTTGTCTGCAAATGTGGAGAGGGGTGCGGGTATCTTTTAGTTTAATTTCCATCCGTCAGATATAGATCAGACGGTCTATATTGCAATATGGCACACGTACCAACATCACCAACTCGGTTTTTTATAAAAGAAGAAATATAAGTATGGAGATACAAACGTATTATCGATACTTGCTTCCGTAAACTAGCATCTACATTCTATTCAACGCCTCGGCATGTGGGGCCTTAGCACAATGACTTCTCGACTGTGTAAAACAAAGATTTTTCCCGTCGCCGACAAGGAGGGGGTGACGGTAGCGCGCTTTTTGGCTTGCTCTAGTCTTAGTAGTCATACTAGGTGGTCTAAGCACGTGTAGATTTATTCTTTTTCACGTCTCGTGTTCGCCGTACTGCCACGACTGTTGATGAGTAGATGGTAAGTTATTCACGGGGAAACCCTTGTTGAGTGTGTTTGCGAGAGAGAGAGATAGTGTGCGTATGCCATATGTTAGAGATTGAGGCAATGATAACAGATTCTTTGTGTCTATGTGTGTGGAGGATAGAGAGAGACATGTACATGGGGCTTTGTGTTGTGTAACATGGAGACACATATACATAATTACAGAGTGAGTGTGTGAGATACACATGCGGACATGGGGAGAGATGAGGATCCAGATAAATGGGTGTTTGTACGTGTCTGTGTGTGTTTGTGCACGCGTTTGTGTGTGACAGGGAGAGAGTGTATGTGGAGTAGAGAGACCACTGATGATGTAAACCTAGTATAAGGGAAGGGGGAATGGTGTGACATGTGTAGTATCGAGATAGCACGGGTGCGGGCGGGGGGAGCAGACTATTTGGAAGAGACATCGAGTGTGTGTGTGGGAGAGGGGTGTGAGAGCGAGAGAAAGAGAGAGCTAACGATGGAGAGAGAGAGAGAGAGAGAGGAAGAGAGGGGGCGAGAGGGGTCGTTTGTGTCCATAAATGGCGTATAGATAGGGAGACAATGTTGATGTTGTCCAAAATTGGCCTATGAACGGAGACGCAGGGGAAGCGAGTCATCGTGTGTGTGTTAGGGACTTCATGAGAGATCTAGAATAGATGGTGTAGAGAACAATGTGCGAAATTGAGAACGATTATACATTGGGGAGCTATGCAAAGAGTCACGACATATATGTATACAGGGAAGGAGCTGGGGCGGGTCCGCATGTGGGAGAGATAGAAAGAGGAGAGTGGTGCACAAGGAGACAAAGTGTGCTTGTTTGTAGTGGGAGTGGTATGTGAGGTGAGTGCGCAAGAACCACATAACTAGGGAGATAGACGTTTGGGGGCGACGTTTTGTGTGTATGGGAAATATACACTCTACATAGTGCGTGTGCTTGGGTAAGAGAGATAGCGGGAGACCTAGAGAGTGGGGGAAGAGATGTGTGCATGCCTGGGAGACAAAGTGATAGAGACCTATGTTGGGGTCCGGACTTTACAAAAGAGAGGGGTGTTAATGTGCTCGTGTGTTGGTGTCTGGGGGAGAGAACGACTTCTCTATGTGTGTGTGTGTGTGTGTGTGTGTGTGTGTGGTGGGGGGGGTGACTTCAGATAAAGAGTGAGGTGTCTATATTTGAGGGACTTTAGCGTAATTGAGATATTGTGCACTCATGGTTGATCAATTTGTTTCACAGTTTGTACTATGAGATAACGATACTTTTGAACATGCGCGATATACCTTGATGTACCAGAATTACAAACCTAAGATTGGAATTTTGGAATTCGACTCCATCATTAGCTTTTGTAATTCATTTAAACGGAGGTACATTTTTTAAGCCGGAATTTCGTGATTTCAAATTCGTGTATCAAACCTAGAGATATACACATACGGGCATGTTCAAACTTTATAATCATTCACTTTATTCATACACATACACCTTTTTGCTTTTGTCATCATATTTAGGATAAACACATTTGGAATTTCATTTGAATTGGACCGTATGATGGTATTTGCTTGTAGTAGCTCAATGATCCATATTTGAATTGAATGGACAATCTAAGTTTCGAGTTGGAGACATTGATTTTCAAAACTTGCACTTTTTTTTGCGCAAAACAAACAAATTGTCGGCCATGATATCATAGTCGGCCGTACGAGAGCAGAATACTTATAATTTTAGGCGCCAAAAGCTTTCAAACTTCCCGCTCACATCGAAATATCACGCGCCCGAAAGTTTAGCCCTGTGATATTCCTGTTTTACCCCTGCCACATGAACGGAAAAGGGCTGCTTTGGTAACTCCATTGTTTTCCCCTCTTTGCCCCCAACATTCTTCCCCAGAGCCCCTCCCCTTCCCCTCCCCGACCCCCCCAACCACGGCAAGCCACCGAATCTAGTCCTCCGCCGCAGCGGTGGACCTCACACCCCGCAGGATCTAC
>NC_041385.1:153760257-153793400 GCF_002162155.2 Triticum dicoccoides
AGGCGCCAAAAGCTTTCAAACTTCCCGCTCACATCGAAATATCACGCGCCCGAAAGTTTAGCCCTGTGATATTCCTGTTTTACCCCTGCCACATGAACGGAAAAGGGCTGCTTTGGTAACTCCATTGTTTTCCCCTCTTTGCCCCCAACATTCTTCCCCAGAGCCCCTCCCCTTCCCCTCCCCCACCCCCCCAACCACGGCAAGCCACCGAATCTAGTCCTCCGCCGCAGCGGTGGACCTCACACCCCGCAGGATCTACCTTCCACAGCTTGGAACCCCCAACTGCCAACTCACCACTTCACCGGAGCCGCTTCAGCGACTGGCTTGTCCACCGCTCTAGATCTCCTTGACCGCCATCATGGTCCACCACACCGGATCTGCTTAACCGGCGCCCTCGTCCACCACAGCATAGGCCCTTCACTGACTCCCTCATCCGCCTCTTCGCTGGCCCTTCATACAAGCCCTCGTCCTCGACAACAGATCCGCCTCACCGAAAGCACTGTATAACGCGCCCGCCGAAGCCTTCGTCCACTACACCGGACCCGCTCCACGGACACCATATTCAACTCCACCGGCCCTGCTTTACCGACGCCACAGCCTCATCAGGTTATTTCGATTTGTACTCCTTCGGTTTTTCTCTTTATCGTGCAACTGTTCACTTACCACAGATGAGCTTTCTTGTATGTCGACAGGCGCCGCAACCATAGCACCGGAGCCGCTTCAGCGACGGTGATAGCTGGCCCAAACTCAATCGCAACACGAGCACCATCGATGATCCTTAGCTATCAAGTATGACAACGATACCCATATGCCGCCGAGAATCAGGTACTATCATCCAACGGCCGACGCCTACATTCACTTTCCTAGCATAAGCACCGCACCTTTGAATTTCTTCAGGGCATCATTCAGTTTTTCATGAGACGCGTTATTCTGCTTGCACCTGTAGGGCCATACTTCTAGCAATGAACATGCTACATGTGCTAAATTACATACCAGTGCACATATAGTTAATATGCTTTAGTTTTGTTCTGATGCCACCTGTTGGTTCCATCAGACTGGTTAATGTTCTCTATGCTTAATTACACATCAGCAAACTAGCATGTGGTTCCGCTGCTTTTTGTTTGTTTTACCCTACATTTTCTGATTCTAGCTACTACATCACTGCTCCGAGCCTCTATTCATTACTCCCTCCGTCCCATAATATAAGAACATTTTTAACACTAGTTTAGTGTTAAAACTGTTCTCTTATTTTGGGACAGAGGGAGTACTTGTTTGTGTGTTCTTGATCTTCCCAAGTTGCATGGCTAATTTGATGCTTCTATTAATTATGGAGCTGCCAATCAAGCAAAATATTTGTTCTTTTGGGGCTGGCACCTCGAACAAGCATAAAAATAGAGGGAAGCAGATATATTGTCGTGTATGCACACACCCTTCTTTCATTAGTTTAGATGAACCATTGATGATCAGTTCGGACCAGTGCATGCAATTAAAATTAATTTTACCTAAATAGATGGTGCAGAATAAACTACAACAACTAGATTTGCAACCACGGGATGCTGACAATATTTTCAAAGAACATTGCAACAGCAGCTAGGCTTCACAGCAACATATGGTAAGCCAATGTTTTTTAGTACATGTGAAATGTATGCGAGTGGGCTGCTTTCTTGGCTTGTGCCCTCAACGTGTAATCCTACCGAATTACAAATAGTTCAGTTGTCTGCTTTGCTGTATTGCTTGATTTGAATGCTTGTTTGTTGTTACGCTATACCTGAGTTGGCCAATATGTCAGCAGTGCCTGCTGTACTATCGTAAAGAAATGCATGCCTAATTCATTTGAGTCCTTAACTTTTCCTCTCAACTTCATCACAAGACTGTCTTCGTAGTTTATATGAGGCCACACTGTTAAGTGCTTTCTCAGATTATTTCAACTGCTTAGATTCCTTGGCAACTTAAATATATCGGTTGTACACTCCCTTTCAACTAGGGATGTCAACTGGGTCCCGTTTAATCCCGATTAAAGTCCACTAGTGGTATGATAGTTCAGAAGAGTTTTTGTTTTTTGAGGAAAATGAACTAGGGAGGTAGCAAAAACTAAATAGATGGGACTGGCGGATGTCATTTATTTTCCACTTACATCCCTAGTTTCATCTTACCATTTTAATTTCTTTTCGGCTGATGGTGCTTCGAACCATTCAAATATAGTTTGCCATGCTCGGCAATAATTCGTCCGTCGTTTACCATGTAAGCTTACTGCCTGGATCATACGATAACTATCTCTTACTTGTGTCCAGCGGAAACCTTTCAGGATGCCGTTCACACTAGGACACAATGTACAACCCCAGAATCTATTTGTGGAAGCAGTGCGCCATCCATGTTACCAGATGGTAGCAGTTTAGAGGCAACACCGCCGGAGAGTAGTCTGAGCACAGATATTATAGTGCTTGAGGCTCTACTAGAGGCAGAAAGAGATGGTGTGGCTGCCATGAATGAGGTAATCTTTATCTTGAGGCTGGAAATTACGGAATTAGCGGCACACATTATGCAAGCAACCCAAGAATTGGAGGAAGTAAGAATGTTGCATTTGAAGACGGAGGAGGTCCTGCTGTTTCTGCTATCTGAAGCCCAAGGTAATCCCGGTTCTTCTTTAGATACCAGTTCAAATTGTCATTAGATTATTGTACTTGCATGTTGTGTCATGTCTCTGAATGGATTATGTTGCAAGACCCCCTATGTTGTCCAGAATTCCATGTTGTCCATGTGTTGTAATGATCCGAATTTTTTAGGCGAGGTAATCCTCAGTACTTGTATGATTGACATAAGGTGAACTGTTTTTCATGTGAGCATATTGTATTGGATGAAATAACTATTTGAATCAGAGTGTATCCAACCTACTGAATTCGAAGATCACGACATTTCTAAGTCATAATCATATATAAAGGTGGAATAAATCTTTGTTGTGGTGTTGAAGAAATAAATAACAAAATGTATAATTATCTGTGGATATTCGTAATCGAATACAAATTGGATTTGAATTTAGTTTGCCAGGTCCCAGGGCAAACGTGAATGCTAATTCTCCCAAGTTTTGAATGAAGCGGCTAAACACCCACTATAATTTGTGGGCTGCCCGAAGCAAGTGTTTCCGAGATGGACATTACTGTCTATCCCTGACACTGAGTACATCCTTATCGACCGGATTTACACTGCTGTCGATAGGGGTAGACTAGTAACTTCAATCAGACGTGACACGACGGCCTCTGAGCCCATTCAGACACGGTGGGCGCCAAACGTGGGCGGCAAAACACATTTGATTCAAGCTCGTCCGAAAGACATGTGTCTCTTCCTCCATTTCCCCATTCATACACGGTGGGCGGCAAAACAAACTCTCCTCGTCCGAAATCGATGTAGGCTAATATTTTAAATAGGGCAGATGTGTAACTTCCATCAGGCGTGACACAACCGCCTTACCTTTCAGCCCTGTTCATACACCGTGGGCGCCAACCGTGGGCGGCAAAACACCCTCTCCTCGCTCGAAATAGTTACCGGCAAATATTTGGGAGATGCGAGATTACCATGCTATCCCCAACCAACGTGATGTCCGAAATTTTAAACGGGGGATAAGTTCGTAACTTTCCCCCATTTCAGAGAAGCGCTTCCCAAAGTTTGAGATCCCCCCTCCCCTCCATTTCCCCATTCATACACCGTCGATGACACGACAACCTCCGCACTGCGGCCAACCTCCTTCGTCCGCCACCCCATCCTCCACCTTGCCGGAGCCGCTACCCCTACCCCGTCGTCCACTTCAAGAGATGAACGTCTCTCATCCACGACGCTGGACCAGGATCCTTTCATTGCCTCCTCTCACTTCATCGGCGTCGTCGTCCACCTTGCCGTTGCCGCTCCTACGACCGCCTCGTCCACGGCAACAGGATATATCCCCCGACCCGGCCGTCTGCCGTCTAAAGTCTTCTTTCCCGCCGCTGACAGCCATCACACCCGCAGCACCCTCAATGTATCAGCATAAGCCTACACGGCGTCGCAAGAGAGGTGGTACTCTTCCATATGTGCTTAAGTTATTGATCTTACCCGGAAAATAGATCGTAATTTGTTTACTGTACTTTTCTTATCCGTACCAAATCGTAGTGGCTAGTTGAAAGCAAACATTGGTTGCAAAGTAGCTTTGTCCGGTTTGCACCTTCAGATCCGCCATGGCACGGGCACTATACTCGTAAAGCTTATGGTTTCCCCCCTTTATATTCACTACCATCATCGTAGGTGCTTCGTGTCGTGCTAGCACTGCTCCTCAAGATCTCAACCCAAAGCTTACGTGTTGAAATACGAATCTGATATGATGCTCATATCACTAAAACAGAGAACGTTTAATTGGTCACCTAATGTTCCTATATTCATTTCGAAAAGCATGTGCGCCACCCACTGGTCCAGCTAGTTTCACTTTCCTGATTTTTCTCTTGATGCTTAGGGTTTTCCCCTTTTATCTACTCTACTATGATCTGCGTAGGTGCTTTCTGTCGTACTGGCATTACTCCACCCTTCAAGCTAAACAACACAACACTCAGAATTCAAAAGCTTCGTTGTTCAAATATGATTGTAATATGATACTGATATTAGTTAACCGACACATTTAATTGGTTAGCTAAAGGTCCCACTTGAGTTTCCAAATGCATGTCGTGACATATAGAGAGACAACATAATTGCATTTCTTTGTCACTTGTTGACCATACTTTCTTGTCCATACCAAATCTTAGTTGTTATTCCAAAGCAAACGTCGGTTGCTAACTACCCTTTGCACGGTTTGCAGCTTCAGATTTGCCATCCCACTGCCACGATCAACACTGTACTCATCATGCTTATGTTTTCCCCATTTTATGATGACCACAATCAGCCTACGTGGTTCGTGTCATAATAGCACTGCTCCACCCATCGAGCTAAACAAGCTTAGTTGTACAAATTCATATCTGATATTATTGCTGATATTAGTAAAACTGAGAGATGTTTAATTGGTGAGCTAAATGTTCCTACTTTAGTTTTGAAATGCATGTGAGCCACATATGGAGAGACCGGAAAGAATAGTATTTCTCTGTGCACTCTGGTTCATCATGGGTGGCCAACCGACATTGTATTGAAAGACTTGTAATATCTTCAATCTGCTTGCTCTTCTGCTCTTCTTTAAGATGATACTCTTCTCTTGCGGTCGACTGGTCAGGTCGAGTTGTTCTCCCTTAGTATATTTTGAATCTGTCAGGTCAGGTCGACTTGTTCTTCTTTACTATATGTTGAAGCTATCATCTGCGAAGTGTCATCACATCTGGAGCTCTCATATTTTGAGTAGTAGGCCACATTATATTAATGCACACAACAAATTACAGCATGCATGGCATCTTTTAAAAGAATTACAGAGATAGCACAAATGGGTTTACAGGGAGGCAGTATTGGATTAGAATCACTTCTGCATTACAAAGAAAATCTCACTTGTTTTTATGTTTTCATGCATGTCAGATATTGAACATTATCAAAATGAATATGAGAATGGGCGCACGAGAGGAATATTGTGGAACGATCCACTGGCTAACAAACTTGGCATGGTGGAGGATGGCCTATCTTATTCACCCATCAAGGTGCTTGCTCTAGCTTTGCAAAGTTGTATTAGTCGCACATATTTTGCATCTTATCTCTTGCATTACTTCTACTTTGTTACACCATCTGCTTAGTTTAAGTATCATATATGCCATACCTATCCATTTTCTGTACCTATTCCATGTGTCGTCACACTATGTTTTTCCAGTCAAATGTTGTTCTTTCGTAATAGATGTCCAAAAGGAAGAGGGTGAGTGCATATCCTCAAGGAGTACAAACTAGGTATTTGTAAAAGGTAGTGATACCAGTTAAATCAGATAGATCAGCAGCCACAGAAAACACATGCCCAACTGTACCGCACTTTACCCCTACTCCAGTGGCCAAACCCCTATTAGAACTGCTGGGAGCCCAGCGTCAGGTACTGTCTATGATATCAATTCAAAATTTGAACTCCTAAATTTTTGCTTGTGCCTTACCTTCTCTCTTGTATGAAAACTAATTTCAGATGAATCTCCTTGCTCAAAGGATCATACGATCTCAAAACAATAATGGGCTCTGCATTGCTCTCGTCAGTACCTCTCTCCCTTTTGCCTTGTAACACTGTACTTAATTAATTGCTATTTGATTATGTATCATCAGTCTGCACCTGAGCTTCATTATCCTCTGTTTCTTCCAATATTATTTGATCTATATTTACTCTTTGCAAAATGTAGCATAATGGCAACGCTTATAAAGAATTTTCTTTGGGGAATTTATTGAATTATCCTTCCATCAACATGGAGAAGGGCTTTGTCCAGCCCCTGTTAACATGTAATGTAAGTTCATCCTTCTCAAGCCTTCAAACTTTGTTCTAGTACAGATTTGGATAGGCATCATTTCCTCCACTGCTGTTTGCTTTGCTGTTTACATCTGATTGGATGTTTGCAACAACTACCAGTTTCAAATTGTAGTTGTAAAAACATGTTCCTTATGCAGTATAGATCCATTTATTTGCTTATATAATTGTGAAACCTGTTACGTGTCTCCTTGTTTCCCTTTCAGAGTCGTATCTCTTACGCCAGGCAGAACTTTAGGGAAGATAGTGAGCCAAACCATCTTGTGGACAGCGAGATGACCCCAAGGTCCTGTCTTGATGAAGACAGTGAGTTGAAGCTACTCACCAGCAAGTGTGAGACAACCTCTGTGCAGTCGCTGCCTCAATCAGTTCGACTTCTTCAGTCTCAACTTAAAGCGGAAAGGCTTGCTTCAGCTCAGCTCCGACTTGAAGTCAAAGATGCAATGAAGATGTCAGAGGACTGCCGTGCGCACCATCAAGCCTTAAATCTAGTGTTGATGCATCTATCGTTGACACAACTGAGGTCTACTCAGCTTCTTCAGCTGTTTGGGGGGCCCTTCTTGGCCAGGCCTAGTGCCTTCTGAAGTGCTCTCAGTTTTGTATATTCTTTTGTCGGCACGTTTATTTGCACTGTGGCAAACTTTGATGCCCAGTGGATGTAATATGTGATAGCCGTGATAGCCTAGCGTAAGTTGCTTGCTTATTTATTTCCTTGTTGTCTTGTTTATTTGTTTTCTTGTAGTCATTGCAGTTCTTTTTCCGCGGTTTCCTAGTGGCTGCAATAACCTATTTTATAAAACTAGGCTACAATAACCATGGGCTAATATTTACTGTAGTGACACTGGGCCTCCTACGGGCCGTAGAAATAGTGGGCCTTCTACGGGCCGTAGAAACAATGGGCCTTCTAAGGGCCGTAGAAACAATGGGATTTCTATGGGCCATATCATAAATGGGACTTATACGGGCAGTATGATAACATGGGCCAATAACAAGCCGCATTATGGCCGTAAACGGGCTAGAGTTGGAATCGTCCGTTCATGAGCCGACCATAACGGGCCATCGTTAATAGGCCGTATTTCATGACACTATGAAAACGGCCCAACATATTAACGGACCACAAACGGGCCGACTGTAACCACAGGCTGAATTTGGCCCACAAGCAGAAAATGACAGTAATGGGCCGTAAGTAAACGAATGCTAGAAATGAGCCCAAGAATAAATGGGCTCCGAGAAGGCCGAAAGATAACATGGGCTGGAAATGGCCCAACGGAATAATGGGCCGTTAATAGGTATAAAGTGATACACTGTTCATTATGGGCCAGTTTCTCCACGGGCCATTAATGGGTGTAAAGTGATACATTGTTCATTACGGGCCAGTTTCACCACGGGCCGTTAATAGGCCAAGAGTTACATAGGGCCTCATATGGGCCTAAAGACGTCATGGGCCATACATGGGCCAGAAGTGAAAACGGGCTGGAATCATATTGGGTGGCCCAGATGATGCTACTAGGCCTAATTCGGATAGGGCGTAATGGGCCTTGGCTTAGCGGGCTGTAAATGGGCTATATGCGAACAGGCCGTTAACAGGCTTTCCATGGTCCGGCCCACCACATTTTGACCAAGTCAAACATGCCGGCCTTTTCATAGGAATGGGCCTCTGTTGGGCCGTGCCACGTGTCGACGTATCATAGGCGCCTTCCGTCCAATGAGTGGATGACATCTGTCCCAATGATGAGCAGACACGTGTTTTCTCCAGCCAATGATGATTTTACACGTGGAAAATCCCCATTGGTCGGGGCTGTTAACGGGTTATCGGATCCAAAACCCGACCCGATAGCTTAACGGCGTTCCGTTACGGTGGATGCCACGTGTCGGTCACCCTTGACGAAAGCACTTCTGTGACGCGCGATTTATCATCATGGAAGTGGACACTTCCGTGATGATAATTTTGCTAATGTCATGGAACACTTCTACGACAACACACGTATGACTATCTTGATTCAGTCATAAATTTTTCATGGATGTACATGCATGACAAAAAACGCGACCTACTGTGACCAACACTTATCATCACGAAAGTGTTTTTTTTGTAGTGCCAGCGGGTGCTTTTTAGTAAGAAGGGTGATGACTCAACATAAAAGTAAATAGATAGGCCCTTCGCAGAGGGAAGAAGGGATTTGTAGAGGTGCCAGAGCTTGATTTGAAAATAGAGATTGAATAACATTTTGAGCGGCATACTTTCACTATCAACGCAACAACTATGAGATGGCTGTATCTTCCATACTACATGCATTATAGGCGGTTCCCAAACAGAATGGTAAAGTTTTATACTCCCCAACCACCAACAAGCATCAATCCATGGCTTGCTCGAAACAATGAGTGCCTCTAACTAACAACTGCCCTGGGGGAGTTTTGTTTAATTATTTTGATTTGCTTTGATCTTTTTGGATCATGGGACTGGGCATCCCGGTTACTGGCCCTTTCTCGTGAGTGAGGAGCGGAGTCCACTCCTCTTGAGAATAACCCACCTAGCATGGAAGATATATGCAGCCCTAGTTAAAACATGAGCTTCTCGAGCATACAAAACAGAATTTCATTTGAAGGTTTGGAGTTTGGCACATACAAATTTACTTAGAACGGCAGGTAAATACCGCATATAGGAAGGTATAGTGGACTCATATGGAACAACTTGGGGTTTAAGGAGTTTGGATGCACACGCAGTATTCCCGCTTAGTACAGGTGAAGGCTAGCAAAAGACTGGGAAGCGACCAACTGAGAGAGTGACAACAGTCATAAACATGCATTAGAATTAATTCACACCGAGTACAAGCATGAGTACGATATAATCCACCATGAACATAAATATCATAAAGCTATGTTGATTTGTTTCAACTACATGCGTGAACATGTGGCAAGTTGAGTCACTCAATTTATTCAAAGGAGGATACCATCCCATCATACCACATCATAATCATTCTAATAGCATGTTGGCACGCAAGGTAAACCATTATAACTCATAGCTAATCAAGCATGGCACAAGCAACTATAATCTCTAAATGTCATTGCAAATATGTTTACTTCATAATAAGCTGAATCAGAAATGATGAACTCATCATATTTACAAAAACAAGAGAGGTCGAGTTCATACCAGCTTTTCTCATCTCAATAAGTCCATCATATATCGTCATTATTGCCTTTTGCTTGCACGACCGAATGATGTGTATAATAATAATAGTGCACGTGCATTGGACTAAGCTGGAATCTGCAAGCATTCAACTCAAAAGAGAAGACAAGGTAATATAGGCTCTAAGTTAAATAAACAATCATGCATATGAGAACCACTAAACATTTTCAATATGGTCTTCTCGACCCCCAAAGGAAAGAAAAGAAAATAAAACTATTTACACGGGAAAGCTCCCAACAAGTAAGAAGAAGAATGAGAAATATTTTTGGGTTTTCATTTTAATTCTACTACAAGCATGGAAATTAAACTAACTATTTTTTTTTGTTTTTCTTAAGGTTTATCAAACACACAAGAAGAAAACTAGAAAAAGAAATGTAAACTAACATGGATAATACAATGAAAGAGTATAAGCACCGACGACTAGTGTGTGATCATGAATGTAAAGTCAGTGAGAAATACGTACTCCCCCAAGCTTAGGCTTTTGGCCTAAGTTGGTCTAATACCAAGGACCACTGCTACTCTCCCTGGTGTTCTGGGAGGTGTAATCAGGATACCACTGGCTGGTCATCTCCGAATACCACTGGAAAGATGATGCACGATAAGGGTCCAGTTTAAGTTTCGGCTCAGGTTCAGGTTTTGGAGTGAAAGCTTGGGCTCGATGAGTGTACACCGCCTCCGGTGTAACAAGAAAATTATCTGCAGTCAAATCAAACAACAGAGGCGTAGGAAAAATAATAGTCTCATTGTGTTTCTTATTAAACCTAAGGTTATACAAGAGCATCCTCTCTTCGTTGTCAACGATAAACTTGTGGGCTACCATGCTCTTGTAATCTAAAATTTGAGGAGGCAATTTTGTCTCCTCTTTCTCATGGTGCCTAATAGGTATCTGAAAAATGTCTAGCAAGACGTGAAGCATAGATACCTCCAAATATGGGGCCTTTTGTATGATTCAGGCCTAGCCGTTTAGCAATGACGACACCCATACTAAAACTATTATCTCCAAGCAAGGCATGTTGAAGGATGATAATGTCAGGAACACTAAAGTTTCCACTATTTCCACGACCAATCAAGCATCTACTAGCAAATATGGCAAAAGTAGCGTAAAACAGGAAAATGTATGCTAGAGATTTTCGCCTCGGAACCCTTCTTTGGCTCCTCTACAGCTATAGTGTTAACAAAGCCATCCACATCTTTACGATGGGGTTCCTCTAATTCTCCCTCATAGGGTATCCTACACACCGCGCAAAAATTATGTAAAGACATTTCTCTGAATTCATCATACAAATGAAATGATACTGAAGGTGGTGATTTCTTAGGATAATAATAAAAGTTTTGCACGAAAGTATTGGTGAGTAAGAGATACTAATCGATCCGGTCATTGATGAAACCGGTGAGGCCTGCATTCTCGATCAAAGAATAAAAATCTTCATGAATTCCATCTTCTTTCAAGAAATCATCGCATGGCCATTCACATGACCGCACTTCCGCTAAGCGAGGAAGATTATACTTGGCTTTTTCCTTCTCTTTAGCTTGTTTTTCCTGAGAGCCTTGGCTAGAAGAGCCCCTCAGAAGTTTCCTTAACATTTTCTAAAAATTTCTGAAATTTTAGTAACTTCAAAATAAAAGTGAATAAAACTGAACAAGATTGGTAGCAACTACTCCTACAAGTGCCTAGAGCCTATATCATGCATTAGAATTGCTTGGGACCTCATAAATTTAACATGCAAGCTCAAGAACATGGTCACCTATGCAGCAAAATTTTGCAATGAATAAAGCACTAGAACAAAAACTAATTGGATCAATGGAGGAGTCACATACCAAGCAACAATCTCCCAAAGCTGTTTTGTAAATGTAGCTTTGAGCAAGGAGACCGAAAATCGCAGCAAAACGAGCTAGAACTCGTGCTTGAGCTGGATGGGGATTTTTTGGGTAGAAGATGAAGTGTGTGGGTGCTGACATAAGTGGAGGGGGGCCACCAGGGGCCCACGAGACAGGGGGGCGCACCCTCCACTCTCGTGGCCTGGTGCTTGCCCCTCCTGCAGTGTTTTTAGTGCCTAAAATCCTCAAATATTCCATAAAAATTCATACTAAAATTGCAGGGCATTTGGAGCACTTTTATTTTCGGGATATTTTTTTAATGCACGGATAGTCCAGAAAACAGACATATAATACTATTTTTGCTTTATTTATTCTAAATAACAGAAAGTAAAAAGAGGGTACAGAAGGTTGTGCCTTCTAGTTTCATCCATCTTGTGATCATCAAAATGAATCCACTAACAAGGTTGATCAAGTCTTGTTAACAAACTCATTCCGAATAACACGAAACCGGAGAAATTTCGAACAACACTAAGTTACCTCAACGGGGATATGAAAATCCCCAACAATAAGAATATCATACTTTTTCTTGACAGTAGGGAGAGGAAATTCAACACCTCCAATAATAATAGTTGGAACTTTTCCAATAGAATTGATGCTATGAACTTGAGATTGTTTCCTCGGAAAGTGTATCGTATGCTCATTACCATTAACATGAAAAGTGACATTGCCTTTGTTGCAATCAATAACAGCCCCTGCAGTATTAATAAAAGGTCTACCAAGGATAATCGACATACTATCGTCCTTGGGAATATCAAGAATAACAAAGTCCGTTAAGATAGTGACATTTGCAACCACAACAGGCACATCCTCACAAATACCGACAGGTATAGTAGTTGATTTATCGGCCATTTGCAAAGATATTTCAGTAGGTGTCAACTTATTCAATTCAAGTCTACGATATAAAGAGAGAGGCATAACACTAACACCGGCTCCAAGATCACATAAAGCAGTTCTAATATAATTTCTTTTAATGGAGAATGGTATAGTTGGTACACCCGGATCTCCAAGTTTCTTTGGTATTCCACCCTTAAAAGTGTAATTAGCAAGCATGGTGGAAATTTCAGCTTCCGGTATCTTTCTTTTGTTTGTGATGATATCCTTCATATATTTAGCATAATGATTTACTTTAAGCATATCAGTTAAGCGCATACGTAAGAAAATAGGTCTAATCATTTCAGCAAAGCGCTCAAAATCCTCATCATCCTTTGTCTTGGATGGTTTAGGAGGAAAGGGCATGGGTTTCTGAACCCATGGTTCTCTTTCTTTACCGTGCTTCCTAGCAACAAAATATCTCTTATCATAATGTTGATTCTTTGATTGTGGGTTATCAAGATCAACAGCAGGTTCAGTTTCTACATCATTGTTTTTGCTAGGTTGAGCATTAACATGAACATTATCATTAGCATTATCATTAACATTATCACTAGGTTCATGTTCATCACCTGATTGAGTTTCAGCATCAGAAATAGAAATATCATTGGGATTCTCAGGTGTGTCTACAGTAGGTTCACTAGAAGCATGCAAAGTCCTGTCGTTTTTCTTTTTCTTCTTTTTGGAAGAACTAGGTGCCTCTAAATTGTTTCTCTGAGAATCCTGCTCAATCCTCTTAGGGTGGCCTTCAGGATACAAAGGTTCCTGAGTCATTATACCAGTTCTAGTAGCCACTCTAACAGAAAAGTCATTTCTATTATTTAAGTCATCAAGTAAATCATTTTGAGCTTTAAGTACTTGCTCAACTTGAGTAGCAACCATAGAAGCATATTTGCTAATGAGTTTGAGTTAACGTTTAACTCTAGCCATATTATCGCTTACGCGTCCTATCTCGAAAGCATTATTCTTTAACTCTCTACCAACATAAGCATTAAAACTTTCTTGTCTAGCTATAAAGTCATCAAATTCATCTAAGCATGGGCTATGAAATTTAGTAGAGGGGATTTCAACTTTATCATATCTATAGAGAGAATTTACCTTTACTACCTGTGTCGGGTTATCAAGACAATGTGGTTCTTCAACAAGCGGTATATTAAGACCATGTATTTCTTCAATAGGTGGTAAATTCTTAACATCTTCAGCTTTAATACCTTTTTCTTTCATTGATTTCTTTGCCTCTTGCATATCTTCAGGACTGAGAAATAAAACACCTCTCTTCTTCGGAGTGGGTCTAGGAATAGGCTCAGGAGTTGGTTTAATTGGTTCAGGAATTGGCTCAGGAAGAGTCCAGTTATTTTCATTAGTCAACATATTATTCAATAGTAATTCATCTTCGTCGACTGTTCTTTCCCTGAAAACACAACCAACACAACTATCCAAGTAGTCCTTGGAAGCATCGGTTAGTCCATTATAAAAGATATCTAGTATTTCATTTTTCTTAAGAGGATGATCGGGCAAAGCATTAAGTAATCGGAGAAGCCTCCCCCAAGCTTGTGGGAGACTCTCTTCTCTGATTTGCACAAAATTATATATTTCCCGCAAGGCAGCTTGTTTCTTATGAGCAGGGAAATATTTAGCAGGGAAGTAATAAATCATATCCTGGGGACTACGCACACAGCTAGGAGCAAGAGAATTATACCAAGTCTTAGCATCACCCTTTAATGAAAACGGAAATATCTTAAGGATATAAAAATAGCAAGATTTATCATCATGAGTAAACAGGGTAGCTATATCATTCAACTTGGTAAGATGTGCCACAACAGTTTCAGAGTCAAGGCCATAAAAAGGATCATATTCAACTAAAGTAATAATCTCAGGATCAGCAGTGAATTCATAATCCTTATCAGTAACACAGATAGGTGAAGTAGCAAAAGTGGGGTCAGGTTTCATTCTAGCATTAAGAGACCGCTCTTCCATTTAGCTAATAATTTCTTAAGATCATATCTATCATTGCAAGCAAAGATAGCTCTAGCAGCTTCTTCATTCATAACATAACCCTCAGGAACAACAGGCAATTCATAATCATTGGGAGAATTTTCATCATCACTAGCATCAATAATAGCATCGTCAATAATTTCATTCCCCCTAACTCTAGCAAGTTGTTCATCAAGAAATTCACCTAATGGCATAGTAGTACCACGCACAGAAGTAGTTTCATCATAAGTATCATGCATAGCAGAAGTGGCATCATCAATAACATGCAACATATCAGAATTCATAGCAGTCGCAGGTTTAGGTGTTGCAAGCTTACTCAAAACAGAAGGAGAATCTAGTGCAGAGCTAGATGGCAGTTCCTTACCTCCCCTCGTAGTTGAGGGATAGATCGTAGTTTTTGCGTCTTTCAAGTTCTTCATAGTGATCAACAAATATAAATCCCAAGTGACTCAAAGAATAGAGCTATGCTCCCTGGCAACGGCGCCAGAAATTAGTCTTGATAACCCACAAGTGTAGGGGATCGCAATAGCTTTCGAGGGTAAAGTATTCAACCCAAATTTATTGATTCGACACAAGGGGAGCCAAAGAATATTCTTGAGTATTAGCAGTTGAGTTGTCAATTCAACCACACCTGGATAACTTAGTATCTGCAGCAAAGTATTTAGTAGCAAAGTAGTATGATAATAAAGGTAACGATAACAAAAGCAATGTTTTTGGGTTTTGTAGTAGTTGTAACAGTAGCAACGGAAAAGTAAATAAGCGAAGAACAATATGTGAAAAGCTCGTAGGCAATGGATCAGTGATGGATAATTATGCCGGATGCGATTCCTCATGTAATAGCTATAACATAGGGTGACACAGAACTAGCTCCAGTTCATCAATGTAATGTAGGCATGTATTCCGTATATAGTCATACGTGCTTATGGAAAAGAACTTGCATGACATCTTTTGTCCTACCCTCCCGTGGCAGCGGGGTCCTAGCAGAAAATAAGGGATATTAAGGCCTCCTTTTAATAGAGAACCGGAACAAAGCATTAGGAGATAGTGAATACATGAACTCCTCAAACTACGGTCATCACCGAGAAGTATCCCGATTATTGTCACTTTGGGGTTGTCGGATCATAACACATAATAGGTGACTATGGACTTGCAAGATAGGATCAAGAACACACATATATTCATGAAAACATAATAGGTTCAGATCTGAAATCATGGCACTCGGGCCCTAGTGACAAGCAATAAGCATAGCAAAGTCATAGCAACATCAATCTCAGAACATAGTGGATACTAGGGATCAAACCCTAACAAAACTAACTTGATTACATGGTAAATCTCATCCAACCCATCACCGTCTAGCAAGCCTACGATGGAATTACTCACGCACGGCGATGGGCATCATGAAATTGGTGATGGAGGATGGTTGATGATGACGACGGTGACGAATCCCCCTCTCCGGAGCCCCAAACGGACTCCAAATCAGCCCTCTCGAGAGAGATTAAGGCTTGGCGGTGGCTCTGTATCGTAAAACGCGATGAAACTTTCTCTTCGATTTTTTTCTCCACGAGACGGAATATATGGAGTTGTAGTTGAGGTCGGCGGAGCCTCAGGGGGCCCACGAGACAGGGGGGCGCGCCCAGGGGGAGGGGGCGCTCCCCCCACCCTTGTGAACAGGGTGTGGCCCCCCTGGTCTTGATTCTTTCACCAGTATTTTTTACATTTTCCAAAAAGTGCCTCCGTGGATTTTCAGGACAATCCGAGAACTTTTGCTTTCTACACATAAAACAACACCATGGCAGTTCTGCTAAAAACAGTGTCAGTCTGGGTTAGTTTCATTCAAATCATGCAAGTTAGAGTCCAAAACAAGGGCAAAAGTGTTTGGAAAAGTAGATACATTGGAGACGTATCAATGTACTTGCGCAAGGTTTCACGTTCCTTCTCGGGAATGATATGCAAATTGCTTGCCTGGCCATGAGCTTGGTGGCCTCCGGTGAAGGCGCCAACAAACTCACAAATCCGACCAAGAAGAAATGGAATCCGCTAGCAAGTGCATCGACCATGACATAACATTGTGTTTAAGCGCCAACGGGAAGTAATTGGCAAGCACCTTATCGTCGCGGGCTTCGGCAGCTTGCATCACGATGGTGTAGATGCAAAGGAACTCTGACGGGTGGGTCTTGCCGTTGTACTTCTCGCCAACGGCAGGATTGAATGTGTGGTGGGAGGGCAACTTGAGCTGCCGCAGCTCATGGGTAAAGCCTGGGCAACCCACCTCGTAAGGTAGGCCTCCAGGGCCTCCTGGAGCTGGGTGGTCCGTAGTGGGCCCCGCCCCGCCTATCTGACTAGTGGCGTGCATCGCACCGACACTCGATGGTGGTTCGAGTGTCTTCATGGGTTCACTCCCGAAGAACTTGGCGCTGATCGCGGTGGGTCCGCGGGTCGGATGACGCTATGGAGATGTTATCACAAGCGTCATCACGACGGATCGACACCCGTGGCGGCTAGCGTGGAGGAGGAGAGTGCACCGTGGCCGCAGCATCGTACCCCCGGTCCTCCCACCACTGGCATGTGGTGGTTCGACGGAGCGCCGGCCTGAGGGCCCCGCTGGTCGTGGCTCATATTTGTTTGCGACGCCGACGAGGCTCCGAATGGCGGCTCTCCACTCGTCGAGTTTTCCCACAGCAGGAGGAAAATCGAGGAGCAACTGCGCGCACGCGAAAGCTTCTGCTTGTGTGGGCGGTGGTGAAAGTTGCGTGGACCGTGACGCGCTCCGACTCCTAACCAAGTTAGAAGGAGCTCTATCACGGCCTGGCTCTACCACGCTGTTCATGTCCCACTCCTTTCGCTGACGTGTGGGACATCCGGCACGTGCCATGTTTGGCACCCTTCGTCATAAGAGTTGAAACACTAGCATTCATCAGAAATAAAAAATAATTACAAACCGGGAGTGATGCTATTTTTTTGCGAACCAATCAGCAGTGATACTATACCATGCGGTTTCCTTGCTCCTCGATATCAGAAAGAATACTTTCGTTCGCCAACATGTGGGACGTCGACCATCCTGGTCCACTTGCCATGCACGCAGAACTCCAAGGGATAGTCACCCAGGTCGTCGCACCGCAGTAACAATGACTAATGAGCCGTCAAATCACAGGCCCACTTCCCACTTTGAAGTTGCTCGGACGAAGGAACCATCATGACTTCGTTGAATCCCGCTTCTTGAAGAAAACTACTGTACCAGCAGTACTGCTAGCTACAGTATTTACTCCAACAGAGGCCTCCTTTCATTCATAGGATAGGAATATGAAAATCATAGGAAGTGAGATGACATGCATCTCAATTCCTATAGAGAAAGAGATGCCATTTGATGCATAGGATAGGAATTTTTCCACTTAGTCTAGGCTAATGTACTGGTAATTTGCTCTAAAAACTACAGTAGTAACTAGTAGTACTGGTACATGCTCGTACTCAGACACAGACACACACACTAACTACTAGTACTACTACTTCTCACATGCTGGCCAGACGTCGTCGTTCTCCTTCCCGGCTTTGTTGGCGACACCCCACCGTGCTTGGATCTCCGCCGACCTCTCCGCAGCAGCGCGTGCGTCCTTTTCTTTCTTGCAGCGACGGGCCTCTCTTTTCTTGAGTGCTTTCTGACTTTTCCGCTCCCTCTGTGCAGCTTTGGCCGCCTCTTGCTCTACCACCCATTCGGCCTTGGCATCTTCAAATTCCTCCCACATAGTTGTGAGGCCGCGAGCGACGATGAACTCGGCACGGTGGGATGCCATCGCTTCCCTACCATTTTGTGTGCGTTCGTGGGCGGTGAGGAACTCGGCGCGACGGGATGCCATCGCTGCCTTACCGGTTAGTGTGCGGCACGGTGGCATGAATGACGCTTGGTGAGAGCTCTGGGGTGGAGTGGCTGGACAACCGTATAGTGCATTCGTTTGTCAAGAGCTCAAGGACAGAAGACGAAGCAAATTAGGATTCCCCTTCAATCCTGGTCATTTATTACCGAGTAAAATGCATTGGCGGTCATCAAACTTGTCTTGATAGCTCACTTTGATCATTGTATACGAGATATGATGATTATACGGTCGCTGGCTCAGCGTATAGCTCCGTATTTGTATGGTTGACCAGTCAAACAGTCCGCATGCCCCTGAAACGGTCACCGTCTCTCCAGAATGTCAATGCCGCATTCACTAGACTTAACTGCAGGTGCAATTGTTGTGTCACTGACATGCGGGCCAGACGCCCGTTGGGCCCACATGTCAGTCACCCAAACGCATCTGTAGTTAAGTCAGTGAAGTAGCGTTCGCATTCACGCCCGACGAACCTACTCCGGCGCCAGTTGTCCATCTGTCTGCCGCGGCTCATTGCCATTCGCCCGCTATATTAACTTGCGCCCCAGCTCCCAGCCATAGCCAAAGACCCACACTTATTCTCCTCCGGTCCATTCCTTCTGCCGGCACCACTTCAACCATGGCCTCATGGCGCTCCGAAGCTCTCTTGGACGTACTGTCGCAGGAGCATACGAGGGACATCGGCGGCTCCGTTCCAGGCGCGCTCCAAAGCTCTCTTCGACGTACTGTCGCAGGAGCAAACGAAGGAGATCGCCGGCACCCCCCGGGCCGCCCTCCGCCGCCACGACCACGAAGCCGGCGCGCGTGCGCGGGCGCAGCCGACAGCGAGGAAGAGTAGTACACGATAGGTCGCCGCTGCTCTGGTCCCGGGAAGGCCACCGCTACTCCACTCAGTCGACGCCAAGCTTGGTGGGGTAAACATCGGCAGCCGATTAGCCGCTTGACGGCGACGTGGAGGCGGAAATCTTCATAACCTTGTGCTCCAGCCGGAGGAGGAGGTTATCGAGGTGGATGAGGAGGAGCCAAAGGCAATGGCCGGCTTTCTCGGGTTCATGGCCGGACTTGGTGGTCGGGCGCCGGCGATCGTTTAGATTAGGTTTACAGTAGGTTTAGTACGGTTTGTGCAAAATATGTAATGAATTTCGTCCAGTTTGTAGGAAAAGTTTTCTAAATGTAATGAATTTCATCCGGTTAATTTCATCCAGTTAATTTGAATTTTGCTTTGTTTGCACGAATTTCGTCCGGTTAGTTCATATAGTTGTCGAAAGGTATGCGGGCAGCATCAGATGGCATCCATCAGTGTCCTCGGACAGATGCCGGTGTAAATTTGTGGGCCAGCACTAGAGATGCCCTAACTATCATGCTATAATCGCTAACAATACTCCATTATTTGGCAGGGAACAGTTATCCCTCGATCAAAATCAGATCCGCGGTCTTTCGCACTCCTCCCGCGTACGAGTGTAAACTCTTGCTTACATAAAAATGGAGCAAGTGGACGGCACTGTAGCACGTCATATCATTCGAACTAGCCCGCCTAACGAGCGGGAAAGCACCGCCCTCGTCATTTTGTTCTAGATTTCTATTGATCGATCGCGCGAAAATGTTACGCTTCGCAAGTTCTAAAGGAAAAGGCGGCACACTTACGACTCGTACGCATCGCAACCCCGACTATCCGGCTCGCACGCCGCTCACCAAAGGGGACACGCGTTGTCTTGCAGTTTCACTAACATGTGGGACCATAATTGAATAAACCGTCGATAGCCGAAATATAATCGCTCGGCGGGCATCGGCTGAGAAGAGAGAAACGGGGGAGGGAGAAGAGATCGCCCGCCTGCCGCGCACGGACTCCAAGAAATATATGGTGATAATGTGAGGTGGGCCATGCTGGAGTCCGGACCGCTTTTGGAGCCCGCTCTCACCGCCCTGGCCCCTCAAGATGCCAGCTGCCCGCTGCATGCATAGCAAGTAGTCCCCGCTTATGTGGAGGAGAGAGAGGCATTGACAAAGTCAAGGAGTAACAGTGGATACAATAGCTTTCATCAAAAATAAACAATGAATACTCGTTGCTCGTCCGCTATATCAGAAAGAATACTTCCATTCGCCGACATGTGGGACGTCGACCATCCTGGTCCACCTGCCCTACACAAAATTATCCTGGTCTACCCCGGTCGTATCGCAGGCCCAACCTTTCCCACCGTAAGTTGTTCGGACGAAGGAACCATCATGACTTCGTTGAATTCCACTTCTTCAAGAAAACTTATTGTACCCGAAATACTGCTACCACACGCGAAGACTGGACGGCACTGTACCACGTCATATCACTGAAACCCACTAGGCCAAACTAGCCCGCCTAGGTCATCTATTTTGGAACGGAGGGAGTACGTCTCTGCACTGCTATGATTTTGTGTTGCACGTTCTCTGTACTTTTGCTACAATTTTCCTACCCTATGAACCAAATGAGGCCTGAATGTATGTCGACTATTGTCTGATCGATCACCAAGCCTACAATTTTAGGAGCTAGGGCTATTGGTCAACCGACGAGGGATAAGTATAAGCATACCACGAGCTCATCAGCCCCAACGTTTCTCTTCGGTGAGTGTTTTGCAAGTACTATAGCTCGCACAGTAGCTAGCCTACTAACACGAAGAATCATCAAACAAGCCCTGCTGATATGATAAACAGTTCAAACTTACATCTAAGCAAGCCATATATTACATCAAAAGTTGGTGAGGATACATCTGTTTCCATAACTCGAAGAGGGTTCGCATGATTCATCACATGATTCACTATCAAACAAAAGTAGCAAGATCCGCCCACACGAGACAGTGCACTAGCCCTAAGATGGTTTGATAACATGCATTGTTCTGGTAATTAAACACAGGGCAATGCAAACTACCCTGAAGGATTAACGCGACCAACTATTTCTTGTCATCGATCTCTCGGGCAATGACCACAGCACGGACAACGGCATGGGAATCGATTTCTGGGGCGATGTCCACAGGACCGACCGTGACATCGGAATCGATCTCTAGGGCGATGTCCACAGGATGGACAGCGGTATCGGAATCGATCTCCGAGGCGATGCCAACAGGATGGGCCACGACATCGGAATCATCAAGGACAACCACCGGCACCTGCACAACACTAACATATTAGCAAGCACATTGCAAATAATCAAAAAGCAAGCACATTGCAAATTATCAAAAACCACAACTATGGTAATAAGCCATTATTTTTTACCTTGTGCAGCTCACCGGGGGATCTCATCCCTCCGGGGGCCATCTCCTCGTCCTCGATGGGTACCATCACCTTGCCAGGGGAATACTGCTTCTCAACAGCGACTATCTCCTCAAACTCGGTCTTGAGCCTCACATAGGTGGCAATCAGAGCTCCTAGGGTAGGCACGGTGGGGCCCTTGCTATTCTTCCAACTTTCTTTGAGGAGTTAGACCGCCAACGTCCTCAACTCTTTGCCAAGTGCTTGTTTCTTGGAGTTCTTCATCTCCATGGGTTGGCCCGCCAACATGGTCAACTCGTTGGTCGGTGCTCGCTTCCTGGAGATCGCTGTCTTCAGTGGGTTGTCCGTCGACAACTCTTTGCCCAGTGCTCCAGGATCCATCAATGAAATGACAAACAAAAAGCAATCGAAAGGAAACCACAATCGCAATGAAAACGGGAAAAGAATAGGATGTGAGAATCGATCGGTGCTTCGCAAAAAGAAGATTATTGGAATGAAAATATAGCAGCATAACTGATTCGCCCACCTTTCCTTCGTCAGTAGAGAAGAAAAATGGCAAAAGTGAGTAGCCTGGAGTGAGGTTTTCTTCAAGAAAGGGAAGAAAGGGCTTGAACGAGCGTTCCAATGAAATGATGGTTGCTTCGTCCAGTCCAACTCGGAGGCTACCTTACCACTGCTGGTAAAGGTGTGGGTTTTGTGATATGATGGGTCATGACGGCCACATCGGGGTGACAGGTGAGTCTCGACTGTAGCACCTCGCTGTGATTTGGTGGATGGCACGCGGGCCCGGATGCTTTGAAATGTCATTAACTTGATTTTAGTCTCTTTAGTATTTGGATCCAAGCATGGATGAGGCCAACAAGTTTTAGTCCCACTACTTTTAGTCATGAGACTAAAACGTATCAAAGCACTCTCTCAGGCTGGTCATAGTGGGGAGTAACTTAGACTAGTGTCATGCATATGACACTAGTGTAAGTTACTAGCTCCATAGTGCAAAGTAACATAGTAGTAGTATCATAGATTGCTTCATTTATTATCTCATAGACTCATTTTGCCTCAGAAAGCGCTATGTTACAGTAACATATTATGTTACCACAAGAACCTATTTCCTCATTAAATACTTGCCACATAAGCAAATTTGTCTTGGGATGTGTTAAGTTACTACCTAAGTTACTCCCACTATGGCTAGCCTCAATATTGTGCACCGCGACCAAGGCGGAGAGGAAAACGAGAGAACTACGTAATTAATGCATGAGTTTACTTAGGGTAGTTTTGTAAAGTACGAGATACATTCCTCCAATCGCAAAATGCCTTGGTTCATGAGATTTGAGATTTGAGCCCTATAAACCGGAAGGGAGGGGGTACTGCACACGGTGTAGTCTAGTCACTTGTTTTTTTTGAGTCGAAGTCTAGTCACTTGTTGAAATCTCTAGAAAGGCAAATACTCCTTTCCAGTTTATAGGTCTATACTACTCCCTCTGTCTAGGTGTGTAAGTCATCTTACGAAACCAAATAGTCCCAAAACACTTAGGCGCGGTGCATTAACTTCTACCTTGTTTCTTGTTTCTTGACATACGTATCAACCAATAAGAGACGAGAGGTGTGCATGCTTTTAATGACTTGCAATGGCTAGTTCGTTGCATGGAATGCTATTAATTAGCAAATAAACATTGGTGACCCCAGGAGGAAATGGTGCTAAGCGTGTGGACCTATGCAGAATGAGTATCAACCAATGGATAATGGAGTTTAATTGTTAAACAATAGCAATTTTGTCTCATGCAAGAGCCTGGCTAGTACTCCAAGGAACCGCACCACGCGAGCGTTCGCAACTTCCACGTTCGGTTTGCACTTGGCTCTTCGCCTCTTCGAGAAGACGATTAATGATGTTACTCCTACTTCTACAGTATCGAATCCACTGCTGCATGTCCGTCCACCTCGTGCGGGAGGGATAGCGTGTAGCGAAAGCTTCTACTTACTGCTCCTGCCTTTGCGTCCATGACAGGTGGGCCCAACAGGTGGTTGGCCCACCTGTCATGCAGCCAAAGGCAGGTGCAGTTAAGGCACCGGAGCTCAGTCCACGAGGGAGAGGGCGTCGTAGTAATCAAATTTCTCGAGCTTGTACGAGTTGACGCGACACATCAAAGCACTGCATTCGATAAAACTCTTTTTACACATTTCAAATGGGCTACTTCGTATGTAGGAGTAGACATATTCTGCTTCATATGCACTCCCTCCGTTCCAAAATATAAGTCATTTTAGAGATTTCACTATGAAATGGAGTACATACGAAACAAAATGAGTGAATCTACACTCTAAAATATGTCTATATACATCCGTATGTAGTTTGTAGTGGAATCCCTAAAAAGACTTACATTTAGGAACGGAGGGAGTAGTCACTTGTTGCAATCTCTAAAAAGACTTATATTTGGAAATAGAGGGAGTACAACGCATGCATGCATGCCGTGACTTTCCTTTTGATACTTGCATGTGTTGATTTGATGCACCTTGCCAAATTTTGACTATAAATTTAACTAACCAAATTTTCATGCATGTCACAAAAAATCACGGGGCTGTTTGGATTGTGACTATGTTTGTCTTATGTTGCCACATTATTTTTCCCACACTTTCCACACTTGCCTAACCTAAGTTGCTCAAATTGTTAGACACACTTTGGCTTGCCTAAGGGAATCTTGCCACAATTTTTTGGTCTATGACATGTGTGGTTCACTGCTAATAAAAAAATTCTTGTCTTAGGTGTGGCTAATAAAAAAGACTTATATTTAGGAATGGAGGGAGTAGAAAATATAAATAATAATGCATGTTGGGGCAACCCACATTTCCGCTAATTTTACCCGTGGGCTTGTTCACAATTTTTACGAGGGGGTGGTTGTTCATTTAATGGAGGGACTTGTAGTACTGCCAGACTTGAACGATACAAAGTGCGACCTGGCACACCGTAACACCACTTGGAACAAGAGGGTAGCTATCTCAACAAACAATCAACAACTAAAAAACCCGCGACCTGGCATGTAGTATAGTACACAATTTTAAACGATTGTTTTGATGGAGTGAAAAAGGAAAACTACCCCACTACTTATATATAGGCCGGAGCCTCCACGCTTGCTTGCTAGGGCTGCTCTATTCACACACTCTCATCCTCTCCAGATCTAAACAAGATAGGGGTAGTAACCCTGTCTTTCTCCCTTCAAAAAACACTGGCTTTCTATCCTCACCGCTGGTTACAGATCTGGACGTATCCCCCTTTGCCGGTGAAGGGGAGGAGGGGCAGCGTTTAGGCCGTCGTCGACAGCGAGGGAGGAGACCCACTGCCGGCCGCACCGTTATCTCTGGCCGAGCGCCAGTGCGGGAGGTCCTCCGATCCCTTTGTCGTTGCTTGTGGGTGGATCCGGCCTCCCGCCGCCCACCTATCCACATCCCGACGACCTTCAGGTATATATTCGTTCGAAACCGCCTTAGCTCTACTTCCCCAACTCGCTACGTCGCTGCATGTGCATCATTTTCTACCTCTCAGCCCCTCTCGATCGGATGGTCCAACGTCACCTATTTTTCTTCTTCTATTGTTAGAGGTAAAGCTACTTCATGGAGTCGAATCTTGTACTCCCTCCGTCCGAAAATACTTGTCGTTGAAGTAAAGTGGGGGTGGGGGAATTTAGTATGTACATCGGACTTGGTACAAACAGGAAGGAAAGGGGATGAAAGTAGTACAGACTGGTCATCCAACCGGTCTCTTGGTCGAAAAGGGAAATATAGGGGTAACGTTGTACACAGTGGTATGACCAGGACTAGATTTGCTATCCACACATAGGAGTAGGTGGCTAGAGTGAACAAAAATGGGACCAACCCAGATATGTTTCTTGGATGTTTGTTTCTCGGGGCAACAAACTATGAATCACCACTTTATGCCCCTGTTTACGTACATGGTGCTATACTGCTGGTGCACCCACTGTCCCATGCCCTTATACCAAATATTTAGGCTCCGGTCGAAACAAAGGGGCAGAAAACATAGGTCGTGATGAAAATAGAGGAATAGGAAAGGAATGTAGGTATAAAACTATGGAACAGCGAACCGGAGGAAACTCTCAAGAGAATGTGTTCGAATGGACTACGAAATGTACAGATTTGTTTTTTAGAGTAGCATGCTTGGCAGTATGAGTTGCTATTTGTTTAGCTACACAGTGACTACTCTTGTCCTCACCTCACGTACGACACATAGGTTGATTTTTTTATTCCGGCAAACACAGCACAACAACCTGTCTAACGCATGGCAGCAAGCGCCTGCCTCGGGCTTCCGCCCAAAAAATGAGCAGCGCGTGGATGTTTCTAATCCGATGGAATCAGTACTAGTAGACCAGCTTTCCTATGAAACACTATTCACCTTTCCCGTGTTCCGAACGGTTGGAAGGGAAAGAATACGGTAGGAATTGTGTTCCTATGAAAATCCTACACCAAACCTGTGAACCGAATGCAGCCTTAGCTATTCTTAATATAATGTCCCTGGTAAAAATGAAGCCATGCCACTGTTTTTGCCTGTAATTGTTTGAGACTCTAACAAGTTTAGCCAAATGTTTTTGCCTGTAATTGTTTGAGACTCTGACTGTTTCCTCTGTGCCTTTTTGTGCAAACAGGGATATCCAATTCACCTGGTTGCTGTTGTGACCTTTTGGTGCACTGCACAAAACTCTTCTTAAAAGAAGTGACTTTTGTGTTGTTTAACTGGAATGTCAGATGGAACAGTTGGTTCATTTTGGTGGAACTGCACAAAGGGAGATCTGTGTTCCAATCCTCATCATCCATATTGGCGCCATAACCTTCCTTTAGGTAAGAGTGATGTTTAATGCATGTGTTCATCTCTATTTTCTGACTGCCATGAGAAAATAATGCTATTTTTTACTAGTACACTTGTACTCCCTCACTGACAAAACCAATTCTGAATTAGAAGGCCAATCATGTACTTGGTTTCACCAACTGGTGAGGAGAAAGAGAAACATAGCATGAAGAGGAAGAAGAAGAAGAATAAACAGTGCCAAGGCGATCTTGCTGAAGCCAGAGGCCTCAGTCGAGGCTATTCAAGGGCTCCGGCAACGACTACCTTACATGTGAGACGATCCGCCAGGGAGCCCTTCCACTTCTGTTGTCTCACTTAATTAATTAGGAGCACTTAAGTACCACTAATTTATTACTGCCTAATTTTCCTGTTGGAGTTAAACAAATCTTTAGTAGGACCCTATGCTGAATCATGTACGTGTGAATGTTTGTCTATGGAGGTGAATCATGTGGTGGAGCAGGGAGGGAATATTATTAGTGTCATGACATAATAGTGCTATTGTTTTGCATGTCAATTTATTGCCATTGGTTCAATGAGGCAATGTTTTGCGTATTGTCCATCATGAATTTGATGCTACTGTTTGAGTAATATGCTAATGTCTTCCTATCCTTTCTCACTAAGCTAATGAAGGTTTCACCTTGTTCCTACTTATGCAAACAGGGATCATGTTGTGCCAATCATACATTTTAGTGCAACTACACAAGACAATACAATGAACTATATCCCAGCCAGTGCTTTAACTCTGCTGGAAGTTCTTGATAATCTTTTGATATAATCTCAGCACTGGTAAACAAGAGTGATTTGAACCATACATTTGAAGTGCACAAAAATATATACTATTGTGTGATTCCAGTGAGTGCTTTATCATCTCTTATGGGACTACATGAATAAGCTTTTTTTCTCAGGTTGGTACGGGCCTAAGGCCTTCATCCATATTAGTTTGCTGTCATCTCTATTAGTATCGTGCTACTGTCATGAGAAACTCCTTTATCTTTGCACTTTTAAGTTTTGCAACCTATGATAAATGGCAATGCTTTGAGTGTTGAGTTGAGCTAATTGGCACTGATTAAATAAACTAATACCTCTCTTTAAGCAAGACTACTATGTTGCTAACTTTACCCATTAAGATAATGAGGGTGCTTCTATTTGTTAGTGTATGTTTCATCAACTAGTCCCACTATTACAGTAATCTCACTCTCTCAATATATGTGCCAGCAGGGATGCTCGATTTTGGTGGAACTGCACAAAAACTTTGGGTGCTTCATTGCCTCGACAGCTTCCATCCTTTCCTATCAGTCGCTAATCTTCGCTTGCTTTCTTCCTTTGCTGTCAGTCGCTTGGCTTATCTCGGCTTCTAGTCAAAGGAAATAGTAATTGATATGCTACCTCACACAGGTTGGTACTGGTCTTTATCCTGATTATTGTGCCTGTCATATGTATTGGTAATTTGGTATTGTGCTACTGTTTGCCGATTTCATAAAGGAGTAATTTGGAGCCTGAACTCGCATGCAAATCATTACATCGGGTGATTTCAGTAGAACTGCAAAAAATGATCAGATGGACAGGTACTTATGCTGCTGCTATGTACTCCAAAGTTCACTCAGACAAGCATCGATGTTGACAAGAAGTGCCTATATTCATTCGAGTATCAACCGGCGTCAACCAATTGTCAAACTCCAAGTATTAGGAGAGTGAACGCCAAAAATATTGCTTGGTGCATAGCCCAGAAAAACGCAGTCCAGTCTTTGGTCCCAACTTGTGCCTTTTGGTTATCGACACATATGGTAGCGAACTATATGGCATGGAGTCTAAAGATTCCAGACAAGTTGGTTGACGCATTTATTCATCTGGGACTTAATCAGTCTGCACGCCAAGGATGCTCCATTTCAGTTGAACTGCACAAAAAATTTGGGTGGTTCATTTTCTCAACCGCCTCCTTTCTCGTCTGCAATGTAGAATTTTGGCGAGATACAGGACCAAGATGAGCCAGTAAACTAGTTGGATGAAAGTAGTGGCCAAGTTGCTCAAACCTCCGTCGACACGAGGCCACTATTTGAGGATAAACATACAAGCAAAGTTCAGATTGTCTGTGCTGCCTCTTATGTACTCGAAAGTTTACTCGTACAAGAACTAATTTTAGCAAGAAGTACCTCTGATTGAACACCATTTACCAGTCTGTACCCTAGGTAATTAAAGTTCGTCCATGGATCATATTGGCTGTGATCTCAATCATTTGGATGCATAAACATACTGAACATGTGTATATCTGAATCTTTTTGTGAATTATGTATGAATATTGTCGTGTGATCTATCAATCATTTGGATGCATAGATATGCTGAGCTTGTGTATATATGAATCTTTTGAGTTGTTGATAGTGAATGTTGGCTATGAATATGAACGTGTCCTGTGAACCTGAGTTTGATATGAATTGCAACAGAACCAGTTATAACCCTTCTCCTCCTCTCAATCTGCGACTCCACTGCCGTGTTTTCCCATCTCCGAGTCGTTCCCGTCCGGGGCCTCGCCGTCGTCCACTGCCTCGCTGTGTTCGGTGCAGCGTGGTCAACAAACGAGAGTCATCGGAAGAGGACTGTACATGGAGAGCCTGACAGCTGGGACCCACGAGGTCCATGGTCGCACGCAAGGAAAGTTCCTCCTTATTAAGCTGAAAAAAATGTTTCCTCCACCTGACAGCTGGGACCCACCGGCTGTATCTTCGCACGGAAGGAAGTGCCTCCTTGTTTTGCGAAAAAAATTATTCATCCCGTTGACAGCTGGGACCCGTCAGATTTGGAGACTGGCTTGTGGGCCTGCTAAGCGGACATGTACGCACGGCTTTCTCAACTTAATCAACAAATGATTCTAGCAGCTGGACCGTTGGATGTTAATCCAACAGCCGTGCTCCTTCTTCAACCTCTGTTCTTGCTCCTGTCTCCCGTGGGCGGCACCGAGGCTGTGCTGCCGTGCACCCGAACCAGTGAAGTTTCCCACTCCTCTCCATCTGCGACTCCACTGCCCCGTCTTCCCCATCTCCGGGTCGTTCCAGTCTGGGTGCGCTCGACACGGTGTGGTCAACGTGGTCAACAACCGAGAGTCATGGGAAGATGACTGTACGTGAGAGGCTGATAGTGGGGACGCACCACGCCCATGGACGCATGCATGCAAGGTCAACGTGGTCAAGGAACGACTTCCATCGGAAGTATACTGTACGTGGAGAGTCTCAGCTGGGTCCACGGCCGCAGCAAGTAAGTGCCTCCTTATTACGCGAAAAATAATGATTCCTCCAACTGACAGCAGGGACCCACTGGACGGGCCACCGTATTTTGTGAAAAAAACGTTTGCCCCCTTACTGCTGGGACCCACCTGACGGGCCACCGTATTTCGTGAAAAAAGCGTCCCCCCCTCGCTGTCAGCTCGGACCCACCGGAAGTGCCTCCTTATTACGCAAAAAAATGAATACTTCCCCTGCTAGCGGGGACCCACCTTGGTGGGAGCCTGACTTGTGGGCCTACTAGGTTGACAGGGACGAAGGGCTTTGGCAACTTAGTCAATATGGACAATTCTAGCTCTAGTGACCGTACGATGTCCATCCAACGGCCGTAGTGCTTCTTCAACCTCTGGTCTTCTTGCTCCAGCCGCCCAAACCAACGCCGGTCGTGCCTCATGCTCCTGCCTCCCGTGGCCGGCTGTGCTGCCGCGGAGGACTCACCTCCCCCTACTATTCCCACCGCTGGCCAGGCCCTACGGCGACTGCAGCCTCACACCGCAGCCGAACTAGTGAACCCTCATACTCCTCTCCGCGCGGGCTTCCACTACCGCGTCTTCCCTGGCTCCGCGTTGTCCCCTTCCTAGGCCTCACCGTCGTCCACCGTCGTGGTGCTCTCTGCGCGGCGTGGTCAACATGGTCAAGGAACGACTTCCATCGGAAGAGTACCGTACATGGAGAGGCTGACAGCTGGGTCCCCAGCCACAACCCAGTTTTTTGTGATTTGCCAAGTAAGTCGGTTTGTCAGGCCTGTTGGGCTGCAAATCTTTCAAGGCGAGGAGAGCTTTCATTCGGTTGGCCGAGAAAATGGCCCATCAGTAATGAGAAATGGGTTGTACATTTTTGAAACACATCAAAGCAGCAATTAGTTTCAAATATCTTTTTTTCATTTCGAGATTTTAAATTACATTAATTTTTATGCATGGAGAATTTGTTGGATTTTATATTGATATACATTTAGTTTTAAAATCAGTTTGGATGTGAGTCGAAATTTCGGGATTAAAAACAGCTTGGACCGCACCGAAATATGCAAAATTTCGTATAATTTTTTAACCATGGCCACAATATGGGTTGTAATGCTAACAAAAAGAATATGGGCTCCAAACAAAACCTTAAAAGTTAGCAAATGGGCTGTAAATTATTAGAAATAATGGAAGATGGGATGTATGATGTTTTCCACGGATTTGAGGCTTTCCTAAAAAGAGGTTGACGCACAAGCAGTGACTGTTGGATGGCCATCCAATGGCCGTCGTGCTTCTTCAATCCCTGCCCTTCCTGCTCCAGCCGCTCAAACAAGTGCCGACGGGACTGCCTACTCCCTCCTCCCCGCGGCCGGCTGTGCTGCCGCGCAGGCCTCACCGCCCCACCGTACTCCCATTGCTGGCCTAGCCATCCCTCTACTCACCCACACCTGCTGTTATTCTCCGGCGACGGCAGACGAACCAGTAAACCCTCGTTCAGTCGTACTCCCCTCCGCGTGGGAAACAACTGCTAAGTCTTCCCTGCCTCCGTGTCGTTCCCTTCCTAGGCCTCGCCGTCGTCCACCGCCCTAGTGCTCTCGGCGCGGTCTAGTCAACATGGTCAACGACCGACATGCATCTGAAGTGGACTGTACGTGGAGAGGCCGACAACTGGGTCCACGGCCGCACGCAAGGAAATGCCTCCTTATTACGCGCAAAATAATGATTCCTCCACCTAACATCGGGGACCCACCGAAAGGGCCTCAGTATTTCGCGAAAAAACGTTACCGCCACTGACAGCTCGGACCCACCAGCTATATCTTCGCACGCAAGGAAGTGCCTCCTTATTACGCACAAAAAAATGAATACTCCCCCTGTTAGCTGGGACCTAGTATAGTGGCAGACTGACTTGTGGGACTACTAAGTTGATGGGGACGGAGGGCTTTGTCAAATTAGTCAATATGCACGATTCTAGCTCCAGTGACCGTACGATGTCCATCCAACGACCGTAGTGCTTCTTCAACCTCTGGTCTTCTTGCTCCAGCCGCCCAAACCAGCATCGGTCGTGCCTCGTGCTCCTGCCTCCCGTGGCCGGCTGCGATGCGGCGGAGGCCTCACTGCCCCCTGCTACTCCCATCGCTGGCCAGGCCATCCCTCTACTCACCCATACCCCCTGTTATTCTGCGGCGACGGCAGCCTCACACCGCAGCGAACCAGTGAACCCTCGTACTCCTCTACGCGTGGGCATCCATTGTCGCGTCTTCCCCGGCTCCGCGTCGTCCCCTTCCTAGGCCTCGCCGTCGTCCACCGCCCTGGTGCTCTCAGCGCGGCGTGGTCAATGTGGTCATGGAACGACTTCCATCGGACGTGGACTATACATGGAGAGGCTGACAGCTGGGTCCACGGCCACAGCAAGGAAGTGCCTCCTTATTACACGCAAAATAATTATTCCTCCACCTGACAGCGGGGACCCACCGGACGGGCCACCATATTTCGCGAAAAAAATGTTTCCCCCCTGACTACTGGGACCCACCAGCTACACCTTCACATGCAAGGAAGTGCGTCCGGGCAAAAAAAAACGATTCGCCCCCGTGACTGCTGGGACCCACCAGCTACATCTTCGCACGCAAGGAAGTGCCTGACAGTCGGGACCCACCTGGTCGAAGCGTACGTAGCGTTGTCATTCTGGTCGCGAACGTGTACGTACATACTGGTCAATGTAGAGGCATGCACATGTCGTAGATGTAGAGGCGCGCATGTGTCGTAGTAGAGGCGCGCATGTAGCATGTACATGTATGTACAACGGCGAGGGTGCAAGAAAGAAAATACGGCCACGTACGTACATACGGGCAGGGTCTCGAATGCCTACTCGCGCATACGTACATGGCTGGGTCAGAACGGAGAAACAACATCGTCGTCGTGTTCATGGGGAGCCAACCGGCTGGGTCGGAACGGAATGCGTGGTCGTGTTCATCGGGAGGGCTTGGACGGAACAGGCGATGGAAACGAGGCCTGGCGTACCGCACAACGGAGGAAACAGCCTTGTCTTCGACCGGCCACGTTTGAAACGGGGTCCTGTTGATCGGGAGGGGCCTGGCGTACCGCAAAACGGAGGAAACGGACCTCCTACGGTCGAAATGGGGGTCCTGTTGATCGGGAGGGGTGTGGCGTACCGCAGAACAGACGAAACGGACCTCCTACGGTCGAAACGGGGGTCGTGTTCATCGGGAGGGGTGTGGCATACCGCAAAATGGACGAAACGGACTTGTGTTGGAGTGCTATGGTCGAAACGGGGGGGAGGGGTGTGACGTACCGCAAAACGGGACTCCACGGGATACTGTTCATCTCCACCGTCGATCTCCTCCAGCCTTCACGGGCTACCGTCGACCTCCTCCAGCCTCCACGGGCTCCTGTTCATCCAGCCTCCACCTCCACCGGCTACTGTTCAACCACCCCTCCACGGGCACCCCTCCATCGTCTACTGTTCATCCAGCCCTCCACACCACGGGGTCCTGTTCAACCACCCCTCCACGGCCACCCCTCCACCATCTACTGTTCATCCAGCCTTCCACACCACGGGTTCCTGTTCATCCAGAGGCAACGCCACCGCTCACTGT
>NC_041385.1:153793635-153935223 GCF_002162155.2 Triticum dicoccoides
AGCATCGATCGGCTTCAGTTAGCAGTAGTAGCGAAGGAATCGCTCCATCGAGTTCAGTTAACAGCCATCGATCGATCGCTCGGGTTCAGTAACGCGTAGCCCGCACTGCAATTGCTCGGGTTCAGTTAGAGCCCAACGCCTCACTCGGCTTCAGTTAGAGCCAACGCCTCGCACACACGTGCGTACGTACGAGAGAAACGCGCATCGCTCCACCCCCGACCTCCCATCGTAACCGGCAACTCCCCGAAATTTTCCTCCCCCTCGCTTCTACCACGGTTTTTTTTGTCATGGACGGCCCAAAGAATGTCATGCAGCTGCGTCTCCGGCCCGCCCAGGACGAAAAGCCCATTTTATGTCATGATTTTTTGTCATAGAAGTAGGAGCCCACCACATCTATGATGATACCGGGTTTTGTCACAATTATCGTCATAGAAGTGTCATATGTATGACAGGAAAAAAAATTGTTCGGCCCAAAATGTCACGGATGTGTCTTTTTTTTGTAGTGCATAGAGGGTGCACGAATGGCTCTTGCCCGCGTTAAAGCATATTGGACAGATATGGAGGCCACCATTGTAGCGACCCAGAATCTGGCGGGAGGCCAGGATCCGGCCGAGCACTACTTGGAGCAGGTAACAGAAGGTGCCCGCTTAATAGAGGCGCAGTGCTCGAAGAATGTCTTGTTCGAGTGACAACTCGAATCATTGTAAAAACAATGTTATTTTGATTACAAGGCTATATTTATACTTTTTGCCTGAAAGTATTATTGTGTCTCCTGTGCGGCCATTTTTATTTATATGTGTAATCCGAAAGTTAGCAGTCGTTGGCTTCAGCCCCCACGCATACAATGCGGGGGTGTTCGCAAAAAATATGCATAATCACACTTGATCCAACGTCTTGGTCCATTAAGGAGGTGATCGCACGTCGAACTAGGCAACCGGACTATATAGCTGTAACACTTTTGCTTAGCCATGGGATTTTAACAGTGGGGCTACTATGTAGCCCCTGGTACCTTCGCGTACATCCGAATACGGGCGCGTGTGCACATGACCGGGAAACGGTCCTTCGTTAAGGCGGAGGAATCCTAGAGATTCCGATAAGTCTTCGAGTGGTTGAACAATCTCTCGTTGTACCATGACAATCAGTTTTCGGCTTTCTCTACTGAGGTGCTCATCCAGAATAACCAGGGCACAATCGCAGTAGTTCTCCTTTGGCCGCCATAGCCGATAAAAACAGAACGTAAGGCGGCAAACCCAAGAGCCGGGCAAACCCAATATTTGACCAAAGACATGATTTGGAGCTGATGCATATAAGGCCAAACTCGTGACGCCGAACACTCCCGAAGGTATTCGGACATTATAGCAAAAAATGGGCTGAAGAGCGCCCTTTCATTATAACCCTGTATTTCCAGGTATGTGCATTGGTCTGCCATGGCGAAATTCCAATAACGGCAGTATCCTCTGTGGGTATAGTACCCATGGGATATTTGAACAACAAGAGGCAATATAAAAGGTTTACACAGGGGCTTAATCTAAAGAGAAACCTTTGAGCAGGGCCCTGTTGCACGTCTGCGCTGTTGTCTCTGTTGTGCCGTTTCCTGGAAGGGTATCGCACGTATTGTGTCTGTAAAAAAGAAAAACTCGTGTAAAAAGAGTACGACGTAAGCGTGCGATGAAGGATAGAAGTGTAAAGTATTGGCCTGTAAATAAGTTCAGGACAACGGTGGGGTTTTATTAAATATTTATAGCCCCTGGTGTCCTCTATGGGATTACATATACGGCACCCTGGCTCACTTTTATCCGGGCTGCCGGACTCGTCTAGCCGTGTGTATGGTCTTAACGACCGTTCATGTTTTTGGGTATCCGAGGCCGCTTAGAGTCCGGCCGCTAGAGCCGTCGCGGATTCCTCCGCGCATGAAGAGCGCTCTGTGTTTCCGTTAACAGTGATGACGCCGCGTGGACCGGGCATCTTGAGTGTAAGGTAGGCATAGTGTTGCCCTACGTTGAAGCGGGTGAAGGCCGCTCTTCCATGCAATGCGTGATAGCCGCTTTGTAAGGGTGCGATGGTGAAGAGTAGTTCTTCGCTTCTGGAGTTGCCTGGGGAGCCGAATGTTACCTCCAATATGACGGAGCCCCTGCCGTAGGCTTCAACGCCTGGTATCACCCCTTCAAAGGTGGTGCTATTTTGGCTAATTCTGGATGGGTCTATCCCCATCCTGCGGATAGTGTCCTGGTATATTAAATTGAGACTACTGCCGTCGTCCATGAGGACGTGGGTGAGATGGCATCCGTTGATTATTGGGTCAAGCACCAAGGCCTCTGATCCTCCACGCCGAACACTAGTCAGGCAGTCCATGTGATCGAAGGTGATCAGACAGGCCATCCAGTAGTTAGGTGTGGGTACGATGGGCTCTATAGCGTACGCGTCTCTGAGCGCGCGTTCGTGCCTTCTCATGGATGTGTGAGTCGCGTGGATCATGTTTACTATTTTAACCTCTGGTGGGAATTTTTTCTGTCCCCCACTGTTCGGCTGGTGAGGTTCATCCTCGTCTTCACTTGGTGTTTCCCTTCCCTTGTGTTCGGCATTTAATTTGCCACCTGCTTGAAGACCCAGCACTCTCTTTGCGTGTGGTTCGCAGGTTTGTCAGGGGTGCCATGAATTTGGCACAGTCTGTCCAGGACTCTGTTCAGACCGGATGGTCCATTTACTGCCTTTAAATGGCTTCTTTTGCTTATCGGGTCGAGAGCCCCTGAATCCGGCATTGACTGCTGTGTTGTCCGGGCTCTCTTCCTTGTTTTGACGTTTGTTTTTATTACGCCATGGCTTCCCGTTGCCATCCCTTATTTCGGATGTGCTTGGGTCGCTGGTGCCTTTACGGGCCAACCAGCTATCTTCACCCGCGCAAAAGCGGGTCATAAGGCTTGTTAGGGTTGCCATTGTCCTTGGCTTTTCTTGGCCAAGGTGCCTGGCAAGCCACTCGTTGCGGATGTTGTGTTTGAATGCCGCTAAGGCTTCGGCATCCGGACAGTCGACAATTTGATTCTTCTAAGTGAGAAATCTGTTCCAAAGCTTGCGGGCGGACTCTTCAGGCTGTTGGATTATGTGACTTAAATCGTCCGCATCCGGAGGTCGGACATAAGTCCCTTGAAAATTGGCCCTAAAAGCGTCCTCGAGTTCCTCCCAACTACCAATTGAATTTTCGGGGAGGCTTTTCAACCAGTGTCTAGCTGGTCCCTTCAACTTGAGGGGAAGGTATTTGATGGCGTGGAGGTCATCCCCACGAGCCATGTGAATATGCAGGATAAAATCCTCGATCCAGACCCCTGGGTCTGTCATTCCGTCGTATGCCTCTATGTTCACAGGTTTAAAACCCTGTGGAAATTCGTGGTCCAGTACTTCTTCAGTGAAGCACAGGGGGTGAGCAGCCCCTCTGTATCTGGACGCGCTGTGGCATGCCGTCGGCTGTTGTTGTGTCCGGTGTTTATTCTGAACTGGTATTCGATTGGTATAATCGTTTTGGTGACCATAATCCCGTGTCGGGATGTGTCCTTTAGATCCGTAGATGGACCTAGCCGCGCAGGCTTTCTGATCCGGGTGCTCACGCAAATCGTGCGAGGCGTCGGTGGCTGCTCTGTTGCGGTTATTAAGTGGTACGTCCGGCCTCCTGATCGTGTTATTCTTTGGTGGAACGGCCTCATCGTCGAATTCGGGCAGTAGCTTGCGTTTTGGATAGCTCTTTGTATGGCGATCGTCGCCGTATCTTTCAGCAGTGTCTAGCACTTTATTCCATCTGCGATTGAGCGTTTCCTGTGTGGCTTTTAGCCGTTGCTTCTACTTCTTTAGACTTCTCACGGTGGCCATAAGCTTTCGGTGGAGGTTATCTCGTTCCACACGTTTTCCCGGGATGATGAATGCATCGTCATCCGGACTGTGTTCTTGTCCTGGGGCGGTTTGAGGAACTCGTCCTTCAGGATCATTGTGATCGGGTGTTTGTTCTGAACTGTGTTCGGCGTGACCTGGCTTGTCCTGCTCCATCGCTGGGTTTGTGTGGTCGTTGTTGCCTTCGGAGTTGACTGGGGTGTCGATCTTTCTGGCGCTCTTGTCGCTATTTTGACTATTGTTGGACTTGGAGCGGCGTCTGCGCCGCCGCTTTGGTTTTTGCCCGAGGGTTTTGTCTTCCGGATTGTCGCTATCGTCCTTAGGTGTGTCCACCATGTATATATCGTGCGACGGGGTGGCTGTCCACCGCCCTGTGAGCGGTGGTTCCTGTTCTTCTCCTGCATCGTTGTCCATACCGTCGATGTCTTCGGAGTTGAAGTCAAGCACGTTGGTTAGATCATCGACCGTGGCAATTAAGTGGGTGGTGGGTGGGTAGTGAATTCCTTCGTCGTCTGCTTCCCACTCGAGCCGGACATAGTTCTGCCAAGAGCCTCCTGACAAAGAGAGAGACTTTAATGAGTTCAGCATGTCGCCAAAGGGCGAGTGTTGGAAGATATCCGCAGCGGTAAACTCCATAACCGGAGCCCAACCAGGCTCGGCGGGCTCGGGAGCGCGCGGACTGGAACCCGCATCCGGATACGAGTCCGAGGGTCCGGAGTCACAGGCTTGCTTGGAATTGAGGCATGTGTTCGGCTCTACCACCGATGAATGTGCGGTCGGCGGGGCGGGGTCCATCCGCCCATCCTTGGGCCACGCAGTCTGCTCCGGATTTAGGTCCGGGGCTACTGCAGGGGTGATATCCCGAGTACTGTCCGACAGCAGGTCTAGGCCGTGCTCATCATGACTGTCCGGCGCCCCCGGCACAGGCCCAATTTCTTCAAAGATCAAGTCCCCGTGGATATCGGTCGTGTAGTTCAGGTTTCCGGACCTGACCTGGTGGCTAGGGGCGTAGCTATCGATCTGCTCCAGATGGCCAAGCGAATTGGCCCGCAGCGTGAAGCCGCCGAACACGAAGATCTGTCCGGGGAGAAAAGTCTCGCCCTGGACCGTGTTGTCGACAATTGAGGGAGCCATCAAGCCTTGCAGCGACGACACAGAGGAACTCTCAATGAAAGCACCAATGTCCGTGTCAAAACCGGCGGATCTTGGGTAGGGGGTCCCGATCTGTGCGTCTTAGGCTGATGGTAACAGGAAGCAAGGGACACAATGTTTACCCAGGTTCAGGCCCTCTTGATGGAGGTAAAACCCTACTTCCTGCTTGATTAATATTGAAGATATGAGTAGTACAAGAGTAGATCTACCATGATATCGTAGAGGCTAAACCCTAGAAGCTAGCCTATGATGATTATGATTGTAATTGTTATCGGCCTTCTAAGGACCAACCTCTCCGGTTTATATAGACACCAGAGAGGGCTAGGGTTTACATGGAGTCGGTTACAAGGAAGGAAACACAATATCCGTATTGCCAAGCTTGTCTTCCATGCAAAGGAGAGTCCCATCCGGACACGGGACGGAGTCTTGAGTCTTGTATCTTCACACTCCAATAGTCCGGACGATGTATATAGTCCGGCCGTCCGGATACCCCCTAATCCAGGATTCCCTCACCCCCCTCGGGGCACCCCCCAGGTGCTGCTCTAGCATATTGGATGTCTTCTGGTCCATAAAAAATCCACAAAAAGTTTCGCTGTGTTTGGACTCCGTTTGATATTGATTTCCTGCGATGTAAAAAACAAGCAAAAAACAGCAACTGGCACTAGGCACTGGGTCAATAGGTTAGTCCCAAAAAATGATATAAAGTTGCTATAAAATGATTGTAAAACATCCAAGAATGATAATATATAGCATGAATACTTCATAAATTATAGATACGTTGGAGACGTATCAATGACTAGTAGTGTTGATTACATCTTATAGTTGATTACAATACGGTTTATTTGGTGGAAGATTATATGTTCAGATCCAATATGTTATTTAATACCCCTAGGATCTTGAGCATGTTTATCACTTGTGAGTAGTTACCTTTGTTCTTGAGGTCACGGGAGAAATCATGTTGCAAGTAATCATGTGAACTTGATATGTGTTTGATATTTTTGATAGGATGTATGTTGTGATTCCCTTAGTGGTGTCATGTGAACGTAGAGTACATGGAACTTCACCATATTTGGGCCTAAGGGAATGCATTGTGGAGTAGTTATTAGATGATGGGTTGTGAGAGTGATAGAAGATTAAACCCTAGTTTATGCGCTATTCCGTAAGGGACCGATTGGATCCAAAAATTTAATGCTATGGTTAGAATTTATTCTTAATACTTTCCTTGTAGTTGTGGATGCTTTCGAGGGGGTTAATCATAATTAGGAGGTTTGTTCAAGTAAGAAAAACACCTAAGCACCGGTACACCCACATATCAAATTATGAAAGTAGCGAACACGAATCGAATCAACATGATGAAAGTGACTAGATGAAATTCCCGTGTACCCTCGACAACGCTTTGCTTACTATAAGAGGCCGTTTTATCCCGTCCTTTGCCCCAAAAGGATTGGGATACCTTTCTGCACTTTTGTTACTATTATCGTTACTTGCTCGTTACAAATTATCTTGCTATCAAACTACCCTGTTACTTACAATTTCAACACTTTCAGACATTACCTTGCTGAAAACCACTTGCAATTTCCTTCTACTCCTCGTTGGGTTCGACACTCTTACTTATCGAAAAGAGCTACAATTGATCCCCTATACTTGTGGGTCATCATGGAGTGCAAGAACAGGATTCTCGTTGATATGGCTCACACTATGCTTGATGAATACAAGACGCCTATCACTTCTGGCCTGAGGCAATTGATACTACGTGCCACATCATCTACATGGTATATCTTCACAAATTCTTCAAAAAGACTTCATATGAACTCCTCACTGACAAGAAACCCATTGTGAGTTATTTCAAAGTCTTCGGTGCTAAATGTTGGATTAGAGATCCTCACCACAATTCTAAATTTGCACCAAAAGCACATGAAGGTTTTATGCTTGGTTACGGAAAGGACTCGCACACCTACAGAGTCTTCAACACCGTTCATCACAAGGTTGTTGAAACTGTAGATGTGCGTTCGATGAAGCTAATGGCTCGCAAAGAGAGCACCTACCTCCTGTGCTAGATGAAATGTCACCGGGGGAATTCATCAAGTTGAAGGCTATGGAGGATGTCATACCCACTGAGGAATCTGCTGAAGAAGTCATTCCAGAACGTGAGGAACATCATGTTGGTGCACCTGAGGAAAATGGATGTGAAGAAAATGAGCCACTGATTGTCGTCGCCCCGCTCATCCTTGCATTGCAAATGAAGTGCAGATTGAGAAAATCATCAATGCACCAGGTCCTCTCACACGCTCAAGGGCTTCTCATTTGTCTAACTTTTTTGGGCAGTTTGCTTTTGTCTCTATCACAGAGCGCACCAAAGTTGATGAGGCATTTCTGGAGCCTGAGCGGATTCAAGCGATGCAAGAGGAATTACATCAATTCGAGCTCAACAATGTCTGAGAACTTGTCAAGCGACGAGACCCACGCAAGCACAATATCATCGGTACCAAAGGGATCTACTTCAACAAGCAAGATGAAAATGGACTTGTGGTGAGGAATAAGGCTTGTCTTGTAGCTCAAGGATACACATAGGTTGAAGGAATTGATTTCGATGAAACTTTTGCACCTGTTGCTAGACTTGAGGCTATATGCATATTGCTTGCTTATGCTAACCATCATAATATCATCTTATATCAAATGGATGTGAAAAGTGCATTCCTCAATGGTAAGCTTGAGGAAGAAGTATATGTTGCTCAACCCCCAGGTTTTGAACATCCTAAGCATCCAGAAAAAGTCTTTAGACTCAACAAGGCCCTCTATGGCCTCAAGCAGGCCCCTCGGGCGTGGTATGATACTTTGAAGGAATTCCTCATGAACAAAGGCTTCAAACCCGGTTCACTTGACCTAACTCTTTTCACCAAAACCTATGATGATGAATTATTCATGTGCCAAATATATGTTGATGATATTATCTTTGGTTGTACTAACCAATGTTATAGTGACGAATTTGCCTATATGATGAGTGAGGAATATCAAATGTCTATGATGAGAGAATTGAAATTCTTCTCAGGTCTTCAAATTCGTCAACAGTGCAACGGCATCTTCATATCTCAAGAGAAATACCTCAAGGATGTGTTGAGGAAATTTGTATGCAAGATGGCAAAGGCGTCAAAATCTCTATGCCATAAATGGCCATCTATGCACTGATGAAAATGGTATAGACTTCGATCAAAAGGTATCCCGCTCCATGATTGGCTCTTTATTGTATCTATGTGCATCTAGGCCAGATATCATGCTGAGTGTTTGCATGTGTGCCCGTTTTCAAGCTACACCAAAGGAATCACACCATAAGGCTGTGAAGCATATTCTTCGATATCTAGCTCACACTCCAACACTTGGACTATGGTATCCCAAGGGATCGGCTTTTGATCTCATTGGATTTTCTGACTCTGACTATGCTGGTGATCGTGTGGATCGCAAGTAAACATCAGGCAGATGTCATTTCCTTGGACGATCCTTGGTATGTTGGTCCTCAAAGAAGCAGAACTGCGTATCACTCTCTATTGCTGAAGCTGAGTACATTGCTACTGGTTCGTGCTGTGTTCAATTGCTATGGATGAAGCAAACCCTCAAGGACTATGGTATCAGTGTGAAGAATGTGCCTCTCTACTGTGACAATGAGAGTGCCATCAAGATTGCTCATAACCCAGTTCAGCACTCGAAGACAAAGCACATCCACATTCGTCATCATTTTCTTTGAGATCATGGGTTGAAGGGTGACATCTCTATTGAGCATGTGAAGACTAAAGAATAGCTAGCGGATAGCTTCACAAAGCCCTTGGATGAGAAGAGATTTAGCAAGTTGTGGTGTGAGCTAAATATCTTAGAATCTTCGGATGTTCTTTAAAAAGGACACACATCCTAACACTTATGCAAAATTGATGACTTAGATGTGCAACACACAAAGTAACGTTTTTTCTTCAATCAATGAAGACTAACCCTCTAAGTGTGAAGAAATTAACGAAGAATTTGATTCTCAGAGCCCTACGATAATTGTACGCAACGTCTGAAATCATCATTCTTATACGGTGGGTCATGCCACCAATAAAAGTTGAAAATCTTCAATTTGAGTTTTTCCTCATTTTCAAATTCCTCAATTGGTCAAATTCTTCAACTTTGCAAAGTCTTCACTCTTTCCAACTATGTTCTTCATTGACTATATATATATATATATTTGAGTTTTTAGTCCTCTACAACATTCACTTATTGCTAATTCTTCAATGTTGACCTTTTTGCCTAAGTGAATGTGATCAGACCCGTCCCCCTCTATGCTAAACTTAACCTAGTCTATTCACAAATTCTTCATGTGCGTTCTATTTGAAACCCGTTGAAAATCTTCACTATGTCCTTGTCAGCTGAAGAATTTGCGAACGGAACTTTAAAATTTTCATATCTAAATTTTCGGCTTTTGCCGCTCAAACCGTTCCGCATCCCTCAATCAGATTAATCTATTCACCCATGATCTAACACGATCTCCACTTCTCAGTACATGGGTGACACATGTCGCTAGAATGGGAAGGGTCACGGCCACGTTCGTCCAATTTCTTCGAACGGGCGGTTTTTCACATCAGCTATAAATACCCCTCGCCCTCCTCAGACCTCATTTACTCCGCTTGATCCCACTCCCCTCGCTCGAGCTCTCTGACCTAGCGTCCCCGCTACCTTCCATCATCATTGGCGAGGAGGAGCTTCACTGCCTCGACCTCCTCGCCGTCGTACTCACGCCGGCCGCGGAAATCTTCACTCTGCCGACGTCGTAGTCGTGTTCCCCCGCCAAGTTAGGCCGTGAAGATCTGAACGGACGAGCTTCTCCACTACTACTCTCAGTTTGTCGTGTTCTTTGTCAAGGGTAAATAAAATTTGTTTTTACTGCCCTTGTTGATTCTGATGATTTCCACAAAATCTTCAAAAGGTGTTTATTCTTCAACTTCCATACTCTTAAACACTTTGCTTCTTATGTTCTTGATTTATTTCTCTAAGCAACGTTTTTCCCAAGATTCCTCAGTTGTGTGGATTTTCAAATCTATACAACTCTGGAACGTAAGTCAAGAACGCTTAGTGAAATTCCTCAAGACAACCATGGTCAAATTCCTCAAACTTTATTCTTTTGAAAAACTTCTGAGAACGGATATGACCTCTCCAAATTCTTCGCACCTATACTCTGTTCACAGGTACACATGTCCGCTGCTGAATCTCTAGGTTCTCATCAACTTAACTCATTTGCAACGTTCCTTGAAGACAAATTGCATACCTCGTCAGAAAGTTCGATTGTTCAAAATCATCAAGTGAAGAAAATGGCTCATGGCCAAAGACCTCGGAAGGGAGGAAAGAGACCAGAAGCGAATACTACTTTTGAAATCCCTGATGACATATATGATGAATATTGTACTCCTGATGAAGCCAAGGAGAACAAAAAACAGCGTAAGGTGCGCATTCAGTGAATTGAAAGGAGATGGGCCAGAGAATGGAGGGAGTGTCGATATGTGACTCCGAAATGCACGAAGAAATTCATTGCCCAAGACCTCAATTGGCACCAGGCCAAGTTGCTGACCCCTCTAGCATCAGAAGAGGTGAGGATTTTCTAAAAGAATGGGCCAAGCGCCAAGCTAAGTTGGCCAAAATGGTAAAAGAAGTAGTGAAGAAATTCAACAAAGATTCTGCTACTGCCGCTGCGGAGACCTCTGCTAGCAATCCCAAGAAGGCGTTGCCGAAGAAGTCAGCTGTAAAGCCAAGTTCCTCACCTGCAATGCCCTCACGGCCAAGCTCTTCAAAGACCTCACGGCCTATTCCTCAAGCAATTTCCTGAAAAGCAGCTCCAGTCCCCTCTGTTGCAAAATCTTCAGCACCTGTGCATCTTGCCTCTTACCAAAGGACCACAGGAATCTCAATTGCTTCAGGAGCATCTGCAAGTTCATCAGCTCCACCTCAGTCTTCAACTGGTCCAACCTTGCTGAAGAAAAAGGCCACTGCTGGACGAGGCACAAGTCCAAGTCCTCACAAGAAGCAGGTTGCCTTTCAAGTTCCATCAAGCGACGATGAAGCTGATGATGAAGAATTAGCTGAAATCATCAGAGATAGACAAGCAAGGGCCACTAGAGCCAAAGGCAGTGAAGTGTCACTTATGTTGGATCCAAAGTTGATCCTTAATTTCATTGATTTATGGCACAAGGACCCTAACACTCCTCTGCCTAACTTCAACCTCACTCCTGGTCAAAGTCATATGTTGACGGCCTTCATAGGCGAAGAAAAATAGAAATTTGAGAAGGCCAGGGAAGTGAAGAAAGCTCAGTACAATAAGGAGCGCTTTCTGAAGAAGAATGTTGTGAAAATGTCTCCTGAAGAACTTGTGACCATGCAGACTGAGATCAAAGCACTCAGTGATGAATTTGATGCATATCGTGCAGATTGGCTAGGCGCCAAAGTCAGATTTGCCAGAATGGCAAAGGGATTCACTCCAAATGTTGCAGCTTCATCGCAACAAGAAATTCCTCAGTCTGAAGCATCTACTCAGCCTACTGAAGAGAATGCAAGGAGCTGATGAAAATCAGACTATTGAAGAAAATGAAAGCACCAAGGCTGCTGAAGAAATTCCAGCCTCTGAAGAAAATGCCAGGGGAATCTCCAATGTTACGCCTGAAGAGCAAACTAGGCCAGTTGAAGCATCTGCTGTTATGCCTGAAGAATCTAAACATGCCAGGGCAACTGCATCAGTTGCGCCTGAAGAAACTGAACCTATTTCATCTGCTCCTCCTGCAAAGTCATCACAGATGAAAAGTATCAACCTTCCTTCTGCATCAGAATTGAAGAAGACTAAATCTACAAAGAAGGCAGCTGTGAAGAAAAGGAAAGAATCGGTGACTTTAGAATCTTCACCTCCTAAGAAAGTGAAGACTTTGACAAGCTCATTCGCAAACCCAATTGATGGTGTTCCTATATCAAGCATGCCATCAAAGGAGATTGTTCCCTTTGGTGAGGAATATGTCATTCCAGATGACAGTGATGAAGAGAATCCTTCTGCTGCTTCTACAGAGCAGTTGGACGAAGAAATTGAAGTGGATGATATCCCTTCAATCCGCTAGTATCATCGCCCATGCCTCAGTTCACAGCTGAAGAGGCAGGCGTTGAAGAAATTGATGAAGAAGATGAGAATGTGGACATTGGGTCTACCACACCAGTTCTGAATGATGATTACTCAAAAAGACTTCACCCCAATTCACCTTTGACCACACCTGTGCATAAAATTCCTCAGTCCCCTGTGCAGATCAAAGAAATTCATACGGGTTCTAAAGGACATCAAACATCACTTCATTCTATTCCAGAAGAAGTTCCAGCCACTAGTGCTGAAGAAATGGAGGCCAAGGCTGTTGCTGATGAAACTGCTACTGAAATTCCTCAGCCCATGGCTCCAGAGGTTGTGCATCAAGAGGCTGTGAAGACTTCGACCGTTAATCTTCAGCCCAAGCCACAGAATCCTCATACCAAGAAGCCGAAATTCAAAGCTGATGATTTCTTTGTTGAGCATCATTTCTTCTCGGATTACAATCCTTATGACTCTGCAAGACTTTGACACAAATCTGAATGTTATTAAGGAGGTAAAGGATAGAGTAGCGGATGTTATTCTAAAACATCAAGCTATTGAGAGATGATGATGGTGTCATTACATGCTTCAATCTCACTATGAGGAAAATATCTCGAGTCGCTTTGGCTATAGTGACTACAAGCCCCCTCCAACACCATATGATGCAAAAGTGCTTCTTCGAAAGAACCAAAGAATTGCTAGAGATCAAGACATGTTCAAAGAATGTTAAAGTCTACCAGAAAAATAAGAAACTTTGGAGTTACTTGTAAGTGCATCTAGTGCCCGTTAGTGCTTTTGGTGTATTGAAGACTTATAGGTTAAGGGACTAATGAGTTTGTGAGTTTATACAGGTCTATAAGTCTATGAGGAGTTTGATATTTACGATGAATGTCGACCCCTAAAAATTAATGTCTTCACCTGAAGACTTTGAAAGTGAGGAAATTGGTGTGACCATGAAGACTTGATATTCATGCGAGGAATATGAAGCGTGAAGACTTTTGTTTTCGTAGTTTCCTTTTCTCTTTCTTGAGTCATAGGAAACACCGTACTGGTAAAGGGGGTCGAGGTGAAACTAAGGAAAAGTTTCCAAGTGATGCTCATCTCAAAATCTTACACCTACCCAATCCTTTCGAGTGAAGCCATTAGAAATCTCATATAGTTCAGTCAATTTCTTCAGTGAAAGAGATGAAGATCTTCTGGTCTCTGAGGAATTTGTTCTGACTGAGGAGTTAGGAATTTGCTAGTGCAGATTGCCTACAAGTGAGGAACATGTTAGCCCTGAGGAATTTGAGAGCTCAAATTTCCGACCATTGCCGAGCTATGTGCCAGCTATCCCAAAATATCTACCCACCTAACGTTCATATCATTGAAGGGCATTTATGTCTTATCATGTCAGGCTGCTCCCTAGGCTATAAATAGCTGCCCTGAGGGAGTCCTGGATTAGGGGGTGTCCGGATAGCCGGACTACCATCATCAGCCAAACTATCATCGGTCGGACTATCATCATCGACCGGACTCCAAGACTATGAAGATACAAGATTGAAGACTTCGTCCCGTGTCCGGATGGGACTTTCCTTAGCGTGGAAGGCAAGCTTGGTGATACGGATACGTAGATCTCCTACCATTGTAACCGACTCTATGTAACCCTAGCCCTCTCCGGTGTCTATATAAACCGGATGGCTCTAGTCCGTAGGACACAACAACAACAACCATTACAATCATACCATAGGCTAGCTTCTAGGGTTTAGCCTCCTTGATCTCGTGGTAGATCCACTCTTGTAAACATCCACAATATCAATATCAATCAAGCAGGACGTAGGGTTTTACCTCCATCAAGAGGGCCCGAACCTGGGTAAAACATCGTGTCCCTTGTCTCCTGTTACCATCCGCCTAGACGCACAGTTCGGGACCCCCTACCCGAGATCCGCCGGTTTTGACACCGACATTGGTGCTTTCATTGAGAGTTCCTCTGTGTCGTCACTGATAGGCTTGATGGCCTCTTCAATCGACAACGACACAGTCCTGGGTGAGACTTTTCTCCCCGGACAGATCTTCGTATTCGGCGGCTTCGCACTGCGGGCCAACTCACTTGGCCATCTGGAGCAGATCGAAAGCTACGCCCCTGGCCGTCAAGTCAGGTTTGGAAGCCTAAACTTCACGGACGATATCCATGGGGACTTGATCTTCGATGGATTTGAGCCACAGCCGAGCGTGCCGCGCTGTCACGATGGGCACGACCTAACTCTGCCGCCGGACAGCACCTTGGAGGCCGCACATGAATCCGCTCCGACATATAGTCCGGAGCCGATCGCTCAGATCGAGGACGGATGGCTGGACACCGCCTCGGGAGCTGCAACTTCTACGGCGATGGAGCCGAACACTTACCTTGTCCCGCATAAAGCTCATGACTCCAAGGTGCCGGACTCTCTGCCAGACTCCGAACCTCCTGCGCCCCTGCCGGTCGAATCCGACTGGGCGCCGATCATGGGATTCACCGCTGTGGACATCTTTCAGCACTCACCCTTCGGCGATATCTTAAATTCACTGAAGCATCTCTCGCTATCCGGAGAGCCCTGGCCGAACTACGGCCAGGATGGTTGGGATGCGGATGACGAAGAAATGCAGGGCCCACCCACCACCCACTTCGTAGCCACCATCGACGATCTAACCGACGTACTCGACTACGACTCTGAAGACATCGACGGTATGGACGACGATGCCGGAGACTATCAAGAACCAGTGCCTACAGGACACTGGAAGACCACCTCGTCATACGACATATATATGGTGGACACCCCAAAAGATGGGGACGGCGAAGAAGCAACGGAGGCCGATTCCTTAAAGAAACAGCCCAAGCGCCGGCATCAGCGGCACCGCTCTAAATCCCGCCACAGCAAGAATAGAGATTCCGGCACAGGAGATAATAACACCCCAGAAAGTGTCGAAGACAACCCCCTCCAGCACGATCCAGCGCAGGAGGAGGCAGAAGCAAGCCCTCACGAGAGGGCGGCAGACGAAGAGGTCGCGGATGATAATTACTTACCTCCCTCCGGAGACGAGGCAAGCCTCGACGACGATGAATTCATCGTGCCCAAGGATCCCGTCGAACAAGAGCATTTCAGACGCAGGCTAATGGCCACGGCAAACAGCCTAAAGAAAAAGCAGCAACAGCTTCAAGCTGATCAAGACCTACTGGCCGACAGATGGACCGAGGTCCTCGCGGCCGAAGAGTATGAACTCGAACGCCCCTCCAAAAGTTACCCAAAACGCAAGTTGCTCCCCCGACTAGAGGAGGAAGCGTACAAACCTGCATCACTAGCGCACAATACGGCAGACCGACCACCTCGTGGCCGCGACAGAGAGGCATGCAAGCCCTCCACCAAAACCGTACCCCGGCATCGCTCAAAAAGCATGAAGCCACGGGGGAACGCGTCGGACTTGCGGGATATATTGGAGGACAAGGCAAGACAATCCAGATCTATCTATGGATCACGTGGGCGCCCCAAGACCCACGACGAATACCGTCGCGCCGGATACAACTACTCCGGCCGGGCCGAACACAGCAGACAACGCTCTCTCGAGCTACGTCGCGATATTGCTCAATACAGAGGCGCCGCACACCCACTATGCTTCGCTGACGAAGTAATGGATCATCAAATCCCTGAAGGGTTTAAACCCGTTAATATCGAATCCTATGATGGCACAACAGACCCCGCGGTTTGGATTGAGGGTTATCTCCTCCATATACATATGGCCCGCGGTGACGATCTTCACGCCATCAAATATCTCCCGCTCAAGCTTAAAGGACCAGCACGGCATTGGCTTAACAGCCTGCCCGCAGAGTCAATTGGATGCTGGGAAGACCTGGAAGCCGCATTCCTCGACAACTTCCAGGGCATGTATGTGCGACCATCGGACGCAGATGACCTAAGCCACATAATCCAGCAGCCAGACGAATCGGCCAGGCAATTCTGGACGCGGTTCTTAACAAAGAAAAATCAAATCGTCGACTGTCCAGATGCAGAGGCCCTCGCTGCCTTCAAACATAACATCCGCAACGAGTGGCTGGCCCGGCACCTAGGACAGGAAAAGCCGAAATCCATGGCAGCCCTCACATCACTCATGACCCACTTCTGTGCGGGAGAGGATAGCTGGCTAGCTCGCAGCAACAACCTCAGCAAAAATGCTGGCGGTCCGGATACCAAGGACCGCAATGGCAGGTCGCGTCAAAACAAAAACAAACGCCGCATTAACGGCGACAGCAATGAGGATACGGCAGTCAACGCCGGATTCCGAGGCTCCAAGCCCGGTCAACGGAAGAAGCCATTCAAAAGAACCACTCCGGGCCCGTCCCATTTGGACCGAATACTCGACCGCTCCTGTCAAATACATGGAACCCCCGAAAAGCCAGCTAACCACACCAACAGAGATTGTTGGGTATTCAAGTAGGCAGGCAAATTAATCACCGAAAACAATGACAAGGGGCTACACAGCGATGACGAGGAAGAGACCCGGCCGCCGAACAACAGAGGACAAAAGGGATTCCCCCCTCAAGTTCGGACGGTAAACATGATATACACAACGCATATCCCCAAGAGGGAGCGGAAGCGTGCACTAAGGCACGTATACGCGATGGAGCCAGTCGCCCCAAAATTCAACCCATGGTCCTCTTGCCCGATCACTTTCGATCGAAGAGACCATCCGACCAGTATCCGCCATGGCGGATTCGCCGCATTGGTTTTAGACCCAATCATCGATGGGTTTCACCTCACGAGAGTCCTGATGGACGGCGGCAGTAGCCTGAACCTGCTTTATTAGGATACAGTGCGCAAGATGGGCATAGACCCTTCAAGGATTAAACCTACAAAGACAACCTTCAAAGGCGTCATACCAGGTGTCGAGGCCAGTTGTACAGGCTCAGTCAAACTGGAAGTGGTCTTCGGATCCCCGGATAATTTCCGAAGCGAGGAGTTAATCTTCGACATAGTCCCGTTCCGCAGTGGCTATCACGCTTTGCTCGGACGAACCGCGTTCGCAAAATTCAACGCGGTGCCGCATTATGCATACCTTAAGCTCAAGATGTCAGGCCCTCGTGGAGTCATCACGGTCAATGGAAACACGGAACGCTCCCTCCGAGCGGAGGAACATACAGCGGCTCTCGTGGCAGAAGTACAGAGCAGCCTTTTAAGGCAATTTTCGAGTTCGGCCATTAAACGACCGGACACGGCCAAACGCGCCTGGAGCAACATCAACCAAGACCACCTGGCACGTTCCGAGCACGCGTAGCAATGCGGCCTCAACCCCAGCCCTCACACAATTGTAAGACAAACTCTCCGTGTACATAATTACGCCCTGGAGATACCATGGGCATAGGGGGAGAGGCACAACCACAACAGACCCAGAGTGCGGTTCGACCACACCAGGGGCTCCCAAGTGTGTCGCTCTTTTTTATCTTTTATTTCTTTCTTTTTTATACAGAACTCTGTCCGGCGGCGAACCTGCCGAACTCATGATGCAACAACCAGGGAGGGACAAAGGCTGCAATGAACACTCAGGTGGTCTCCGTTACAAGCATTAAATTTGTTAAATACACCATTCCGCGGCCTACCCCTGGAGGGAGACGCCTTTAATTCGTCCAATCCCTTGCTTTCCGCACTATTTGTATCATTCCGCACTCATATCATATCTTCTCGAATAACATGCAACACTTTTTGCCCATAATTGCATTACCTTATATATATATATATGTTCATTTACGACATGTTGCATCTGTACATTTTGGTACGGCCAAATACACCAGGGACTTATGTTCCCCGCATTATGGTGTGATAAAGTCTGAACACTTTCACAAGTGCGGCACCCCGAACTTATAGCATTATATGAATCGGCTCCGAATCATGTCTTGGGTCAATAGTTGGGTTTGCCCAGCTCCCATGTTTGGCACCTTACGTTCCGTCCTATCGGCTAAGGTAGCACTGGGAGAACCACTGCGATTGCGCCCCAGTTGAGCCGGGTTAACGCCTCAGTGGAGAAAGCTAAAACTGACTGTCATGATAAGGCGAGAGACTGGTCGCTGTTCGAGAGGTCCTTTCGGGTCCTTAAAGACCTACGCCGCTGCGAGCGAAGTTCTGGATAATGTCCGACGAAGGCGTGGATAGCGCTCCTAATTCGGTCTTCCGAATACTAGGGGCTTCGCCGAAATTTAAAATTATAGAATTCTATGGCTAAGTGAGAGTGTTCAAGCACTATAAGTCCGGTTGCCTTGTTCGTTGTGTTGAGCGCCTCCCTAGATGGACCCAAAAATGGGAACAAGAGTGCTCAAGTTTATCCCGAACACCCCAGCACTCGTGGCATGGGGGCTGAAGCCGACGACTTGCCATCTCTCAGATTTAATAAACTGCCGCACAGAAGGTAATATTTTAAATTAACAAGCGTTTCTTAGCGCATATGAACAAAGTTTTCAGCGCACAGGATAACACATTGCGAATTTACTCAATAATTACATACCTGGGGCACTCATCCGCAATCTTGCGGGCACCCTTCAGGACAGTCCTATAGTACATTTCGGGCGTACGATATTCCTTGCCCGCTGGTGGTGCGTCAGTGATTAGCTTCTCTGCATCCAGCTTGCCCCAATGCACCTTTGCGCGGGCAAGGGCCCGACAAGCACCTTCAATACAGGCGGAGTGCTTGATAACCTCCACCCAGGGGCACGCGTCCACCAACCGTCGCACGAGGCCAAAGTAGCTCCCAGGCATGGCCTCTCCAGGCCACAGCCGGACTATGAGGCCCTTCATGGCCTGCTCGGCCACCTTGTGTAGCTCGACCAGCTGCTTCAGCTGGTCGCTAGGGGGCACCGGATGGCCGGCCTCAGCATACTAAGACCAGAAGACCTTCTCCGTTGAGCTCCCCTCCTCGGCTCGGTAGAATGTGGCGGCATCAGACATGCTACGAGGCAGATCTGCAAACGCCCCTGGAGAGCTCCGAATTCGGGTAAGTAACACGTAATTTACATTCACATGCTTGCTTTGCATGAAAAATGCCTTACCCGCCGCTATCTTCCTCACCAACTCAATCTCCTGAAGGGACTTATGGGCATCGGCCTTGGCAGTTTTGGCACTTTCGAGAGCCGAGGCAAGCTCGGACTCTCGAGTCTTTGAGTAACGCTCCAAACTCTCATGCTTTTCCATGAGAGCCTGGAGCTCTTGCTGAACCACCGCCACCTGCACCTCCTGCTTTTCTCGCTCTGCCTGTTCCACGGCCGCATTGTGTTCGGCCGCGGACACGGCCTCCTTCAGGGTCGCCACCTCGTTCGTGGCCCCTGCAGTACCCATGTTATCCTTGTTATTTTTTGTTGCAACCTAAATCCTTTTCTGTAAGGTACAAGTTCAAAGTGGTGTTACTCACCTTCTTTGTCCTGGAGCTGCTTCTTGGCGCGGCCAAGCTCTTGCTCGGACCGCTCGAGCTCCTGCTTCAAAGCACCGACCTTCGCAGTCAGTGTGGCAGAGGTCAGCAGCGCAACCTGCAACCCATATTGACATAATTTTTTAGCAACCCTGCGTATATCTTTTTTTTCAGATCCTCAGTCCGGCTTTTCTTTCCGAACACCGAACCGAGCATCAGGGGCTACTGTCTATGCGGTATTACATTGCATATTTTTAACTTCTTACCTCAAATACTGATAGAAGGCTACTGCAGGCTTCGGTCAGCCCGCTCTTGGCTAGCTGTACCTTCTGAATCACCGCACTCATAATAGTGCGGTGTTCTTCCTCGATGGAAGCGCTCTGCAGCGCCTCCAACAAATTGTCCGGCGCCTCCGGTTGGACGGAAGCCGCCGGCATCACGGTCTTGCCCTTCGTGCGAAGGGGCCGCCGGCCGGACTCCGGAACCACTGCGGGTTCCGATATGAGGTCCGGCGCAAAGTCCGGGAGGACGCCTTGTGGCGCCTCCGGAGCCTCCCCCTGATGGGTCCCTTCTTGGGATCCCACCTCGGCGTCCTCGGTGTCGCGAGGGTTGGAGGCGGTCGGGATGGAATCTACATCCGACGGAGCCAACGACCCGCTCGATGAAGCGGGGAGATCATCCTTGGCCGGACTACAGGCAGCATGCGGCATCAGAATGACACTATGTGACACAGAAAAAGAAATTATAAATCACTCAGGAATCCGGATACTTACAATCTCGCTGGAGGCCTGGCCCTTGAAGGCCATTCTTCCTCGCCAACGTTGATGTTGGCGGAGCTGTCCGGGGGAATAGTCCTTCCCCTCTTGGACCCTTCGGCCTCCCCTGTTGGGGAAGCCTTCCTCTTCCTCTCTCCCTCCACTGGGAGAGAGTCCTCTTTCTCCTCCTCGTTTTCGGGGGAGGAGTCCGCCCCGGAGTCGTCGGACACCTGAAAACGGGAACTCTTTCAAGCACCCGTGGCCTCCTTCTTGGCCTTCTTCTCCGGCACCACGTGCGGTGCCGGAACCAGCAGCCTCGCTAGATGGGCGTCTACTGGGTTTTCTGGCATGGGAGCCGGGCAGATAATCTGCTCCGCCTTCCTCATCCAGTCCTGTCAAAGGAAAAGGGGAAATTCAAACCCGCATAGAGTCAAACTATGAAAAGCAAGTGTCTCGTAAAGGGGTAGAATCACTTACCTCGTCGGCTTGACGCTGCGAGCGAAATCCGCGATCTTCAGTCGCGGATGCGGGGGCTTCGGCGCCCCTAAACAGCACCCTCCAGGCGCCTTCGTACGTCGTGTCGAAGAGCCTGCTCAGCGCCTGGTGCTTTTCCGGATTGAACTCCCACAGATTGAATGCCCGCTCTTGGCATGGGAGAATCCGGCGGACGAGCATGACTTGGACCACGTTAACCAGCCTGAGCTTCTTCACCAGCTTCTGGATACAGGCTTGGAGTCCCATCAGCTCCTCCGAACTACCCCACAACAAGCCCTTCTCTTTCCAGGAGGTAAGCTGCATGGGGATACCAGATCTGAACTCGGGGGCCGCCGCCCACTTAGGGTCGCGCGGCTCGATGATATAGAACCACCCCGATTGCTACCCCTTGACGGATTCCACGAAGGCCCCTTCGAACCAAAGGACATTGGGCATCTTGCCCAACATGGCACCTCCGCACTCCGCTTGAGTGCCCTTCACTACCTTCGGCTTGACATTGAAGGTCTTGAGCCACAAGCCGAAGTGGGGCTGGATGCAGAGGAAGGCCTTGCACACGACGATAAACGCCGAGATGTTGAGGATGAAGTTCGGCGCCAGATCATGGAAATCCAGGCCGTAGTAGAACATGAGCCCCCGGACAAAGGGGTGAAGTGGAAAACCCAGTCCGTGGAGGAAGTGGGGAAGAAAAACAACCCTCTCATGGGGCCTAGGGGTGGGGATGAGCTGCCCCTCGTCGGGCAGCCGGTGCGCGATGTCGCCGGACAGGTAGCCGGCGTTGCGCAGTCTTTCGATGTGCTCCTCCATAATGGAGGAGGTCATCCACTTGCCTCCCGCTCCGGACATAACTAGGGAAGGTTGAGACGAGATGTGCGGGCTTGGGCGCTAGAGCTCGAGTGCGCGGAGATGGATAAGCAAAGGAGGAAGAAGGCGTAGGTGAAAAGGTGAATCCTTATCCCTTATATGGGCGGGTGAAGTCTACGCGTCCCCCACCGGCCTGGTAAAACTCGCTTATCCCCCAAGCGTCACCATCAATGGCGCGGTTGGGTTACCCACATCCGTATTGATGAGAATCCCGGATTGAGGGGGAACACGATCTCTGCTTCGACAAGACGTGCCAAGGAAACCACTTCACTAAATGCGCTGAGGTGGTAGAGTAAAAAACGATTCAAATAATGGCTTGGTAGTGGCGTGATGTCATGCCGCAAAAAACGTCAGCAGATTGAACTTGTGTATATATTATTCTCTCTACGGTGGAATGTGGAATTTATTTTGCAGAGCCGGACACTATCCTGGTGTTCACAATCTTCTATCATTCGGAGGAGGAACCCGTCTTGCAATGCCAAGCAATATATGCGCCAGACTTATCGTCATTGAAGCCTGGTTCAGGGGCTACTGAGGAAGTCCTGGATTAGGGGGTGTCCGGATAGCCGGACTACCATCATCAGCCGAACTATCATCGGCCGGACTATCATCATCGACCGGACTCCAAGACTATGAAGATACAAGATTGAAGACTTCGTCCCGTGTCCGGATGGGACTTTCCTTGGCGTGGAAGACAAGCTTGGCGATACGGATACGTAGATCTCCTACCATTGTAACCGACTCTATGTAACCCTAGCCCTCTCCGGTGTCTATATAAACCGGATGGCTCTAGTCCGTAGGACACAACAACAACAACCATTACAATCATACCATAGGCTAGCTTCTAGGGTTTAGCCTCCTTGATCTCGTGGTAGATCCACTCTTGTAAACATCCACAATATCAATATCAATCAAGCAGGACGTAGGGTTTTACCTCCATCAAGAGGGCCCGAACCTGGGTAAAACATCGTGTCCCTTGTCTCCTGTTACCATCCGCCTAGACGCACAGTTCGGGACCCCCTACCCGAGATCCGCCGGTTTTGACACCGACATGCCCCCTACAACCACTAGTTGGTTGGCTGCTTCGAGAGAAACTGACACTTGTCATTGAGAACATCCCATCCTCCAAGGACTTTGATCGAAAATCATCAGTGAGGAAAACCCAAACACCTACCAACCCAAAGTGATTGAGCATCACTGAAGAGATTGTTCCTGTGTGGAACTGACGCTTGTTACCTTTGAGGACTATGCATCCTCCAGATGGTTAGGCGTCATGGTCTAGAGAATCCAAGAGGAAATTGTGGATCGCTGAGTGACCGAGTCTGTGAAGGTTTGGAAGTCACCTGAAGACTTACCACTTGTGATTGGGCGAGGTCTGTGTGATCTTAGCTCAAGGAGAATATGGTAAGGACTCTGTTTCTAGGACTGTGTGTCCTTAGGTTTAAATACCTAGCCGCTCCAACCAGACGTACGACTATCACAACAGTTGGAACTGGTCTACCAAATCATCGTCTTCACCAACCTACCAGTTCTATTTCCTCAACCCTTTCATTTCCTCATTCATGTGTTGATGAACTTGATCGTTACTGTTTGAAGACATTGACTGAAGACTTTCTCTATTTCCTCAATCCTAATTCTTCAGTCACTTTGTCTTCAGCCTGCTTATCCTGTTTACACGCTACTTGTGCTCTATATATGTTTCATTTCATCATGATTGCTTAGGAAATTCCTCACCTAGAATTTCCTCAGTGAATAATTTGTAAAAATCGCCTATTCACCCCCCTCTAGTCGATATAACGCGCTTTCATTAATACATTGGATTATAGTACCCTTACTGCTAACAATACCACTCCATGAAGATGCAATACTCTCCTAATCTACATGTCATGTTGATGTATATCTTGAAGTGTTCTAAGTGACTTATTTGAGCAGAGATGTTGTCCTGCAGAACATCTTTTGAAGAACACACATATATGAGTCTGATGTTAAACGTCACAATCTATGAGAGTAGGGTGATGTCTAGTAACTCGTGAAAGGCCTCGGAGTGTGATGCATAAGCTCCACCCATGGGGAAGTCCCACGATAGCCTAGTATAGGTCAAGACTTTGTGTGAAACTAGATTTGCAGAAAACTTGCAGTTTAAGGCCTAGTCCACTATTCAAGTTGCTTACTAGTGTACCATAGAGTTCTAGGTGGAATTTCAACTTAACAGTCTCCACTGCAGTACTGGTATATAGAACAATGTTTTGAAACCGAAGGCAATTTTTGTGAGCCTCTGGGATCTGGTGGGGGATTGCTGGAATTTGGTCTATTTCGGGCCAGCCAATAGCCATTTCAGAAATTCTTGATAAATCCTAGAGGCCCACTTAGCCCATTCATGTAAGTCAAGATGTGGGACTAAAATTTAGTCTCACATTGCTAGTAGGAGTTGGAGCTCCTTATAAGGGAGGATGCTTTCCCACATGTATGAGCATAAGAACAAGAGAGACATTCACGCGCGCTCCTCCTCCACCACCCGCCTCGCACGACACACCGCGGGTTGCAGGAATGAGCCGAGTCGTTGTCTAAATTTTTGCCGTGCATGACTGTATACGAAAGGTCACACGAAAGCTATTTTTTTTGCTATAGTTGAGATTGAATGCGAACGGTGCATCCCTTCGGCTGATGTCTCCCTCTCTTCATTTCATCTCCCGTCGCTGCCTGATGTCGCTTGAAGCTACGTCAGTATTTCCCCAAAGAGGAAGGGATGATGCAACACAACAGCGGTAGGTATTTCCCTCAGATATGAAACCAAGGTTATCGAACCAGTAGGAGAATCAAGCAACACAATGTAAACTGCCCCTGCACATAGATAACAAATCCTTACAACCCGACGTGTTAAAGGGGTTGTCAATCCCTTCCGGGTACGGTGCCTCAAGATAGGCAAACGGACATGATATAAATTGTAGTAGATTGATAGATCGAACGCCAAACAAAATAAATAAGAATAAATTACAGCAAGGTATTTTTGTATTTTTGGTTTAATATATCTGAAAATAAATGCAAAGGAAAAGTAGATCGCAAAGGCAAATATATGAGAAAGAGACCCGGGGGCGTAGGTTTCACTAGTGGCTTCTCTCGAGAAAAATAGCAAACGGTGGGTGAACAAATTACTGTTGGGCAATTGATAGAACTTCAAATAATCATGTCGATATCCAGGCAATGATCATTACATAGGCATCACGTCCAAGATTAGTAGACCGACTCCCGTCTGCATCTACTACTATTACTCCACACATCGACCGCTATCCAACATGCATCTAGTGTATTAAGTTCATGGAGAAACGGAGTAATGCAATAAGAATGATGACATGATGTAGACAAGATCTATCTATGTAGTGATAGACCCCATCGTTTTATCCTTAGTAGCAACGATACTTACGTGTTGGTTCCCCTTCTGTCACTGGGATCAAGCACTATAAGATTGAACCCACTACAAAGCACCTCTTCTAATTGCAAGATAAATAGATCAAGTTGGCCAAACAAAACCCAAATATCGGAGAAGAAATACGAGGCTATAAGAGATCATGCATATAAGAGATCAAAGAAACTTAAATAACTTTCATGGATATAAAAAGATATAACTGATCATAAACTCAACGTTCACCAGATCCCAACAAACACACCGCAAAAAGAGTTACATCATATGGATCTCCAAGAGACCATTGTATTGAGAATTCAGTGAGAGAGAGGAAGCCATCTAGCTACTAACTACGGACCTGAAGGTCTACAAAGAACTACTCACGCATCATGGGAGAGGCACCAATGGAGGTGGTGAACCCCATCCGAGATGGTGTCTAGATTGGATCTAGTGGTTCTGGACTCTGTGGCGGCTGGATCAATATTTTGTCGACTCCCCTAGGGTTTTGGGAATATTGGGGTATTTATAGAGCAAAAAGGCGGTCCGAGGGGCACCCGAGGTGGGCACAACCCACCAGGGAGCGCCTGTCATAAGAACATGATGATGATGGGTTACAAATTTGTGATCCATGGAAATATTTGCTGGAAGGAACTCCTAAGTCGAACAAAACATCATGTTTGCATTGTCCATAATATAGCAAAGCTGAAAACTAAAATACTCTATATCATGAAACCTTTGCATTATGATTTGGTATTGCCATGTTTTCTTTTGTGTTATGACCAAGTAGAGTTGAGGATGACTTGTTTTCAAGAAAGGGGGGATGATAAGGACATCTCGGTCATTGAAACAAGACCAATCATCCCTGAACAAACTCTAAGTTGTGACAAACAAGTACATGATCAGATGCGACACAATTCAAAGGTGAAAGCTACAAATGAGAATTGCATCATTTCTTTGCATGGATATTATCTACTTCCCTTCTACTTATCCTTTGAAGATCAAAGAGAGTCGAGGACGACTCTTCATCAAGGGAGGGAGGATGATGAGCACATGGGTACATCATACATGACATTTCAGAAAAGTGCACAATTTAGTTGGAAAGAATTACTAAGCTGAATCAAGCAAACATATGGCCAGGTGAACGCTAACTTAAGTTCATACCACAATCTTGAACACATGGCTGCACTTTCATTCCCATTGTTGTTGGTTGAACTTAGGTATCACATGGAAGAAATCCAACAACCTATGAGCTCTTGAAACAACCAGTCTGGAGGAACGAGTTTGAAGAAAACAAGTTTCAAGTGAAGTTGATGTTGTCAGTTTTTACCTCTGATGTTTCATGGTGGCACACCCATATGGTGGAGAGACGGGGCCATAGGGGTACATTAACAGAAGCTACATCAAATTATCTTTCCAATGCAAAAAACCTCACATCATTTGGAGTTGTGAGTCAAAAGTACTAGTCATTCTCGTGGAAGGTGTTCATGGTGTCAAGACTTCGCGAATTTCCGAGGAGCTCTCCAACAACTCCCAAAGTTGACTGCTTATTCACCCAATGAAGCCATGCAAACCTGCTTACCTTTGAAACCATTTTCACACCTAGCTAAGGGGAGATGTCCCTGCTATAAAACCCCATCTCCCCCATCCTCTAGATAACCTTTTGTCAAACCATTCAGCTACAAGCTTATGCAGCAAGACTGCTAGAGAGATCCGAGAGATCTTGCTACCTTTGCTCTTGTGAGTTCATTCGGATTCGCGAGAAGGAGCCTCTGGTTCCCCCTAGTTCGTGCTCTACGGTTCCGGCCGTTTTGTGTGGATTAGTCCGGGTTTGTGGTTCTGCAATTGTTCAGACAGCGGGTTGGAGTTCTTGTAGCTTCGGTCAGCCATCCCCAACGTATGGGTTGCATCCAACCTTGGCAGGTATAAAGCTAGTTATCACGGCTGCTTGCAGCTAGTTATCCCTCCCGATTCGATCCTACGACGTGAAGATCGGGCCACCCTCGGGTGTGAACTCGTTCATCGGGTTCCCACCTATCATCTGGCATCAGAGCCTTCGTTGACACGGTAGGATCTGTTATCCAAGTTTATCTTGCTATCATCCCTTTAGATCGAGTGTTTTTCATGCTATATTTTCTGCCCTAGAAGTCCAAAGCCCCACCAAAAATAAATCCAAGCCTTGTTGGTGCTGAGATCTTGTTGTTGCATTCCTTTCATGTTCTTCATCTTTTAGATCTGCACCAAGTTCATCTTCATAATTGCTTTCAAATTTGGCTGTTGTGCTTTGGAAAAAGAGAGAAAAAGTGGCAAAAAAATCAAAAGAGAGAAAAAAAGAGTGGAAAAAAAGTCAAGAGAGGAAAAGAAAGTCTTGTGTAAGATCCAAAAGTTTCAGCTTGATAGAAAAAAAATTATAAGCTTGTGTGTTGTGTTTTCAAATCTTGGTGCAAAAGTGCAGCAGATCCATCCACATATTTTTCTTGGTTTGCATCAACTTGATTTCAGCACAAGCCCCTTTTTGTTTACCCCACCGAGCTCCACCAAAAACTGAAGCTAGTTCTTTGATCCCTGTCTTTCAATCGCTTTAACACATCTGGGAGAAGCACAATCTGTTGTGAACTCATAAGAACTTTGGTGAGTAAGAGGTGAGGTTGTGTGATTCCACAAAATTATCCTATTCCACTTTTGGTCGTACTAACATGGCAGGATCTAGATCGAGTGTTCATGGAGAAAACCATGAGAAAGCAGATGCCCCGGTCACACGTGCTGATTTTCAGGAATTATGGAACATGGTTCGAGACCTTGGAAGGATGTTTCATGAGCGTCTTCGAGCAGGTGGTGATGGTGTTCAACACCAACAATACCATGTTTCTCATGAAGTGCAGCAAAGAAGACATGCTCGAGGGCATGATGTTGTTGCCCGTGGGCGTGTCCCTACTACTCAAGAAGTGCGACAAGGAGGACATGCTCGAGGGCATAGTGTTGCTGCTGCTCATGGGTGTGGCGCTGCTGCTCCTGAAATGCGGCAAGGATGGCATGCCCGAGGGCAAACTATAGCTGCCCCCTAGTCATGTCGCTGCTGCTCATGAATCGCAGAACATCATGGCCGACAACAAAGTTATGGCACCCGTCGGCACGTCGATGACCTACCGCAAAGCATGACCGTGGTTGATGAACCGAATCCGGTGATTCATAGCCCATGTTTACAGAGAAGCTCAATCCTAATGTTGGCATCTCAACCACCACCACTATCCCAACATCCAAGAAACATGTGCCACAAATTACATGTGAGGAAGAGTGTCCACTTTCAAAAATCCCACCACTTGAGAGTGAAAAGAAAAATGAGTTGAGTGACTCCACCAAATGTGAGGAAGAGTGTCCACTTTCCGCAATTCCATATATTTCGAGTGATAAAGAAAGTGAGGTGAGTGAGTCCACAAAATGTGAGATTGAGATCATTCCACACCTCATTAGAGAGATGAGTGAACCACAAGATAATATACCACATTACCCAAGAGAGAGGATTAGTGAGTTGTGTGAGTCCACCAAACGTGAGTTTGAGGTGTTTCCCGATAATATGAAAGAGATGAGTGATCCACCAAATGAAAAGAGAGAGGAGTATTCAATTACTAACCTTTCACAAAATTCTTTTTCTTTACAATATGTGCAGATGCAAAAGTCATACCTATCAACTCTCTTGCAACGATGGGAAATTGAGACCCAAGAACAAATATGGAGGACATGGAGTACCACTACACTGCAGATTGATTTTTAGAATGGCAATCAAGTACTCAATGAGGTAAAACAAAAAGGATCTTCCATTTTTATGAAGCGAGAGGTATGCACGTATGAGTTTTTGAAGCAATGGCGTGATAAGATTAGAGAAAAATTGTTTGGTACATCATCCATCCAGCAATATGGTTTTGCTAATCTTGAAGAGGCTATAAAAGATCCAATAAAACTTAATGTTGCACATGATTATTCATCATTTTCTTTTCCTAGTTATTTTGTATTTTCCTTGTGCTATAATTTTGCATACCAAATAAAGTTGAGGACAACTTTTCTCCTAGAGAGGGAGGCTGATAAGAACATGATGATGATAGGTTACAAATTTGTGATCCATGGAAATATTTGCTGGAAGGAACTGCTAAGTCGAACAAAACATCATGTTTGCATTGTCCATAATATAGCAAAGCTGAAAACTAAAATACTCTATATCATGAAACCTTTGCATTATGATTTGGTATTGCCATGTTTTCTTTTGTGTTATGACCAAGTAGAGTCGAGGACGACTCCTTTTCAAGAAAGGGGGGATGATGAGGACATCTCGGTCATTGAAACAAGACCAATCATCCCTGAACAAACTCTAAGTTGTGACAAACAAGTACATGATCAGATGCGACACAATTCAAAGGTGAAAGCTACAAATGAGAATTGCATCATTTCTTTGCATGGATATTATCTACTTCCCTTCTACTTATTCTTTGCAGATCAAAGGGGGTCGAGGACGACTCTTCATCAAGGGAGGGAGGATGATGAGCACATGGGTACATCATACATGACATTTCAGAAAAGTGCACAATTTAGTTGGAAAGAATTACTAAGCTGAATCAAGCAAACATATGGCCAGGTGAACGCTAACTTAAGTTCATACCACAATCTTGAACACATGGATGCACTTTCATCCCCATTGTTGTTGGTTGAACTTAGGTATCACATGGAAGAAATCCAACAACCTATGAGCTCTTGAAACAACCGGTCTGGAGGAACGAGTTTGAAGAAAACAAGTTTCAAGTGAAGTTGATGTTGTCAGTTTTTACCTCTGATGTTTCGTGGTGGCACACCCATATGGTGGAGATACGGGGCCATAGGGGTACATTAACAGAAGCTACATCAAATTATCTTTCCAATGCAAAAAACCTCACATCATTTGGAGTTGTGAGTCAAAAGTACTAGTCATTCTCGTGGAAGGTGTCCAGCGTGTCAAGACTTCGCGAATTTCCGAGGAGCTCTCCAACAACTCCCAAAGTTGATTGCTTATTCACCCAAGGAAGCCATGCAAACCTGCTTACTTTTGAAACCATTTTCACACCTAGCTAAGGGGAGATGTCCCTGCTATAAAACCCCATCTCCCCCATCCTCTAGATAACCTTTTGTCAAACCATCCAGCTACAAGCTTATGCAGCAAGACTGCTAGAGAGATCCGAGAGATCTTGCTACCTTTGCTCTTGTGAGTCCATTCGGATTCGCGAGAAGGAGCCTCTGGTTTCCCCTAGTTCGTGCTCTACGGTTCCGGCCGTTTTGTGTGGATTAGTCCCGGTTTGTGGTTCTGCGATTGTTCGGACAGCGGGTTGGAGTTCTTGTAGCTTCGGTCAGCCATCCCAACGTATGGGTTACATCCAACCTTGGCAGGAATAAAGCTAGTTATCCCGGCTGCTTGCAGCTAGTTATCCCTCCCGATTCGATCCTACGACGTGAAGATCGGGCCACCCTCGGGCGTGAACTCGTGCATCGGGTTCCCACCTATCATCTGGCATCAGAGCCTTTGTTGACACGGTAGGATCTGTTATCCAAGTTTATCTTGCTATCATCCCTTTAGATCGAGTGTTTTTCATGCTATATTTTATGTCCTAGAAGTCCAAAGCCCCACCAAAAATAAATCCAAGCCTTGTTGGTGTTGAGATCTTGTTGTTGCATTCCTTGCATGTTCTTCATCTTTTAGATCTGCACCAAGTTCATCTTCATAATTGCTTTTAAATTTGGCTATTGTGCTTTGGAAAAAGAGAGAAAAAAGTGGCAAAAAATCAAAATAGAGAAAAAAGAGTGGAAAAAAAGTCAAGAGAGAAAAAGAAAGTCTTGTGTAAGATCCAGAAGTTTCATCTTGATAGAAAAAAAATTAGAAGCTTGTGTGTTGTGTTTTTCAATCTTGGTGCAAAAGTGCAGCAGATCCATCCACATATTTTTTCTTGGTTTGCATCAACTTGATTTCAACACAAGCCCCTTTTTGTTTACCCACCGAGCTCCACCAAAAACCGAAGCTAGCTCTTTGATCCCTGTCTTTCAATCGCTTTAACACATCCGGGAGAAGCATAATCTGTTGTGAACTCATAAGAACTTTGGTGAGTAAGAGGTGAGGTTGTGTGATTCCATAAAATTATCCTATTCCACTTTTGGCCGTACTAACATGGCAGGATCTAGATCGAGTGTTCATGGAGAAAACCATGAGAAAGCAGATGCCCCGGTCACAAGTGCTGATTTTCAGGAATTACGGAACATGGTTCGAGACCTTGGAAGGATTTTTCATGAGCGTCTTCGAGCAGGTGGTGATGCTGTTCGACACCAACAATACCATGTTTCTCATGAAGTGCAGCAAAGAATACATGCTCGAGGGCATGATGTTGTTGCCCGTGGGCGTGTCCCTACTACTCAAGAAGTGTGACAAGGAGGACATGCTCGAGGGCATAGTGTTGCTGCTGCTCATGGGTGTGGCGCTGCTGCTCCTGAAATGCGGCAAGGATGGCATGCCCGAGGGCAGGCTACAGCTGCCCCTAGTCATGTCGCTGTTGCTCATGAATCGCGGCAACGTCATGGCCGACAACAAAGTTATGGCACCCGTCGGCACGTCGATGACCTACCGCAAAGCATGACCGTGGTTGATGAACCGAATCCGGTGATTCATAGCCCATGTTTACATAAGAAGCTCAATCCTAATGTTGGCATCTCAACCACCACCACTGTCCCAACATCCAAGAAACATGTGCCACAAATTACATGTGAGGAAGAGTGTCCACTTTCAAAAATCCCACCACTTGAGAGTGAAAAGAAAAATGAGTTGAGTGACTCCACCAAATGTGAGGAAGAGTGTCCACTTTTCGCAATTCCATATATTTCGAGTGATAAAGAAAGTGAGGTGAGTGAGTCCACAAAATGTGAGATTGAGATCATTCCACACCTCATTAGAGAGATGAGTGAACCACAACATAATATACCACATTACCCAAGAGAGAGGATTAGTGAGTTGTGTGAGTCCACCAAACGTGAGCTTGAGGTGTTTCCCGATCATATGAAAGAGATGAGTGATCCACCAAATGAAAAGAGAGAGGAGTATTCAATTACTAACCTTTCACAAAATTCTTTTTCTTTACAATATGTGCAGATGCAAAAGTCATACCTATCAGCTCTCTTGCAACGATGGGAAATTGAGACCCAAGAACAAATATGGAGGACACGGAGTACCACTACACTGCAGATTGATTTTTAGAAAGGCAATCAAGTACTCAATGAGGTAAAACAAAAAGGATCTTCCATTTTTATGAAGCGAGAGGTATGCACGTATGAGTTTTTGAAGCAATGGCGTGATAAGATTAGAGAAAAATTGTTTGGTACATCATCCATCCAGCAATATGGTTTTGCTAATCTTGAAGAGGCTATAAAAGATCCAATAAAACTTAATGTTGCACATGATTATTCATCATTTTCTTTTCCTAGTTATTTTGTATTTTCCTTGTGCTATAATTTTGCATACCAAATAAAGTTGAGGACAACTTTTCTCCTAGAGAGGGAGGCTGATAAGAACATGATGATGATAGGTTACAAATTTGTGATCCATGGAAATATTTGCTGGAAGGAACTGCTAAGTCGAACAAAACATCATGTTTGCATTGTCCATAATGTAGCAAAGCATAATTTTGCATACCAAATAAAGTTGAGGACAACTTTTCTCCTAGAGAGGGAGGCTGATAAGAACATGATGATGATAGGTTACAAATTTGTGATCCATGGAAATATTTGCTGGAAGGAACTGCTAAGTCGAACAAAACATCATGTTTGCATTGTCCATAATGTAGCAAAGCTGAAAACTAAAATACTCTATATCATGAAACATTTGCATTATGATTTGATATTGCCATGTTTTCTTTTGTGTTATGACCAAGTAGAGTCGGGGACTACTCCTTTTCAAGAAAGGGGGGATGATGAGGACATCTCGGTCATTGAAACAAGACTAATCATCCCTGAACAAACTCTAAGTTGTGACAAACAAGTACATGATCAGATGCAACACAATTCAAAGGTGAAAGCTACAAATGAGAATTGCATCATTTCTTTGCATGGATATTATCTACTTCCCTTCTACTTATCCTTTGCAGATCAAAGAGAGTCGAGGACGACTCTTCATCAAGGGAGGGAGGATGATGAGCACATGGGTACATCATACATGACATTTCAGAAAAGTGCACAATTTAGTTGGAAAGAATTACTAAGCCAAATCAAGCAAACATATGGCCAGGTGAACGCTAACTTAAGTTCATATCACAATCTTGAACACATGGCTGCACTTTCATCCTCATTGTTGTTGGTTGAACTTAGGTATCACATGGAAAAAATCCAACAACCTATGAGCTCTTGAAACAACCGGTCTGGAGAAACGAGTTTGAAGAAAACAAGTTTCAAGTGAAGTTGATGTTGTCAGTTTTTACCTCTGATGTTTCGTGGTGGCACACCCATATGGTGGAGAGACGGGGCCATAGGGGTACATTAACAGAAGCTACATCAAATTATCTTTCCAATGCGAAAACCCTCACATCATTTGGAGTTGTGAGTCAAAAGTACTAGTCATTCTCGTGGAAGGTGTCGAGGCTGCCAAGACTTCGCGAATTTCCGAGGAGCTCTCCAACAACTCCCAAAGTTGACTGCTTATTCACCCAAGGAAGCCATGCAAACCTGCTTACTTTTGAAACCATTTTCACACTTAGCTAAGGGGGGATGTCCCTGCTATAAAACCCCATCTCCCCTATCCTCTGGATAACCTTTTGTCAAACTATTCAGCTACAAGCTTATGCAGCAAGACTGCTAGAGAGATCCGAGAGATCTTGCTACCTTTGCTCTTGTGAGTTCATTCGGATTCGCGAGAAGGAGCCTCTGGTTCCCCCTAGTTCGTGCTCTATGGTTCCGGCCGTTTTGTGTGGATTAGTCCCGGTTTATGGTTCTGCGATTATTCGGACATCGGGTTGGAGTTCTTGTAGCTTCGGTCAGCCATCCCCAACGTATGGGTTGCATCCAACCTTGGCAGGTATAAAGCTAGTTATCCCGGCAGCTTGCAACTAGTTATCCCTCCCGATTCGATCCTAAGACGTGAAGATCGGGCCACCCTCGAGCGTGAACTCGTTCATCGGGTTCCCACCTATCAGCCTGGGCCTCCTCACGCCCTGGTGGGTTGTGCTCTCCTCGGAGCACCCCCCCAGGCGCAGCCAGGCCCCGTTATGTGTCTTCTGGTCCATAAAAATCTCCACGAAATTCCATTGCATTTGGACTCGGTCTGATATTGATTTCCTGCAATGTAAAAAACATGCAGAAAACAGCAACTGGCACTTAGCACTATGTCAATAGGTTAGTACCAAAAAATGATATAAAATGACTATGAAATGATTATAAAACATCCAAGATTGATAATATAACAGCATGAAACAATCAAAAATTATAAATACGTTGGAGACGTATCACTGCCCGTTCGCCTCCCTCTCCTGTGCCTATAAAAGAGGGGTTGCTCCTCTCCAGAGAGACACACCAGAGCAACACCTTCCTCACGACATCGACTTCCTGAGCTCTGAGCTACTGCTACGATCTTCCCCATCCCGGCTTGCGGCGTGCATCGCAGGTAAGGACAGTAGGCCTTTGAAGCCCCACCTCTTTGAGTCATATACGGAAGAAGGGTGATAAAGTTTTTGGAGAGCGCTCTACACGACTACTTACCTGTTCATCATGGACACCCCGAACACGGACGACTACCTCCCCAACGACGACTTCTTCCCCGACGTCGACGACCTCTTCCCCGACGTCGACGACCTCTTCGACGATATGGGTGACAACGTCAACGCCAATGCTACTGCTACTGCCACATCACAGTACGTGTTCATGTTCCTTTTGTTTGACATCCTGCTACAATTTCTTCTTCTAGTATTTGTTCTAGATGTGTTTTTGTTCTAGTTCACATGTGTAGATGTTATTTGCCTTCTCTCTATTAGATTGCATGACTTGTTTCATCTCTGCTATAGTAGTCATGTTTTATCTAATATTTCTGTGGATTAAACCATATGGTAAATTGCTCATATTTCCAACAGAAATAGCCCGGATTCACAAGATATGTTGCCTTATATATTATCAAAGTCATGCACAATATTTCGTACAAATGCATATATATCGTATTATTTTTAATCATAGAGTAAGGATATTTTTGAATCTTTCCTTAATAGTTTCTTAATCAACAAGTTAATAAACTAGGAATCTAAAAGTGTTATGTTAAAGCATTGACATCATACATTATGTTTTACTAAAACTAAACATTCTGAACAAACATAGTGAGAAAAAACTAGACATGTTTACTCCGATATATCTACATATCGTCTGATATCACCCGATACCCGACATCTGATATGTCAAAGCCAAACCGATACGAACCTAATATCCGATATTTTGAAGCTTGAACCCATGTGGGTTGGTTCCACCAAAAGAACCTAAATATCCAAACTATATGCCACAACTAATTTTTTGGTTTATGTATCACTCCGAAATTATCATATTGCACATAGAGATGCCAGTTTCTAAACATTTTTCTTAAAATATTTTGGAACTTCAAAGGTACATAACTTTGCTAAGTATTAACAAAATATGATCAACATGCTCTTAAAACCACCGTACTATCTACTATGGCGCACGACGTGTCGTTTTCAATGCATACTGCTATCGGTAGACCTTGTTTTGATAGGTAAAATCGCATACTTCTAATGGACACGTCACATACCACTGAAATAATAAAACCGTTAAATCCTGAAATAAATTCAGGAAAGTACAAGCACTCGTGATAAGTTGAAGACTTAAATTCAGGTGGACATATTCCACCACAAGAAATCCGATCAACTCCGCTACGTTTGGTTTGTTGTCTCGCGACCTCTCACGAGAGCGCAGGGCTTTTTTTTTCCAACGGGCTAGAGAGGTGTCTCGTGGACATTTGTGTTAAAACAATTTTTATATGTAACTCGGCATTTTGAATCTGTTTTGCTTTTAAATTCGTCCAAAAATCCCGATGTTTTTACTTTCTCATAGAGTAGTTCTGTTGTAAGAGGATGACATTTTTTATTATAAGAGGATGCATTTTTTTATTATACAATAGGATGCCATTTTTATTATTGTAAAGATGGAATTTTTATGATTTAAGTGGATGGCATTTTTTATTCTAAGATAGGAGGATGGCATTTTTATTATTAGAGGATGACAATTTTATTTATAAGAGCATGTACTTTCATTTTATAATAAAAGGTACATTTTATTATTGTGAGGATGACATGTTCATTATTTTAAGAGGGTGATGACTAGGAACTTGGCAACCTTTGTGGCATTTTTTGTTTTCTGATTTTTGTTCATGGCATTTTCTCAAAAAAAAAAAACTATTTAGCGGGCCTCTGGGCCAACTGGGGGGTCACCATGGCCCTCACCGCTGGAGAACACGAGACATGTTCGCTGGAGGATCTTACCCCAGCGAACGAATACGTTTGATTGGAGGCTCCTCCTGATGACCGAACGCCAGATATTGGGGTCATTTACAGTCTCAATTTTTTTTTACTTTTTTTTGAGAAGTGGGGCCATTTACTTATGCATGTATGCTCTTTATGTCCAGTATGCAATAGCTATTTATTTTTTATTTTTTGAGAAGAGGTTAAATTTATGTTTTTTAGGGCTCATATTTGTATGCTTAGGCTCTTCTTTTGCGTCGGCTGGATGGGCGGCCCATTGTGCAAGACCCATTTTTTCTCGTATCCCTATACTCTTATCGGCCTACCACACGATCACACACCACGGACGATTTACCCGTCCGATAGATTAGGGCTAATTATACCGTGCTTCCTCCCCCTCTCGATTGATCACGGCGTCGGCGGCCACGCATCCGGCGCCTGGGTGCACCGTCTCCGGCAGGAACCACACCACTGCCTTCCGGTGAATCATTTATCCGGCGAAGAAACGACTGGATAGATCGAAGAGTAATTCGACTGGAGCTAAAGCAACACCGAACCACGGACGGAGGTACGTAACCATGGTGCATGCCGACTTAGCAGATCCCGTTCACAAAGGAAAAAAAAATTAGATTAAAGCAGCACATTTTACTATACTAGCACTAATTGTTGTTAGCCGTAAGATCGAGTTGTCGGACTAGAGACTAATCGTTGACTAATGGAAGACTTGTACTTCCTACTTGTCATCAAAATGGATAAAAGGTGATGTATCTAGACGTATTTTAGTTTTAGATACATCTTTTTTTTATCTATTTTGATGACAGGTATTTTCAGACTGAGGGATGCGTGAACCGAGGAGATGATCGAGGTTTGACTAATGGCGTCGACGATGCTGACGATAGAATCTCGGCCGTCGATTTTTGCAGTTGCACGGTTACTAATCTCGCTTCACTCTCCTTCTCAGTTCACTCGCGTACGTGCACGCGCGCCGCGCCAATGGAGGACGCCCGCAGCACGTGGGACAGCCCGAGCCACCCCACGCCAACAATGGCAGCAGCAGGCTCGACGGCGAGCATGAAGCTCTTCGTGGACGCGGGCGCGCGGCGCGTGGTGTTCGCGGAGGCCGGCAAGGACGTGGTCGACTTCCTCTTCTCCCTCCTGGCCCTGCCGCTCGGCCGGGCGGACCGGCTGCTCGCCCCGCTCGGCGGCGCGGGCGGCTCCGTCGGCAACCTCTACGCCAGCGTGGAGCGGCTGGACCCGGCGCACGTCCAGCCCGGCGTGGCCGACAAGAAGGCGCTCCTCCACCCCACCGTGCTCTCCCCGCCGGCGCGCGTCGAGCACAGCTTCCACCCGCGGAGGGAGCTCTACACGTGCCCTAGTGCCGGTATCTACTGCTTGGAGTGCGCCAGGAACGTGACGGACTGGAAGGGCACCAGGTGCCCGTCCTGCGGCGACGAGATGATGCTGGAGGCGCGGTACGTGCCGCCGGCGCCCAGGTTCTCATCGACGGCCGGCAAAGGCGAGGCGGGCGTGGCCGCGCCAGAGGGGTTCGTCCGTGGCGGCGCCGCGACGAGGTACATAGTGACGGATGACCTCCAGGTCCGCCCGTCGTCGGCGGGCGAGCTGGTCGCGCTGTGCCCGGCCCTCGGCCCCGCGGATGTCGGGGCGCTCCGGGAGCTCGACGTGCAGCTTGGGTTCAAGGAGGTGGGCTTAATTACTACTGTTCCATTCCATCTATTCCGTTTCCATTTTCATCTTGGAACTGAACTAGCAATGCAGCATGTAGGCCACGTGTTTGATACTTTGATCTGATGATGCAACTGCAGGGCAAAGAGATCCTCAAGGCCGTGATGATGCAGTCCAGGACCGTGCTCACCGACGTTTTCCGAGTAGCCGTACGCGACCTCGGCTCGTTTCCCGAATTCACATTCGCCGATTGGCTTCCTGCATTACAAGGTACTTCCTCTGTAAACTAATATAAGAGCGTTTAGATTATTAAAATAGTGATTTAAACGCTTTTATATTAGTTTACGGAGAGAGTATCATCTGGATGACAGTCAAATCCACTGCGCTAGCTAGCTTTATGCAGGTTTTAATAGCGGTAGTGGAGTAAGTTTTAAAGACATCTTGCATGTCTACTGCAGTTCGGTACTTAAATGAGCCTACAGAATCTACTCCAATACTGACACTACACTATCGGATTCAAATTCACATTCAAATTCTTGTTCTTTATGCAGCAGCGGAGGAAACTCTTGGGTGAGGAAGACAAGGAGAAGAAGACAGCAGAGCGGGCAGCATCATGAAACCCAGGAGATATTCTGAATTGAACTTTTCTCTGTAACAACTAAGAGTTGTTCCATGTCAGCCTCATAGGATCTGAGTGAGCCTGTGCGTGTCTGTATGTCTGGTGTGTGTTGCGTTCTGCCGTCGTAACTTGTTTCTGAATGGATGTCGGCTGTGTGGACTGAGCTGTCTACGCATTTTGTCCTCACTCGTGAGCATCCGGAACCAACTTTTTGATTGATCATTCATCCTAGAATAGAATTACCTCAAAGCCAAGCACGCTTAATTTTTGAGTTCTTTTCGAATGAGCTTCCCAAAAAAAAGGAATTTCTTATTGATATGAGTAGTCCACCACTTCTATTAAGCCAGACTCTCACAAGTACGACTTGACCTTTATTGATGACATCATCTGCCATGTCATTTGGGTTGCATGAGAGACACCATGGTCCATGGCGTTTACCCCAGCTGGGCAAACGTCAAAGAGGACACGACATGTACCATGATGTCTCACGTGCAACCCAAACGTCATAATGAATGGCGTCATTAAAAGGGGTCAGATCGTGCTAAATTTTTGACGGGGAGTCAAATCATGCTAAACTTTGGCAAAAGGGTCAAAACAATGGTTTTGCCCTCTTTTTGCAAAGCATTGCTTACCCCTCCTCCTCACGTAATGGCGGTCGCCAGCGGCCAAGGGCTGTTAGTATGCGTTCCATGCCACGTCTTACATGTCTTGTGTAGTTCGATAGCCTCCAGGATCACCATGTATCTTTTGTAGTGTTCTTGGTGGCTACATGGTGCGGAGCACTATAGGATCATCCCCGTGGCTTTAGCTCCATTATCAAGGGACACGTGCATCACATATACTCCCTCCATTCCAAAATAAATGACCCAACTTTGTACTAAAATTAGTATAAAGTTGAGTCGTCTATTTTGAAACGGAGGGAGTACTCTACAAGTCATCTTTTATGTGTCTCTACTTGGTTGTTTCATGAATGATGTACAACTTAATACTTCTGTTGTGTGGGGTCAACAATAATGCAATTCAGAATCTAGACTTATCTACACCCGGTAAACAGCAAAAAAATAGCAGAAACTTAAAAAAAAAACTGATTTTTTTGGTCATCCAAGATGTATAAATGTGTGATGTTCATGCAAAATTTCAGGCTGTTTGGACATTCAGGGAGCTCATAGCAAAAAAGAGAAATTTTGCACCAAATTTGCCTTTTTGCCACAAGCGCCTTCAATGTCCAAACTTCTCCAGAGTTCGCACCGTCACCACACACTTAAGCATCTTGCACCACTTTTTCTTTTCTATTTAAAACGATTTTACTCTTCAGACCCGGGCAGAATAGCCGCACTCGTGGGTAAGCCTATAGTTTTAGTGTTAGTGGTAGACTGAAGATGTTCATCATCAAAAGAATGCTCATGATTTAGACGAGGTGGCATCTCACGAATACAGTAGTTTCATGTGGCTTCAATGGTCGAGCCTTTTGGGATTTTAACCAGTATTGGTACGCATGATTCATTGCTAAGACACATTAGCACTTGACTTTCTTTCTGTTGTGTCAGTATTCAGATTGTCCCTCGTAGTTTGTTTCTTTGATTCAGTTTACGCATGAACCAGCAGCTCCGTCAGATGCATATGTGTGGCCCTTCAACTAACCCTCCCTTGCAGCTTCCAGGAGCTCATTCCATCTTGTGATCTTCTCCCTAGGCTTGTTCTTCAGCTCGCCGGCCGTCTTCTCTTTGGAGTCGATCTTCTCCCAGCCATCAAAGGGCACGTAGCGGGCATTCTTCTGTTCTAGAATCTCAACTAGTCCCCGCCGGCCTTGCCTTTTTGGACCAGATGGGTCCGTGAATACGCCCTTCCTGTCGTCTTCAAGGATGCTATCCACCTGTCAATCAACTAATATTTAGAACAGTTCCTCAAAGACAACTTTCATCGAGCAGCTTGCTTGGCAACACCAATATAAATCGACAAATTACGTCATACCTTGATGCTGAATAAGTTTTTTTCTGACTTGGGTGTAAAATAAAATCACATCTTTATGTTTTCAAACATTCTGGCCAAATTCCATATGATGTACTCCCTCAGTCCGCAAATACTTGTCATCAAAATGGATAAAAGGAGATGTATCTAGATGTATTTTAGTTCTAGATACATCCCTTTTTATCCATTTTGATGACAAGTATTTTCGGACGGAGGGAGTATATTACAGGGATGAAGCACGAAGCTTCAACCAAACCATAAGCCAAAAACATGCCGGTTTGTGTGCTGGGCAGAACAAGGGAGGTGTCTAATAAAGCAACTGTAAGTGTAGCTAAATTATTATTTTTACAGCACAGAAATTTGCATGCTCACAGCGACGTGCGCCTAGGAATTGTTTGGACGAAAAGCAGCCAACAAAATACCAAGATATCATAAGGGCAGTTCCACCATGGTATTATTATTATTATGATTTAAAGTACATACCGTTTCTTCGGCACAATGGAGATTTGTAGCAACAATCCCAGTTGGTCCTCTCTTCAACCATCCTACCACGTACAGTCCTGGCTCCACCGTGGCAGTCTCTGATTCACTGCACAGAACTCTGCCCCTCAAATTTGGGACAACTCCTGCAACAAATAGTGTTAAACAAACATTATTGAAAAAACTTCTTTATGGATTAGAAAGGGCAGTAAATAAAAAGGCAATACCACACACCTCTGTATTTGTCGAAGGACAAACCTTCTATTGGCAAGGATTTGTAACCTATACTCTTCAAAACAATTCTAAGAAGAAGATAGATACTTAAGATGGGCCTTAGAAACCTAGAGTTAATTGGTCACATAAAAATTCAAGAAAATATCAGCTAAAGCACTTACCCACATTTTAGTTCTTCAAACTCACCAGTTCCAACTGCCACCTGCTTTCCAGTTGCTCCATCATCTATATAACCAACAAAACTAACTGTCAAAACTTGTACCCAAAACAAATCGCCAAAACTAATATCCAAAAATAATCAAGAATACTCCCTCATCTGACCTTTTAAGAGAGTCTTTTCAAGTTCCACAGCACCAACCGTGGAACCATCTTCTGAAGGGAGAAATTTGGTAGGTTTCCTAAAAAACACAAAATGAAGCTCCTTTTGGTCATTATCGTTGTTTTCCTGATGCACGGTAGCAGCTTTCGATAGCAGCTCATACACCCGTCTTTTTATTCTACTATTCCTCATCTCCTCCTGCAATGAGATAACAGATTTCTTTTATCACAAGCGAGAAGACCACATCAGAGAAGGTGGAGGGAACATTCAGAAAGTCAATTTAGCAGCATGTTTGCAAATACCATAGTGACGGACATGTACGAGTAACAAGTTTTACAGCACTGTGATTTAAACATTAGCAAAGGTTGTTTTGTAACTGTTGCAACCAAGAGCTGTAAACATTTATCGGATTAAACATTTATTGGCCAGTGTCAATCTCAGCACATAACCAAAATGGACAGAATGCTGCTAAATGCTAATTGTCAACTGAATCCCAACAGTTTTGAGTGCTGCACTTTCTCCAGAGCAGTAAATACACCAACCTTTTTTTATGGGTTCAGTAACACATTCTAGCTAAATAGCTGATCTTATGTATACACAAAACACTTCCAATATTTCTTCACTAAAATTAGTTTCCTGATGTTCTAGTGCTCACAGAAAATAAAATGGAAGTGCAGGATTTTTAATGATAAATGGCCATTGCTCACTATCCTTCATCTCTCTGCCCCTCCCCATCCTAGATGTTGCCTAACAGCCCACACGCACCATGCAATTTCCCTATTGTACCGTCCCCTACGCAGTGGTTTCTCTACCAACATGCTTTGTGCTAAAAGAACTAGGTGCCTCGGTTCCAATAACAAAGTTTTCCCATATTACAAGCAACATTTTAGCCAACATGATCATGTGCAAGAATAAGAAGCAGATTTGAGCAGAATCAGCTCAAGCCAGCCAAAAACTGGCTCTAGCTGCCACCGGTAAAGAGCAACACATTCGGATCCCTAAATTTGTCGAGTTTCAGAAACTAGCCTAGTCATAATTCATGGGGCAAGAAAGCAATAGATGGTGACCCGGTCAGTCACAAAACACAATGTGCAATGCCTGCCATACTTTACTGCACAAACCTTATCCGCAGGCGATGTCGCAAGATCAGCCTCCTTGATGCAAATATTCACATTTTTCAAACCTACATGATGTCAGTTTAAGAATAAGAATGTAGCATGATGTCAGTCTAATACAAAATGACACTCATATTGATGTGTGTGTTCAAGAAAAAAAAAGTATTAAGTCTTACACATTTTGTAATTACCCAAAATTTCACGTAATTCCTTTGCTGTGCAAGCTGCCTGTACTGGGCCTCGTCGCCCAACCAAGTAAACCTTCCTTTACATAAACCGCCAAATGCAACACAAGTATTTTATTATCATTCTAACATAAAGAAGAGCTGAAAACAATTGAAAGTCTTCTACCAAAATCAGGGATACCTTATTGTGCTGCTATGGAGAGCATCCAAAGCATAACCAGCAATATCTGTGGAAGCCAACTCGGTTGTACAGCGAAGAAGAATACGGGCGACATCAAGCGCAACATTTCCCTTGATTATAATTAATAGCATGACAAAAAACACACATTACATTGGGCATATGATGGAACACTCATGTCCATGTTCCCACAGAAGGACATCTCTTTCCAAAAATCTTGTGAAAACAAAAATAAAGCACAATACTCACCCCAGAAGAAGGGTAATAAACACACTAAATTACGAACTTCCTATAACAGCAACAGAGTTATGACAATTCAAACAAGATTGCTCTACCGAAGGAGCTTGAATTGCTTTTACCATTTTACATAGTGACATAGTACTTCAAGATTAAATGAAATAATATGGATCTCTTGATTTAGAATGAAATTATGGACCGGATGTAGTTCAAGTTAAGAAAAACTGAGGAGTGTGTAACTAAGTTATTGTTGTCAACGCCATAATGTTGATACACTGTTTGAAATTCAAATGGTGATTCCGTTACAAGACCAAAATCATATACCTGTCCAAGGACCACAGCAGAATCTGTGTTTGTCAAGTCAGGTGGCAAGTTGCACATGTCTGGGTGCCCATTATACCACCATACAAACTCTCGAGCAGAATGTATTCCTCTGAGGTCCTATATATATAAAGAAGATATCAAGAATAAACCAACCCACAGACACGACAAAGAAAAAAAAAGCATGCTTACACACTATATGCTACGCCTATAGCACGTAATAGCATGTTCCAGTTGAGTTTGTATTTCCAGTGATACTATTTCATGTGCAATTATTGATAGATGATTAAGCAAACTTTGGTGGTTTCTTTATTTTGGTAATAATATCAATACAAGTACCATATGCACTCTACTCTCATGTGGTATACATGATAAATCACTGACGAGGCTAAACAAACAAAGTACCATTAATGACCAATAAAAGAAAGACTAAATCTAAAATGATGTTTGTGCCCATCAAAATCTGTGGCATAAAGATAGGAAGTCAAAAATATGTTATACCTCCCCAGGAATACCAAATGATCTATCACTTTCTGCACCATAAGCAAGAACAACCTGTTAATCAGTAATGCTAAGTCAGCATTATCCATAACGAACTTCATAGAGATATAGCAACAGAGAAAATAGCTACTTGGCAAAAAGGATAGACCAATGGGCATCTACTTACAACATCGTATGTCTTTCGAAGCTCTGATAGAGATACATCACTTCCAAGTGTTACATTCCCAAAAAAAGAGCAGCGGGGATTCGCAGCTACACGAGAAAATTGGTTTACCACAATCTGTTGAAAGAACATGGAAAAATTAATCTTCTAAGGGATTTATTTAGTGCTATAGTATGCCAACTGAGAAGGCAGGTAAAATCACGAGGCGATAAAGCAACTTGTACAGATATTGGTTGAACCAATGAATTACTTCTTCAATATGATGCAAGGAAGTAAACCACCTGTCCAACTCTAAAGAAAACATGTTTCTTAATTTCATGCAGTTACGGTAGTAGCTACTGTAGATTAAAATTTATTGCATTTTAGTTTCACAATAAGACCACGCGTGTCCATCTACCGCGGAGCTTACACTCAACATTCAGGAGGAGGCACAGCTTTGGGTCAAGGCTGGAGCCACAGGACTTAACAACATTCTCGATGTAGCCTAGTTTCTGTATTGGGGCTGAGCAACCCCCTAGCCCTATGCTCCCTGCTGCTCCCGGCTACGCCCTCTTGTGCATGTAGCTTGGGAGTCACAGCTACTATTTTTTCTTCCCTCTCTATCAATGGAACTATACGCTTGCGTACTCACAAAAAAAGAGAACAGAATGGAATGCTCACCTTTGTTTCTGGATGATCTGGAGCCACTCCAGAACGAAGTAAGCCAAACGGTGTCGGCAACCTGTCAATAATATCGACTTGCACTCCTTCATGACCCTTTAGCATCTGTTTAATCAACAAAAGACCGAATGAACACCAAACAAGTACGCAGAAAGAATTAAAGTAACTCCTGAAACAAAAACCCTTCGAAAGATCTTTAGCCTGAATATGTTCTTTTCCTTCTCCTGTTGCAACATATGCAAGAGAAAACTCCATATGCGTTGCTGTAAAAACATGGTTTCGTGTTTAAGGTTTTGTTGCAACAGCAGGTTCCAGCTTTCAGACCACATCTCATTTTACAAGAACTATTAAGCTACACGGTTCCACGGCTAATACTGCTCCTTAGCATTTAGATTTTCATATAACTGAATTCAGGGAAATTTTGCAACTATAGCACAGAAGAAAGCACTGAAAACTATCACAATGAAGAAAAGGACACGGGATAAGCAAAGAAACCAACCCCCAAAGAGAGGCAAAAATAAGGAAACCAAATGGCCGCACCTTTTCGGCCGTGTAGAACCCGGCGGGGCCACTGCCGACGACACACACGTGGAGCGGGTCGCGCGAAGAACCAGCGGTCACGGTGGCAGAGGCGGAGTAGCGCATCGGCCGCATGAACAACATAAGCCTCCTCGTGTGGGGGAGAAGAAGCCCGCGACCCATCTCTGAGCACCCACGTGGTTGGCGAGGCACCCGTAGAGATGGGAACAGCCGCTGCTCGCAAGTGGCCGATGCAGGGATGGTGGCCTGCATAAATGTTGGAAATGCTCATATACGTGAACTCATTGTCTGATTCTCCTCCAATTTTGGTTGCGCTCGTGAAGGTATGAAGCAATGCAATTCATTTTCATGGAAATTATGTTCGACATTACTAATAGTACTGGCAATCAGTTTATGTGATGCGCAAGAACACATTTACAACAAGCTACCAAGTATCAACCATCCATAGCAGAAAGTCTCTATTTGACGAACAAATTTATCCGCATATGCAACCATGGCTCCATCCAGCATACAAGCACGCAAAAATATGACTAGGTACAACAGCCAACAAGCATCAAGCCACCAATACTTCAATAGCAAATTAACAAGCAGCAACTCCAATCGGGACAGTGAACCGCAACAACATAGAGCATATACACTAATCTCTAATTCTCTACAGCATCACATGATCAACTGACAGCAGAGAAAGCATCGTAAAACGGAGTACGGGAAAGAATCGGGACAGTGACACATAGAAAGTCGCGGGAGGCGACGGGGAACCTTGGAGTCCTGACTCAAGCGCACAGCGGCCGAGCGGCGGCGTCCACTGGAGAGCCTTGTACTCGAGCGGCCTCCCTGGATAGCTTGGAGACGAGCGCCGCCGGCCCCTGAGAGCCTGGATATTTACTGACCAAGATAGTGCTATGGGGAAGGCAGTAGGGCATGTTTTTTCAGAATCAATACATGGGCTGTGCACTTTCCACATTATGCAAAATGCTATCAAGCACCTACCCAGCAAAGAGAATAGTGAAGACAACGAAGACGATGTGGATGAGGGAGATAATGAGGAAAATGAATCATCTCTTCTCAAAGATTTCAGTGCTTGTATGTTTGAATATGAAGACCGAGAAACATTTGAAGATGCTTTTAATGTTATGAGAAGCAAGGTGAAAAAGCAAACTTGGATGGATAGTATTTATAAGGTAAAGGAGAAGTGGGCAGAATGTTTTATGAGAGATGCTTTCACTTTGGGAATGCGAAGCACACAACTAAGTGAAAGTTTGAACAATGACCTCAAGAATCATCTCAAGTCAGATTTAGATATCAACCGCTTTTTTCATCATTTTGAAAGAGCCGTGAAAGTGAAAAGAGACACTGAGATAAATTCAGAGTACGAGTCTAGGAAGAGTCTACCTAGAATCAAAATCCCCACACCAATGTTGCAACAAGTCAGTAGTCTTTATACTCCTGCTATATTTGAAGCTTTTCAAACCGAATATGGGAGGTCAATGGCAGCAAGTGCTCACATACTACCTGGAGACAATGAATACATGGTTAAGATTGGAAGGCTTGTTGATGGGCAATATGCAACATTTGAGGAAGAATACAAAGTTGTTGGAGACAATCACCAACAAACGGCTTCATGTAGTTGTGGGCAGTTTGAGAGAGTAGGAATTTTGTGTGCTCATGCTTTGAAAGTTCTTGATTTAATGAATATCAAGTTGTTGCCGGCACACTACATTTTGAAGCGATGGACAAGAGAAGCACGGTCAGGATCCATCAAAGATTGTTGTGGACGGACTGTAGTTGAAAATCCAAAGTTGGATGCCATCACCCGATACAATTTTCTTATACACACGTGTTGTGAGTTGGCAACTCTAGCAGCCAACTCTGAAGAATGTTGTATTGTCATCGAGAATGCACTTATTAGTGCTACTAAGCAAGTGAAGGAACTATTGGGTGCACGCACAACTAATGTTGAAGACAGATGCCATGTCCAGGTGGCTCAATCATCAAATGAATCGTTGAGTGGTACACAAGTGACTCAAACATCAAATGAATTGTTGAGTGCTGCACGTCTGAAGAAAAAAGAGGTTGAGAAGAAAGGCTCTAAAAGAAAAATTAGGTTTCCTTGAGAGGCAACACAAGAGGAGGAGGAAAACACCATCTGTGACCACAGCGAGAAAAGAAAGAGAAGATTGTTCCATCAGCCAGCAGGGAGAAAAGGAGAACATACCATCACAGACTAGTTCAGTAAAGAAGGTTGTCTCAAAATAATCAGCAAAAAAGACCAAACCAATACCAAAACCGAAGGAAGCAAGCACTGCAAAATACGAGTTCATGGAAAGTTTCACCAATCTGTTGACAGCTCCTATTGTTGATGAGATAGGTGTTGACACATTCTGAATGGTGGAGCCCTGGTAGCTACTCCCTCCGTCCGGAAATACTTGTCATCAAATTGAATAAAAGGGGGTGTATCTAGATGTATTTTAGTTTTAGATACATCTCTTTTTGTCCATTTTGATGACAAGTATTTTCGGACGGAGGGAGTAGTAAGGTAGGAATTATTTTGGCTGCTACACTTTGTACTCTATGTTCTGAATGTTCCAAATGTTCCGAATGGTGGAGTCCTGGTAGCTAGTAAGGTAGGAATTATTTTGGCTGCTACACTTTGTACTCTATGTTCTGAATGTTCCAAATGTTCCAAATGGTGGAGTACTGGTAGCTAGTAAGGTAGGAATTATTTTGGTACTGTAAGGATTTACTAAGTTTTCTTATGTTGCTACCTGGTGGGTTTTATGATTCGCAATTTGTATCCTTTCATATCACCAATCACAACACAAATCAGTGCCAATTGGTTCAAAGATGCAAATTATTCAGAAGCTATCAAGCAAAAATTCAGTGGCTACTAAGCACTTCACACGCACCAAGTATTCAGAAGCTATCAAGCAATTCAGTTGATCCACGCACCATATGTACTGACCTGCGATGGAGGAAGTCAGAGGCGCAGGCGGCGCGGATGGAGGTGTCGCCGACGATTGGAGGACGCGGACGGAGGGGCGGCACGGGCCGACGGCGTGGACAGAGGTACGGCGCAGCCGGCGCGGACGGAGGTGCCGCCGACGATTGGAGGACGCGGACGGGTGGCGCAGACGGAGGGGCGGCACGGGCGGACGGCGTGGACGGAGGTACGGCGCTGGCGGCGCGAACGGAGGTGCCGCCGACGATTGGAGGACGCGGACGGGCGGCGCAGACGGAGGGCACGCGGGCGGACGGCCGGCGTGGACGGAGGTGCGGCGCTGGCGGGCGGCGCGGACGATGCTGGCGAGTTCGGCGAATCGCGGCGGCGCGAGCGATGACTGGGCGGCGCCAGCGCCCAGCGGTGGCAGAGGAGTCGGGAGAGTTTCTTTCTTTCTTTCTTTCTCTCTTTTTTTACGACGCCCGCGTCCGTTTCCTGAAGGGATGTCAAGCCCTGACATCGCTCTGTAATGTTAGAGGATCCGGCTCCAGGAACGTGCGGGAGGGGAAATCAGTTTTTTTTTTCTAGCCTTTCCTCTCAATTTTTGGCATCGGCAATGAAACCGCCCGGTTCGCTGCGAACCACCCCAGTTCACCGGTTTGGTTGCCGGTTTTCCTGGTTTGAAGGCGTGAATGGTCCCCAGTGCTTAACCAGCTGCTGAGGTCACCGGTTCTGTCTTTTCTGGTCCAACCGCCGATCCGGTCCAGTTTTTTTTTTTTTGAGAGCCAGAGTAAAAACTCAGGCAGGGTTACAATCCGAGATTACTAGGTATCTTAGTCTCTCCGGGACGTCTGCAATGATCAAGTTGTCTCCATTATGTCTGGCTTCAGCTGCAAGTTCATGAGCAAGTCGGTTGCCTTCACCCTCACAAAGGAGATTCTATGATCCGAGAAGACCGCGCGCGCTGCTTTTATATCATGAATGATTTCATATGACGGCAAACGGACAGTCACATCTGCATTGAGGGCTTCAGCTAAAGATTTGCAGTCTGTCTCCAACTCCAACGGCCCCCTGTACACATTTGCCAATGCATGCAGACCAACCAGAGCTGCCCGACCTTCGACCTCTTCTACACTGCATGCAAGAGGCAGCGATTTGCATGTGGACAGGAAAACGAGGGCACGGTGATCCCTAGCAACCGTCCCGCCTAGCATTCGCCAGTGTCTAGTATGAACGACGCATCAAAGTTGATTTTTGCTGATCCCGGTGCTGGAACCGACCACTGACTATGCTGGTCGACAGGTTTAGTCGGCAGCCCACTGACCAGTGTTCCAGTTTTCTTTCCAGACTCGGATAGTACGTTCAGGGAAGCATTTTTCCACTCATCTATGTACCTCTGCAAGAAAAGAGACAGGCCTTTGATCGATTCTTTGACATCTCCATGCACACAATTATCCCTCATATGCCAGCATCTCCATAGTAGGAGTAAGATTTTGGCGCGGATATCTGGGGTCGCCGAGTCCAGCAAAATTTGCAGCCAGTCACCGCCCGTGTACCTGAAGGCCTTTTCCGACGGCAGCCCCCATACGTCTCTAATTGTATGTCGTAGGGCTCTATCTTTTGAGCAAGGAATGACTGTATGGAATTCATCCTCCTCATTGTTTCCACAGATCACACATGTGGCGTCCGATATGATTGTCTGTTTGCACTTATTTTTCTAAGTGGCCAAAGTGTTGGTAGCAACCCTCCAACCAAAGATCCTAACTTTTGGGGGCACGTTTGCTTTCCAAATTAGGTCCCAGATGCTACGATCATCTCCACTTCCCGCCGAGTTCGACGGGTGAAGCATGGATTGTCGTTGGATAGATGCAGCCAGCTTATACGGGCTCCTCGCCGAGAAATTTCCATTATTTTCATAGTGCCATGCGATACAATTTTCCGCCATTGAGCTTGGGATAGGGATTTTGCAGATTTCATCCGCATCAAAAGAGTGAAAGATTTGTCTAACCAACTCCTCATTCCACTCTTTCATGTCTGGGCGCAAGAGCTGGTTAACCCAACGGAGCCTCGATCTTCTAATAAAAGACGCTGTCTTGAGGCCTTCCTTTCTAGGGATCCACTGATCACGTTGGATCTGTATACGCTTACCATCTCCTATGCGCCATATGATGCCTTTTTTTAGAAGCTCCAGACCGGCCTCAATACCTCTCCACACTGTGATGCATCTGCTGCAAAGACGGTGTCCAAAAATTTACCATGGGGATAGTACTTTGATTTGAGTACCCTTGCACCCAAACTATTTGGATTCTGAAGAAGCCCCCATCCCTGCTTTGCAAGTAGCGCAATGTTAAAAAGATGCATGCCCTAAATCCTAGTCCAGTTTTCTATATAAACTAATGGCTAAACCAAATAATTCCAAATTGTTGGGGCTGGATTACTCGATCCCATAAACAAAGAATTTGGTATCGTAGAAAATGACTTTCCTGTGTCCTACTTAGAATCTGACAAAGATATCCGATATTCATTATCTGTGTCTGGTTGGATTGTTGTTTCTCTTCCCATTTACCATTCCGCCAGATTTGGAACCAGATCCAGGCGAAAATTATCCGATCCGGTTTCACTATTACAAAATTGGAATCCTTCTAGGTGGTCTAGGCTAAGATGGTGTGGGAAAAGGTCCACTCTATAATGCCTCTAATACCCTTATATAGCATAACTTATGAAACTTTTTCATGTCGGTGCATAGGGCGTGCACGGTCTCAAATTTGGTCATGGTGCCATTTTCGACATGTTTAAGGCCCTTCTCCATATTCTTATAGTTCTCCCTGTTTCCAATATGTTGTATGATGATAAACCCCCTCCTGAGGCGGTCATGAACCTTTTGGTGTGTTTTGGGCTTTTGGGGTCCCATCTTAGCAGTGAAGGAAGGCATGTACATAAGCGATTAGACTTATCACTGAGCCATTCATTACGGTTGTATCGACTCGATATAATGTTTGAATGAAAATGCATTTTATTAAAAAGCTAAATATCATCTAGCCTCGCTCCGCTATTCGTCTCGGATGTTGCTAACGATAAAGGCTCGTGGCCCTTCTGGTTGCCTCGACCCGACCCAAAGCTCTCCGAACTAAGAACAACCAAAACAGGGGAACCCTAGGCCTTTTATTGGCTGCGTAGACATTTCAATCCTCGTACCTCATCTATGGGGATTTGTCATGTTGGAGCAGAGAGAATTGTGAGAGGGGAAATTGCCCACATGTCCAGGAAAATTTGTCATACATGCTTCCAGAGTTCCTACTGCGAGCCCATGAGGATTGCTACATGTGGCCGTGCCACCGCTTTAAGATTTAGGCGTGGGATCAAACACATCATAGAATGTTCCCTCACAAAACCATTTCCACGAAAACGTTTGTTTAACAGGATTCATGTTTTTGTTTCCTGTTCCTAAGAGCAGACATTGTATAAAATGTTCAACAAAGCAAAGCAAACAAAATCAACAAGGACGCCGCAGCTAATATCGCTCAAGGGCGAGGCGTTCCGCTTCTTCCCAAGGAAGTCGGTGAGAACTGTCTTCGACTGCAGTGACAACTAATATCGCTCAAGGGCTTGAGGCCTTCCGCTTCTTCCCAAGGAAGACGTCGGTGAGAACAGTCTTCGACTGCAGTGACGCCTTCAGCATCTCCAAACCCTACAAAAAATCAACACTTAAAGAATGAGCTAAGACTTGCAGTCCTAATGAAAGGGAAAAACAAAATCAACTGAACGATCAATTTGCACAAGTAGTCAGTCATTACCTCGGCGTAGCCAAGCTGCACGGTCTTCTCCTGGAGCGAGCCGATGTCCGTGATGCCAAAGGTGTTGAGGATGGTGATCCCGGAGATGGTCGACATGGGCGCGATCTTGAGGTCATCCATCACCGTGTACGTCACGATCCGCTGCACAAACCCGGCGGCCCCTGCCGCCGCAGCAGGCGACCCAGCGCCGCCGACGGAGCCAACAAGCTGCGCCTGAGTCGTCATCCTTGCGCCGCAGCTTCCACACGTCGTCCCACTTACCATGGTCACGTAGCTCCTGCAGTTGGGTACGTAGGTGCCGATGCAGCGGAAGATTTGCAGTGTGGTTTGCGGCGCCTTTGCCTCCGGAAGCTGGAGCAGCTTCCCGCTCTCGCAGCCGCCGGCGGGCCTGAGCAGGGCGTCCTTGGCGTTGTCGCGGCAGATGTAGGTGTCGTCGAGCTTGTCGACGCTGCTGTAGAGGTTGACCACGGAGCCGGCCGCGGGGCTGTCGTCGGCGATCAGCTTGGCCACCGTGCCCAGCGGCAGCGTGAGGAGGGAGAATAGGAAGTCCACGACGTCCTTCCCAGCCTCGGCGTACAGCACGCGCTGGGACTTGCTGTTCACCAGCAGCTTCATGCTTAGCTTGTCGCCGCCGGCAGCATTGGTTTTCTCGGTTGATGACATCTTTGATTTCGACCGAAAAACGGGTCCGTGATTTGCCGGGATATGCCCCTGGGCATTGCCATGTATATATACGAGGGCGATCCTTGATCTCCAAGATTACAACGATAATACAAGATATTGACAGGACAAATTTACAGATTACAACAAATAAATATGGTTATCCCTGACTACGCGGGATATAGCTAGATTGCACTGGCAAGTTGAGCGTTACAATTATGATTCCCAGTGCAGATTACAAGAAGTCCGGTTTCTCTGGGGTTTTTTAACACAGTACAAACATACACTAGTAGAAAAAAGATCTAATGTGAAGCACAATAGTCCCAGTTTGTAACAATACCGGCACTAATTTGATCATTAGTGCCGGTCCAAACGGCTAGGGGGGCGGAGATCATTAGTACCGGTTTGTGCCATGGACCGATACTAAAGTGGTTGTTACAGGCTGTGGACAAGCTGGGGGCCCACCATCATCTTTAGTATCGGTTCGTGCCACAAAACGGTATTAGAGGTTCCTAGTTGACAGCAGCTTTTTAGTCCCACCTCGCTCCGCTAACAGAGTTTTTACCACCTTAAACATGTTACTTCTCAAACTATCACAACCACTAAGTTTTCATTGAACTCTATGTGTAGAATTTGTGGCCGCAATATGAGTCTTCTCCGGTTCCTATCGAAGAGGACTCATATTGACAATTCAGATTGTACACAAAAAGATCATTGATTATCAATGTATTTTTGATGTATTTCTCTGTAGCATTAGCGCGTTTTGGCTGAAAAGCGGTACTGATCAATGTATTTTTATGTATATTTTTACATGTTTACATAGGAGTCGGTTCGAACTGGACAATCTCTTATGAAGTATCAGAGTTTCGGACGAAAACTCATCTGTTACACATGCTATTCAATATTTTAATAACTTAGTACAACTCCGGACTTTTTTTGCGTCCAGATGCAAAATTCAAATCCACGTCATCAACTTTCAACCCTTTCTGACATAATTTGCTATTTTCGATGCATTTACTGATTTGTTTTTAGAGCTAAATCACCATGAAAGTGAAAATCACTACAAAATGAACTCTGAAAAGGTTGAAACTTGGCAAGGTATCATCATTTCACCTGCATAGCATGTGCAAAAAAGTAGAGAGGGTTACGGCAAAAACTGGATGCACTTCGTGTACAAACTGGACAATCTCTTACGAAGTATCAGGGTTTCGGACGAAAACTCATCTGTTACACCGGCTATTCAATATTTTAATAACTTAGTACAACTCCGGACTTTTTTTGTGTTCATATGCACAATTCAAATCCACGTCATCAATTTTTAACCTTTTGTGACATAATTTGCTATTTTCGATGCATTTACTGATTTGTTTTCAGAGCTAAATCACCATGAAAGTGAAAATCACTACAAAATGAATTCTGAAAAGGTTGAAACTTGGCAAGCTATCGTTATTTCACCCGCATAGCATGTGCAAAAAATTACAGAGGGTTACGACAAAAACTGGATGCACTTCGTATACAAACTGGACAATCTCTTTCGAAATATCAGGGTTTCGAACGAAAACTCATCTGTTACACCGGCTATTCAATATTTTAATAACTTAGTATAACTCCGGACATCTTTTGCGTTCGAATGCACAATTCAAATCCACGTCATCAACTTTGAACCCTTTCTGACATAATTTGCTATTTTTGATGCATTTACTGATTTGTTTTCAGAGCTAAATCGCTGTGAAAGTGAAAATCACTACAAAATAAACTCTGAAAAGGTTGAAACTTGGCAAGGTATCATCATTTCACCCGCATAGCATGTGCAAAAAAGTAGAGAGAGTTACGACAAAAACGGGATGCACTTCATGTGCAAACTGGACAATCTCTTATGAAGTATCAGGGTTTCGGACGAAAACTCATCTGTTACACCGGCTATTAAATATTTTAATAACTTAGTACAAGTCCAGACATTTTTGCGTTCAGATGCACAATTCAAATCCACGTCATCAACTTTCAACCCTTTCTGACATAATTTGCTATTTTCGATGCATTTACTGATTTGTTTTCAGAGCTAAATCACCGTGAAAGTGAAAAGCTCTACAAGATAAACTCAGAAAAGGTTGAAACCTGGCAAGGTATCATCATTTCACCCGTATAGCATGTGCAAAAAAGTAGAGAGGGTTACGATAAAAATTGGATGCACTTCGTGTACAAACTGAACAATCTCTTTCGAAGTATCAGGGTTTCGGACGAAAATTCATCTGTTACACTGGCTATTCAATATTTTAATAACTTAGTACAACTCCGGACATCTTTTGCGTTCAGATGCACAATTCAAATCCACGTCATCAACTTTCAACCCTTTCTGACATAATTTGCTATTTTTGATGCATTTACTGATTTGTTTTGAGAGCTAAATCACCATGAAAGTGAAAATTACTACAAAATGAACTCTGAAAATGTTGAAACTTGGCAAGGTATCATCATTTCACCCGCATAGCATGTGCAAAAAAATATAGAGGGTTACGGCAAAAACTGGATGCACTTCATGTACAAACTGGACAATCTCTTACGAAATATCAGGGTTTCAGACGAAAACTCATCTGTTACACCGGCTATTCAATATTTTAATAACTTATTACAACTCCTGACTTTTTTTGCGTTCAGATGTACAATTCAAATCCACGTCATCAACTTTCAACCCTTTCTGACATAATTTGCTATTTTCGATGCATTTACTGATTTATTTTCAGAGCTAAATCACAGTGAAAGTGAAAATCACTCCAAAATGAATTCTGAAAATGTTGAAACTTGGCAAGGTATCATCATTTCACCCGCATAGCATGTGCAAAAAAGTAGATAGGGTTACGGCAAAAACTGGATGCACTTTGTGTACAAACTGGACAATCTCTTACGAAGTATCAGGGTTTCGGACAAAAATTCATCTGTTACTCCGACTATTCAATATTTTAATAACTTAGTACAACTCTGGACTTTTTTGCGTTTAGATGCACAATTCAAATCCACGTCATCAACTTTCAACCCTTTTTGACATAATTTGCTATTTTCGATGCATTTACTGATTTGTTTTCAGAGCTAAATCACCGTGAAAGTGAAAATCACTACAAAATGAACTCTGAAAAGGTTGAAACTTGGCAAGGTATCATCATTTCATCCGCACAACATGTGCAAAAAGTAGAGAGTGTTACGGCAAAAATTGGATGCATTTCGTGTACAAACTGGACAATCTCTTTCGAAGTATCAGGGTTTCGAACGAAAACTCATCTGTTACACCGGCTATTCAATATTTTAATAACTTAGTACAACTACGGACTTCTTTTGCGTTCAGATGCACAATTCAAGTCCACATCATCAACTTTGAACCCTTTCTGACATAATTTGCTATTTTCGATGCATTTACTGATTTGTTTTCAAAGCTAAATCATCGTGAAAGTGAAAATCACTACAAAATAACTCTAAAAGGGTTGAAACTTGGCAAGGTATCATCATTTCACCCGCATAGCATGTGCAAAAAAGTAGATAGGGTTACGGCAAAAACTGAATGCACTTCCTGTACAAACTGGACAATCTCTTTCGAAGTATCAGGGTTTCAGACGAAAACTCATCTGTTACACCGGCTATTCAATATTTTAATAACTTAGTACAACTCCGGACTTCTTTTGCGTTCAGATGCACAATTCGAATCCACATCATCAACTCTCAACCCTTTCTGACATAATTTGCTATTTTTGATGCATTTACTGATTTGTTTTCAGAGCTAAATCACCGTGAAAGTGAAAATCACTATAAAATGAACTCTGAAACGGTTGAAACTTGGCATGGTATCATCATTTCACCCGCATAGCATGTGCAAAAAAGTAGAGAGGGTTACCGTCGGTGTCAAAAACGGCGGATCTCGGGTAGGGGGGTCCGAACTGTGCGTCTAAGGCTAATGGTAACAGGAGACTGGGGACACATTTTGATACGGGGCTAACCCGATGTAGGCCGATCTTTCACGTTTGGAGTGGATCCTACGGGGAATCACGAAGAACACGCGGAAGAACTAGAGGGAAAACACGGGGAGAACGAGAGAAACACTCAACCGACAAGTAATCAATCACACGAGTGCTAGATCACCGACAACAAAGAGTAACATATGATCCACAATCAACAAAGGTAAGGATACAAAGGAACTGTTCTTCTCCGTACGGAGGTCTTGGGGGTCTTCCCTAGAAAGGGGTCTTGAATCCGCTTGGGGGATCTTCTCCGAAGAGGTCCTGAGCTCCGAGGAGAAGTAGCCAAGTGGATGAGCAAAGCTCTCACACAAAATATGAGCTAAACCTATGCTAACCCTAGAAAGGATGAGGGGACGGTCTATTTATAGTCTAGGCCCTCGAAGGGGTAAGTTGGGGGCGAAACGAGTACATGGGCCTCGGCCTGGAACGCTGCACGCAGGCAGGGCGGTAGTACCGTTCTTATGGGCGGTAGTACCGCTTGAGGTGCTTCAGCGGTAGTACCGCTTGGAGGGCGGTAGTACCGCTCTGGCGTCGTTCGATTCCTGGAGTGTGTCGGGTTCGACGGAAGTAGGACGGATGGCGAGCGGTAGTACCGCTTGGCTCGGCTCAGCGGTAGTACCGCTTGGCTTGAGCGGTAGTACCGCCCGTTCTGGACTCTGCAGCTCCTCCTCTTGCTCTTGATGTCCATCTCAAGCTGTAGCTTCTTCTAGGTTGGTTCCTTGGTACCTAAGCACGCAAAGCATCTCCGTTTGAGGTACTAGCCATGTCTCAAGTGGATCAAAGGGAAGTTCGACAAGGAGAGAGTTAACCTCGGATTGGATGGCACGTGCTCTAGCTCTTGTCATGGGTCACTTGGAGCTTGAGTAGTCGAAGTAGTATCCATGGGGATGACCGTAGGATGCTCCGCATCATCTCCCCTCCCTTGGGAAAGATCCGACCTCGGATCGAAATCCTCATCACCGTGGTACGGGGAGAGATCGGAGACGTTGAAGATGTCGCTCATGTTGTACTTGTCGCATGGGAGATCGGTCTTGTAAGCATTGTTGTTGTAGCGTGCTAGCACCTTGAAAGGTCCGTCGGCTCGAGGGAGAAGCTTGGACTTGTGTTCGTTGGGGAAGCGGTCCTTGCGAAGGTGTAGCCACACAAGATCTCCAATGTTGAATATCATGGGATGCTTGTTGACGTTGAGCTTGGTCGCGAGGCGTTGTACTTGGCGCTCGATGGTGTGCCTTGTATCTTCATGCATCTTCTTGATGTAGCTTGCACGGGCACTTGCATCGAGGTTGGTGCGCTCTTGTAGAGGAAGAGGTAGAATGTCCAATGGGGACAACGGGTTGAAACCGTAGACGACTTCGAAGGGGGACTTGCCGGTCGTCGAATGTCTTGCATGGTTGTAGGCGTACTCGGCGATGGGTAGACATGCCTCCCACTCCTTGATGTTCTTCTTGATCAACACGCGAAGTAGAGCGGAGAGTGTACGGTTCGTCACCTCCGTTTGGCCGTCGGTTTGAGGATGGTATGCCGAAGAGAACAATAGCTTGATTCCGAGCTTGGCGCATAGGGTCTTCCAAAAGTAACTCAAGAACTTGACGTCGCGGTCGGAGATGATTGTCTTCGGGACTCCATGGAGACGCAAGATTTCCCTACAAAAGAGATTTGCAACGTGTGAAGCATCGTCTATCTTGTTGCAAGGAATGAAATGTGCCATCTTAGAAAATCGGTCCACAACAACAAACACGGAATCCTTGCCGTTTTGAGTTCTAGGCAAACCAAGTATAAAATCCATGCTAATGTCTTCCCAAGGTTGATAAGGAATAGGAAGTGGCATGTAAAGACCATGGGATTGAGCTTTAGACTTAGCTTTGCGACATGTAGAGCAACGGTTGGTGAAGCGTGAGACGTCACAGAGCATCTTGGGCCAAAAGTAGTTCTTGGAGAGCGTGGCGAATGTCTTGTCGCGTCCAAAGTGTCCCATGAGTCCGCCTCCATGAGCCTCTTGCAAAAGTAGCAAACGAGGAGAAGACTCGGGAATGCAAAGTTTGTTAGCTCTCATAAGATAATCATCCTTTATGTAGTATCATTCCCAAGACGTGCATGTCAAACACTTAGCATAAGGAGTAGCAAAAGAAGGATCATGCTCATACAAGTCTTTTATATGCTCAAAAACAATAACATTCAACTCAAGTTGAGTGACAAGCATGCAAATGCGTGAAAGTGCATCCGCAACTACATTTTCCTTGCCCTTAATGTACTTGATCACATAAGGAAAAGATTCGATAAATTCACTCCATTTGGCATGACGCTTGCTCAACTTAGTTTGACCTTTTAGATATTTAAGCGTTTCATGATCGGTGTGTATGACAAACTCATGAGGTCTAAGATAATGTTCCCAAACATGTAGCACACGAACTAAAGCATATAATTCTTTGTCATAGATGGGATAGTTAAGTTGAGCACCGGAGATTTTTTCACTAAAATATGCAATTGCTCGTTTTTCTTGCATCAAAACTCCGCCAATTCCGGTACCACTTGCATCACAATGAACCTCAAAAGTTTTGTCAAAGTTAGGCAAAGCAAGAATTGGAGCATGAGTAAGCAAAGACTTGAGCTCATCAAAAGCGGTGGATTGCAAAGATCCCCAAACAAAAGGAGCATTCTTCTTACTCAAAGCATGTAAAGGGGCATCAATAGTGCTAAATTTTTTCACAAAGCGACGATAAAAACCCGCAAGACCAAGAAAACTTCGCACTTGTTGCAAATTGGTGGGTTGAGGCCAAGTTTTAATTGCTTCAATTTTAGCTTCATCAACATGGGCACCCTTGGAAGAGACAACAAAACCCAAGAAAACCACTTTGTCAACGCCAAAAGTGCATTTTTTTCGAGTTTGCATAAAGGCTTTCCTTGCGAAGAGTTTGCAACACAGATTTAACATGATTAATATGCTCTTTCATGGTTTTGCTAAACACAAGAATATCATCAAAGTAAACCACAACGAAGACTCCAATGTGAGGTCTAAGCACATGATGCATAAGACGCACGAAAGTTCCGGGTGCTTTCGACAAACCCATAGGCATCACTAACCACTCATATAAGCCAAATTTGGTTTTGAAAGCAGTTTTCCATTCATCTCCTTCTTGAATGCGGATTTGATAATAGCCACTTTTAAGATCAATTTTTGAGAAAAAGTTGGCTCCACTAAGTTCATCAAGCATATCATCTAAGCGAGGAATGGGGTGCCTATATCGAACTGTAATGGCATTGATGGGTCTACAATCGGAACACAAGAGGAAATTTCCATCGGGTTTAGGCACAAGTATAACTGGAACGGCACAAGGGCTTAAGCTTTCACATACATGACCGTTGTCGATGAGTTGTTGTACTTGCCGTTGAATCTCCTTGGTTTCTTCGGGATTGACACGGTATGGAGCTTTGTTTGGAAGTGGCGCTCCGGAGATGAGGTCGATTCGATGCTCAATGCCTCGTAGTGGAGGTAGACCCGGAGGTAGCTCATCGGGGAAAACATCTTGGAATTCCTACAAAAGAGATTGAAACACTAAAGGTAGCTCGTGAGAGGTGTTAGTTGTTGGCTCTCCATCCTTGCACACAAGGACAAAGTGCATCACACTCGATGGGTTCTCACACACTTCTCTCATCTCACTTTTGGTGGCAAATAGGATGAGGTTTTTCTCTCTAGGCGAAGAGGCGCTCAAGTTTGGCTTGTGGCTCTCACTCACTTTTGGGTGGGTTACTTTCTCACTCTTCTCTCCATGGTGGGTGGCTTGCTTGTCGGCTATCACTTGGCTAGGAGACATAGGTCGTAGCACATACTCCTTCCCTTTCATCTTGAAGCTATAGTGATTGGTGCGCCCATTGTGGATGACACCACGGTCAAATTGCCATGGTCGACCAAGAAGGAGGTGGCAAACGGTCATTGGGACCACATCACACTCCAAAGTGTCCTCATAAGCACCAATTTTGAAGGAGACTTGGACCATATGCTCGACTCGTATAGTGCCGGAGTCACTTAGCCATTGAACTTTGTAGGGGTGTGGGTGCTTCCTCTTGACCAATTGAAGCTTTGAACATAGTTCTTCACTTGCCAAGTTGTGGCAACTACCTCCATCAATGATGACCTTGACAGACCTTCCATTGATGCCGGCTTTAGTGTGGAAGATGTGGCATCGTTGGTCTTCTTCTTGTTGATGTTGAAGTGTCAAGACTTTGGAGACAACGAAAGCGGGGCTCGAATCCTCATCACAAAAGACTTGATCATCTTCATCTTCGTTCACGCGCCGGTGCATGGCCACTTGCTCAAGAGCTTCCGTCTCCTCTTCACTCATTGAGTCATATGTGCCGTCGTCGTTGAGGATCATGGTGCGCTTGTTCGTGCATTGGAAGGACTTATGGCCTCGGCCGCCGCAAGTGAAACACTTGAAGGAGCTTGTTTTGACGGTCTCATCGGTTGGCGTAGATGATGAAGCACGCGGCTTGAAGTTGCTTGTAGTAGGAGGAAGACGACTTGAACTTGCCGAAGTTTTCTTGTAACTTGACTTGCCGTCGTTGCTTGGAGAAGGCTTGGTTGATGTAGATGTTGAAGGAGTCGTTGAAGCTTGGATGTTGGAGAAGCCGTAGGTCTTGGATGAGTACTTGGCATACTTGAAGTCATCTTGCACTTGACGTTCCGCCTTGGTTACTTGATGTACGAGCTCAATGAGGTTGGAATAGGGTTGGAAGTCGGCAATCTTCTTGATGGGATGATTGAGTCCATTCAAGAAACGTGCCATAGTTTGCTCATCATCTTCCGTGACATTGGCTCGAATCATGGCAATCTCCATTTCCTTGTAGTATTCTTCAACAGTCTTTGTTCCTTGCTTGAGGAGTTGTAGCTTCTTGAAGAGATCGCGGTTGTAGTAGGTTGGCACAAAACGTGCTCGCATGACATCCTTCATTTGAGCCCAAGTGGTGATTGGAGGTTCATCTCTTGCTTGTCAACGCTCAAGGACTTGTTCCTACCATATGAGCACATAGTCTTGGAACTCAAGTGATGCCATAGCGATCTTCTTCTCTTCCTCATAGTTGTGCAAACGAAAAAATTTGTCGACCTTCAATGCCCATGAGAGGTACTCTTCCGGATCATTGCTTCCATTGAACTTGGGCATTGTGAACTTGAGCTTGCCATAGCATTGCTCTTCATTGTGTTGTTGGCGATGGTGATGGTGACGCCCTTGACGTGGAGGGTAATTATCCTCATGTTGCTCTTGGCGTGGAGGAAGTCCATGGTCAACTTGTTCTTGTTGAGCTTGAAGTTGAGGTAGGGCTTGACGAGCTTGTGGAGGAGCTTGTGGAGCTTGACGTTGCACACGCGGTTGGTAGTTCCTCTCTTGGATTTCTTCTCGAAGAGCTTCCTCTTGATTGCGCCATTCGCGATTGTGGTTGGCGATGGCTCGACTTGATTCTTGAAGGGAACGTTGTGCCTCAAGAGCTTGAGCTTCTCGTTGTTGTTGTTGAAGATGTTGAGCCTCGGCGTCTTGTTCTTCTTGGTGTAGACGCGTTCGTTCTTCTTCTTGGCGCGTAGTCGTTGCCGTTCTTGAGCTTGAGCAAAAGCCACTTGGTTTGATTGAGGACGAGGGACTTGCTCATCGACTTTCTCTTGTGAATGCTTGTCATGTAGCAGGTTGCGAGATGCATGACGGTCTTGACGCGTGGCTCGTCGAAGAGTGTTCGATGACGGTGTACTTGAGTCGGAGAAGGTGTCGTCGGAGTGTCGACTCGAGCGGCTCCGTCTTGAGGATGAATAAGTAGAAGGATGCCGGTTCCTCATCAAGGCGCGTATCTCATCCATTCTTGCATCATTCTCTTGCTTGTGAGCGTCAAACTTGTTGTCAAAGTAGTCTCTTGTACGTTGCTCGAAGAGTCGCAAGTTGGTGGCGAGGTTGTCGATGCGGTCGCTCATAGCTTGTTGCTCTTGGTGTAACGCCCTTTGAGCACCAAAGAGGTGGCTCTTTGTGACGAATGATGACATGTCGTCGCCGTTCTCGATGAGAGGTGGAGTGGTAGAAGAACTTGGCCTATCCATCATACCAAGCAAAATGTAAGTGGTAGAAGGAAAAGAATGTGTACCAAATGTACCTTGACCGATGTTGAAGATGAATCAAGTTCACTCAAATGCGGACAATGAAATAGCACTTTTGGTATCAATTCTTGTCGGTTCTCACACCTACACAAGTAAAAGCTTATGGTGGAGCTTGGTTAGGATGGTGGCACAAAATTGATTGCAATCGTTAGTTTGACTCAAAGATGTTGAAAAAGATTCGCAAATTTGCAAATGTAACAAGTAGACCAAGCAAGTAGTGGTACACGGAAACACACGCACATAGATAAGAGGGATTGCGCAAACCAAAAGTGAGCCAAAATGTGGAAACCACGAAATGCTCTTGTTGCACAATACTAGAGAAACGCTAGCACGATTGCACAATAGGCGGATACGCAAACTTGTGCACAACTTACTAGGCAAAAATGCAACGATCTCTATCCCAAGTATGCTATATGTATGATATTTCGGTGCTATGATCCAAGATGATCGGATATGACAAGCTTAATGTTGTATGATGCTATGGTTCTCGCTTATAAGCTCTTTGCTTATCTTTCCTCTTTGCTTAAAAGCTTGGGTGGATCTTTCACTTTTGAGCTCTTTTCTTATGCAAACTTCACGAACCAAGATAGCAATTGTGTATGCTATGACAACTTTGTGACACACAAGTTGATCTCAAGATATGCACCACTATGGTATGATATGTATGCTATGTTGTATGATCACTAATGTGCACAAGTCGCGTTGCCTGCAATACTCAACGGCTAGTCTCGATGGGTAAGCTACGCAAAATGAGGCAATGTGGGTATCAATGCAATTGCAAGGTATGACAAAGATGTCGTCGATGTTACCATCCTTGGCGATGATGAGTCCTTGGCGAAGATGAGCAGTGGTGATGTTAACGTCGAACCGTACCTATATAGCCGAAACACAATAGGACACGGGAACCACAACTCAAATTCTCAAAGACCAAAACCAACAATGGTGGAAGCGGAAAGTGGAGGTGGTATAGCGGATGATGTGGTGCAAGCCCTAGGCAAAGATGCCAATGTTCGGAAAATTAGATGGTTTCTAAAGATGTTGTAGCCTGTCTAGGTGGATGGGGGATGTCAATAGCTTCTCAACGAGCTAAAGAACGCGAAAATCAGACTCCGGATGTGGAAGTTATGGTGAAAATGGTGAAACTCGGAAAGCTGAAACTGGCCAGGGCGGTAGTACCGCTCGTGTCAGGATTTTTCGACTGTTTCGGCTGAAACAGGGCCTAGCGGTAGTACCATTCTCTGGGCGGTAGTACCGCTTGAGGTTCTCTGCGGTAGTACCACTTGGAGGGCGGTAGTACCGCTCGTGTCGGGATTTTCTCGATTGTTTGAATCGTTGCGCGATTTTGGGGCGGAAATGAGTGATTTCGGGGTCAAAATTCGATGGATTTTGTGGATGGAAAGAGGTGAAACTTGGGGAGATGCTAGATCGACTCGAAACCAAGCAAATCCACAGATCAAAATCAACAAAACATCATCAAACCAACAAATCACAAAAAAAATGGGGCTATTTTTGGTGGGGATTTTCGGATTTAGGACGAAAACAACAAAATCAAGCTAGAAAACACGGGGTAGGAGCTCCAAAAACGTGATCAACGTGGCTCTTGATACTATATGATACGGGGCTAACCCGGTGTAGACCGATCTTTCACGTTTGGAGTGGATCCTACGGGGAGTCACGAAGAACACGCGGAAGAACTAGAGGGAAAACACGGGGAGAACGAGAGAAACACTCAACTGACAAGTAATCAATCACACGAGTGCTAGATCACCGACAACAAAGAGTAACATATGATCCACAATCAACAAAGGTAAGGATACAAAGGAACCGTTCTTCTCCGTACGGAGGTCTTGGGGGTCTTCCCTAGAAAGGGGTCTTGAATCCGCTTGGGGGATCTTCTTCGAAGAGGTCCTGAGCTCCGAGGAGAAGTAGCCAAGTGGATGAGCAAGGCTCTCACACAAAATATGAGCTAAACCTATGCTAACCCTAGAAAGGATGAGGGGACGGTCTATTTATAGTCTAGGCCCTCGAAGGGGTAAGTTGGGGGCGAAACGAGTACATGGGCCTCGGCCTGGAACGCTGCACGCAGGCAGGGCGGTAGTACCGTTCTTATGGGCGGTAGTATCGCTTGAGGTGCTTCAGCGGTAGTACCGCTTGGAGGGCGGTAGTACCGCTCTGGCGTCGTTCGATTCCTGGAGTGTGTCGGGTTCGGCGGAAGTAGGACGGATGGCGAGCGGTAGTACTGCTTGGCTCGGCCCAGCGGTAGTACCGCTTGTCTTGAGCGGTAGTACCGCCCGTTCTGGACTCTGCAGCTCCTCCTCTTGCTCTTGATGTCCATCTCGAGTTGTAGCTTCTTCTAGGTTGGTTCCTTGGTACCTAAGCACACAAAGCATCTCCGTTTGAGGTAGTAGCCATGTCTCGAGTGGATCAAAGGGAAGTTCGACAAGGAGAGAGTTAACCTCGGATTGGATGGCACGTGCTCTAGCTCTTGTCATGGGTCCACTTGGAGCTTGAGTAGTCGAAGTAGTATCCATGGGGATGACCGTAGGATGCTCTGCATCACGTTTTTTATCCAGGTTCAGGCCCTCTCGATGGAGGTAATATCCTACTTCCTGCTTGATTGATCTTGATGATATGAGTATTACAAGAGTTGATCTACCACGAGATCGAAGAGGCTAAACCCTAGAAGCTAGCCTATGGTATGATTGTTGTGGTCCTACGGACTAAACCCTCCGGTTTATATAGACACCGGAGGGGGCTAGGGTTACACAGAGTCGGTTATAGAGAAGGAGATCTATCATCTGAATCGCTAAGCTTGCCTTCCACGCAAAGGAGAGTCCCATCCGGACATGGGACAAAGTCTTCAATCTTGTATCTTCATAGTCCAACAGTCCGACCAAAGTATATAATCCGTCCGTCCGGATACCCCCTTATCTAGGACTCCCTCAGTAGCCCTGAACCAGGCTTCAATGATGATGAGTCCGGCACGCAGATTGTCTTCGGCATTGCAAGGCGGGTTCCATCTCCGAATACTCCAAGGTAACTTCCGAACACAAGGATCATGTCCGGCTCTGCAAGACAAATTTCACATACCACCGTAGAGAGATAAATATTTCACAAATCTAATCTATTGACAATTCCTCATAGCGTGACACCACGTCATGGCTCGGCCTTTATTTGAACTGTTTTTTATAACCAGCTACTGCACACATTGCGAGGCGGTTTTCTTGGCACGTCTTGTCGAAGCAGAGATCGTGTCCCCCTTATCGCGGGATCCTCATCAATACGGGTATGGGTAACCCAACCGTGCCATCAATCGTGGCGCTTGGAAAATGAGTAATTTTGACAGGCAAGTGGGGAAGCGCACATTTTTTCACCGTCTTTATAAAGGGATAAGGATCCCCCGTTTTCACCCACGCCTTCTTCCTCCTTTGCTCATCCGTTCTCGCAATCTCGAGCCCCAGCGCCCAAGTTCTCACCTTCTCCGTAGGACCATCCACAACATGTACGGAGCGGGAGGCAAGTGGATGGCCTCCTCCGTCACGGAGGAGGACATTACCAAGCTTCGGGCGGCCAGATACCTGGCCGAAAACATCGCACACAGGCTTCCAGCGGAGGGACAAATCACCCCCACCCCAAAGTCTCGAGAGAGAGTAGTATTCCTCCCTCATTCGTCCGTGGACTAGGATTTCCACTCCACCCGTTCGTCCACTGGCTCATGTATTACTATGGGCTAGATTTTCATAATCTGGCCCCAAATTTCGTCCTCAATATCTCGGCATTCATCGTCGTGTGCAAGGCCTTCCTCCACATCAAGCCCCACTTCGGCCTGTGGCTGAAGACCTTCTGCGTGAAGACAAAGATCGTGAGCGGCCAGCAGGCGGAGTGTGGAGGCGCCATGGTGGGCAAAATGCCCAATGTTACATGGCTTGACGGATCCTTTGTGGAAACCGTGAAAGGGTAGCAATCAGGGTGGTTCTACATCACCGAGCCACGCGACGCCAATTTGGCGGTGACCCCCAAATTCCGATCCGGAATCCCCATGCGGCTCACCTCTTGGGAAAAGAAGGGCCTGGCCTGGGGCAAACCTGTGGAGTTGACCGGACTCAAGACCTGCATCAAAAGTATGAGGGACAAGAAGATCAAGCTTGTCAACATGGTCCAGGTCATGCTCGTCCGCCGAATTCTCCCGTGTTAAAGACGGGCATTCAATATGTGGGAGTTCGATCCGGCCGAACACCAGATGCTGCATGAGCTCTTCGACATGATGCATAAGGACGTCTGGAAGGCGCTGTTCAAGACCGGCGAAGTCCCTCCTCCCATTTCCGAGGACCGCGGGCTCAGCGCAAAGCGCCTTGCCAATCCGGTAAGCCCTCTAACCATCACAAGATGTGCCTTTCCCAGCATATTCGTGGGAGGATTTTAAGCCACCATGCTGACAAAATAGGATTATGTGGAGACGGCAGAGCAGATCGACTATCCGGCTCGCTGCCCGAAGATCCAGCGACCGCGCTCCTGACGGAGATGCTGGTTCCGGCACCTTACAAGGTGCCGGAGAAAAAGGCCGAAAAGAAGGCCACGGGGACCAGGAAGGGTCTCTGGCGCGAGGCTGCACCAGACACCTCACCCGAAGATGATGAGGCGCATTCCTCCCACGAAGGGGAGGAGAAGAAGAGGAAGAAGGCCGCCCCAACCGGGGAGGCCGAAGGATCCAAGAAGTCGGCCGCGGGGACTAGGAAGGGTCTCCGACGCAAGGCTGTAATAGACTCATCGTCCGAGGACGGCGAGGCGGATTCCTCCCATGGAGACGGGAGGGAATACGAAGAAATGCCTCCTCCCTGCACTGGGGAGGAGAATAAAAGGAAAGAGGCCCCACAGGGGGATGCTAGGACACCGAAGAAGGGAAAGGCGTCCCTTCCGGATCACTCCACCATGGCCACCTATAGCGAGGAGGAGTGGCTGCCCAGGGGTAAGCCTCGGGCGAAGTCGTAAGTATACGCTCTCCGTAATACTTTTCGTGCGACTTTAACTTCATAGTTAGTAATAACGCTAAACACGTATATGCAGTCCGGCTGGGTCCAATCTCGGGGTATCCTCTTCGGAAGGGTCTCTGAGTGAGTCGGAGATGAATTCACTCCCGACGGCCATCTCCCCACGACCTGCGGATGACACCGAGGTGTTGTCCCAAAAGATACCAGAGCAGGGGGCGACGGTTCTAGAGACGCCCCAAGGCAAAATCCCAGATGCCGGGTACATGGGGGTAAGACCCCCATGGATTATTGTCACGACCGGTTTTTCAATAAAAATGTTTATTGAGAAAACCAATCTTTAAATCCCAGTATAGGAAAAGTCATCCTTTCTGGTAGACAAAAGCTTGATAAACAGAGAACCAGTAGCATCAAATATATTACAGGGTTGAGCTGAGGTTGCTCAACAATTTATTACAGACTCGCCAATATATTACATATGGACGGTTATGACACGGGGGTGGGGTGGCATGCTACTAGCTCGAGGGAAAAGTGGTGGTGGATAACTTGACTTCTACTGGCAGTACATCGAGCGTCGAGGTGAGGCTCGATGAATTTATTCGGGGTTGCGAAAGCAGATAATACAAAGACCAAGACAGGATCGCACGGGACTGACTGGGACTCCTCTAGGCATCGGACCCGCTATCAAACTCTTCATCCATGAGATCGCCTTCATCATCATCTGGCCAAATCAACAAGCCAGGTGAGTACTTGAAAGTACTCGCAAGACAGTTCGGACAACAGATATAATCAATGAATGCATGAATGCGTCATGAACAAAGTATGATACTCAAATAACAATGGTAATATTGCAGAACTTGATGTATCAAAATTTAATAACTAAAAACCGACCGGGTGTCTGGTGCGACGCCTCGAAAGGTAAATAAATAAAAATGCATGCCACAGTCGGGCATCTTAGCGACACCACATAAAGGGCTTTAAAAGAAATGCCACAGTCGGACGTCTGGGCGACATCACATAAAGGGCTTTAAAAGAAATACCACAGTCGGACGTCTGAGCGACATCACATAAAGGGCTTTAAAAGAAATACCACAGTCGGACGTCTGAGCGACATCACAGACAGGGCTTTAAAAGAAATACCACCGTCGGACGTCTGAGCGACACCACAGACAGGGCTTTAACAAAAGCAAATAACAGGTATGCCACCATCGGACGTCTGAGCGACATCACCGACATGGCTTTAACAAAAGCAAATAACAGGTATGCCATCGTCGGACGTCTGAGCGACATCAAAGACAGGGCTTTGTAATAAATGTAAATAACGAGATTAGTCCATCCACAAGAATAATCTTTATTTCGGATTTATTACACATAAATCCCACCGGAGTTTTTGTCACTGAGGTTGATACGTGACAAGATAAGATAATTATAGTACTTGAACAAAGTACAAGATAATTGAAAGATTGAGACTCTGCAGAGTTTGGAAGAACTGAACACATCCAACGGATTTCCGTAGTCACGAAGGACTAGTTCCGTTTACGGTATTTCAGTAGAAACACATTTAACTAGTACACACCCATTTCACCTCACGTTGCCAGGAATCACCCTGGCCAATGTCCAAGAAAAACTTTGAGATGGGGAGGCCACAACCTCGAATAGCATGGGATCAAATTTCTATACGCGCGCTCTAAGGGGTGCCCCCCTCTCGGTCCCAACCGGAAACACCCATGCCCCCTGACCGGATGACGGGCTTTAATCCAGGGCCATGGAACCCTCATCCCAGCCTCTCCACTTGGTGTGTACCAGGAAAACGATTTGCAACTTACTATGCCATATTCCTTTCGGAAAACATGTGACAGTATAGGATGGAATGAATGGGAATGTGAATTGTGTCATGACGACACGGAAGTCAAATAATCTGGCATAAGACTGGCATGTCACAACACTGCCATCTTACCCATCCTCATACCAACACAGGGCTTTGCAAATATGTATCCAACAACATAATGCTTTCCGAAACCTACTTTCCGATTATGTGCATGAGATATATCATGCAAAGTGATGTTCATAAACATGCCATGACTATACTAAAATGCAAACATGCAACAACACTCATCATATCAAGAGTTCGAACATGCTTGCCTGGTTCGGAGTAGTCGGAGTCTAACTATGCGAAGTTTGCAGCTCCGTCACCTCCTCCGGTATCTACGGTATAAGAAAAATACGTACGCAACGTAAATACCGTGAGTGTACAGAAATGTGTTCCAAATATTTTTGAAATAAATATGATAAAAAACTAGACGAACAAAAAAGAATTAATCAAAAATGCTTTTCTGATCAAAAGTTATAAGAGTTTTGGTCCAAGGACCCATCTGTAATGAAACAGAAAACTTCCAAGGGGCTTTGCAGAAGAATCCAGAAAAACGGTTCAGAGAGGAAGCGTATTTGCCAGAGTACGCCTTCTGCAAACGATTTAAAATAAACAAAAGAGAGGCTGATGGGTGGGTCCCACCCGTCAGGTTTGAAAGTTCAAACAGGGGAGTCGGGGCTCGTCGGCGCCCGAGAGCCGCGGTGGTCGCCGACGGCGATCCACGGCAAGGCAGGGAGATCGGAGTGTACCTCCGTGATCAGGGCGCCATTCCGCGTCTGTGGGAGGTGGTGGTGGTCGCCGGCGAGTACCACGTCGGCGGCGATGCTTGCTCCGGCGGACGGTGATTCGGGTGGTCGTGGATCTCGCCGGAGAGAGCTGCGGAGGTGGAATTGGTGAGGGGATTAGACTCGCGATAGTATGAGAAGGTATCTGACGAGGTTAGGGCGCCGGAGATGGCCTTACCGGAGTGAATCACGGTGGGTGCCGAGGCGAAACGGAGTGGCCGGAGTCAGGGAAGGAGAGCTCCTCGTGGCTCGTTCAGTGGCTGGGCGTGGTCTGATGAGGTAGAGAAGGTGTGCGGGGGCGAGAGCAAGCTCGGGGTGCTATATATAGCCACCCCGAGGCGGTTGCCGAGAACGGAGTTCTCCGGCGAGGTGATTACGGCGGCGCTGTGGTTGCACGGGAGGGTTCAGAGGCTGAACGTCGTCGTGGGTGTTCCCTGGTTCTGTTTAGGTGCTAACCGCGTCGGGATTTGGTGGTTTAGGGGGAGCTCAACGGAACGGGGCGGCGCGGGCCCGTCGGCGGCAGGGAGCGCGCTCTGTGCGTGCCGCGCCATGGCAATGGTGCTGCATGCGTGCGCTGGCGAGGAAATGGCCACGCGGAGCCACCAGGGGGTTTGGGCGGTGCCGAACGACGTTATGCCGCCGTTCTGCTTCCTGTCGGCCGCTAGGGTGATCCGGCCGCCGCAAAGCACGCTGGCGCAGGCGGGCCAGGGCGCCACCGACGCCAGGAAGGTGCCAAGCGCGCGTGTGAGGCTCCGGACAAGCAAGCCAGGCCGTGAGCAAAGTGCCAAGCGCACTGTGAGCATGTGACTGAAGATCGACACTGAAATTCTGAACTTAACTGAATATGAACAGAATAGTGCATGCAAGGTGTTCGACAGAATGATCCTGGCATGTAGGGATTTTTCCTTGAGCTGGTTTTTGGTGGAGGGGCCTCTCATTGCATCTAGAGGCTGCCTGAATATTTGTGGAATTTTTGGAGAGGTGTAGATATGAATTTCACCAAATTTGGCAAATCTGGTCCAAACTTGCAGTGAGTGAAATTTGAAATATTTGAACAAGAGAAGAGTGGATCAAGATGGTTCTGGGTTGTGGGTACAAAGGACTATCCAAGGGTGTTAGTTGAGGTCAAAAATCAAAAGCATTAGGGCACTTGCTTTGCAATTCACCTAGGCTCAAAAGGATAGACAGATTTATTTTGGGAGGAGAAATAGTTGGAATAAAATCCAAAAATGGATTTTATTAGTTTGGACAGAATGTTTGGGTTGTACCAAAGTGGGAGGAGAGGTTTTGGGAAAATTTTACCATAGGAGGCATGGTGAAATTTAGAAGGGATCAAAACCAAATAAAAGCCCAAAACTAAAAGGGTTTTCTTTTTAAAAGAAACTAAATCCAAGAAAATGATTTTTTTGAGAGGGCAAACTTAGAAGATGTTTTTTTGAAAGGGTTTAAATGACCTCCTTTCAAACCAAGCAAGGCTCTTTTGAAAAAAACAAACCACCAAAAATTTTGGAGTGTCACAGCACCTACCCCCTTAGGAAAAATCTCGTCCCCGAGATTTCAGCTGATCCTTAAACAAGTGTGGGTGCTCTGTTCGAAGAAAATCCTCGCTCTCCCAAGTTGCTTCATTCTCGGTGTGATTACTCCATGGAATTCTGAAAAACTTAATGGTTTTCTGTCGGGTCCTCCTCTCAGACTCTTCTAGTATTTTTATTGGGTGCTCCCGGTAAGTGAGGTCCGGTTGCACGTCAATATACTCATGTGAAACTTGCTTCTCTGGGTTGCTTATGTATTTTCTCAACTGCGAGATGTGAAACACGTTGTGGATACCGGATAAGTCTCCGGGCAGGTCCAGCTGGTAGGCTACCTTGCCTTGTCGGGCCACTATATGAAATGGTCCGATGAATCTTGGTGCTAGTTTCCCCTTAATCTTGAATCGTTGCAGACCCTTCATAGGAGAAACTCTGAGGTATACCAATTCTCCGGGTTCAAAACTGATTTCCCGATGCTTTCAGTCGTAATAACTCTTTTGCCGACTTTGAGCTGTTTTGAGTCATTCTCTAATCGTCTTAACTTTCTCCTCGGACTCCTTGAGCATATCTGGGCCAAAGATATGGCTATCTCCGGTCTCTGACCAATTTAGCGGGGTACGACATCTTCTCCCATATAGAGCTTCAAAGGGCGCCATTTGCAAGCTGGCTTGATAGCTGTTGTTGTATGCGAACTCTGCATATGGCAAACTTTCTTCCCAACTGTTCCCGTAGGTGAGGACACAGGCTCTTAGCATGTCTTCTAAGATTTGGTTTACACGTTCTGTTTGTCCATCAGTCTGGGGATGGTATGCGGTACTAAAGGCTAGTTGGGTTCCCAGTGCCTGTTGTAGGTGATCCCAGAATGTAGAGACGAACTGTGTGCCTCTATCGGAGATAATAGTCTTAGGGACTCCATGTAGGCAGACGATACGGGCAAGATAAAGTCTGGCTAGTCTCTGAGTGGTGTAAGTTGATTTTACCGGAATAAAATGTGCCACCTTGGTTAATCTGTCGGTTATGACCCATATGGCATCGTTTCCGTGTTATGACCGTGGCAGTCCAACGATAAAGTCCATTCCAATCTCGTCCCATTTCCACTCGGGTATCTTATTTGGCTGTAACAGTCCGGCTGGTTTTTGGTGCTCGGCCTTGATACGTTGACGAGAGTCACAGCATGCAATGAACGTGGCTATATCTCTCTTCATACCGTGCCACCAAAAATTTTCCTGAAGGTCTTTGTACATTTTTGTCCCTCCAGGATGGATTGAATACGGAGCTGTGTGACTTTCAGTTAATATCTGCTGTTTGAGGTCCTTGACATTTGGTACGCATAGCCTTTCTCCGTACCACAATATTCCTTGCTCATCTATGTTGAATTCTGAGGCTCTTCCCAAACTCACTTTTCTTTTTATGCCCTCAATGCTGGGGTGTCCGTGCTGGGCTTCCTTGATACTTTCCATTAGGGTAGGCTGTATTTCTATATTCGACACACTGCCTTCGGTAACCATTATTAGATTGATTTGGGCAAATTCTTGTTGAAATTCTGGCCTCAACTTTGGTATATTGCCATCGTCCGTGCTGGGATTTCGACTAAGTGCATCCGCCACAACATTTGCTTTTCCGGGATGATAGTGGATTCCAACATCATAATCCTTCACCAACTCTAACCAGCGTCGTTGCCGTAAATTTAACTCTGGCTGTGTGAAAATACACTTAAGACTCTTATGGTCTGTGTATATCTCACAACGATTCCCAAGTAGGAAGTGTCTCCATTCCTTGAGTGCATGGATGACCGCTGCTAATTGCAAGTCATGAGTGGGATAATTTTCCTCATGCTTGTGTAGTTGTCTGGAGACATACGCAACTACCTTGCCTTCTTGCATCAATACGCATCCGAGGCCTTTCCGGGATGCGTCACAATATACCTCAAAGTTCTTGTGTATATCTGGCACAATTAGTACTAGTGCCGTTGTTAATTTTCTTTTTAGCTCTTGGAAGCTTTTCTCACATGCTTCTGTCCATTCAAATTTCTTGCCTTTCTTGAGCAATTCGTTGGGGAACGTAGTAATTTCAAAAAAATTCCTACGTACACGCAAGATCATGGTGATGGCATAGCAATGAGAGGGGAGAGTGTTGTCCATGTACCCTCGTAGACCGTAAGCGGAAGCATTATGACAACGCGGTTGATGTAGTCGTACGTCTTCATGATCCGACCGATCCAAGTACCGAACGTACGGCACCTCCGAGTTCAGCACACGTTCAGCTCGATGACGATCCCCGGGCTCCGATCCAGCAAAGCTTTGGGGATGAGTTCCGTCAGCACGACGGCGTGGTGACGATGATGATGCTCTACCGGCGCAGGGCTTCGCCTAAACTCCGCGACGATATGACCGAGGTGGAATATGGTGGAAGGGGGCACCGCACACGGCTAAGGAACGATCCGTAGATCAACTTGTGTCTTTATGGGGTGCCCCCTGCCCTCGTATATAAAGGAGGGAGGGGGGAGGCCGGCCGGCCCTTGTTGGGCGCGCCAGGAGGAGGAGTCCTCCTCCTAGTAGGAGTAGGACTCCTCCTTTCCTACTCCTACTAGGAGGGGAAGGAAGGGGGAGAGGAGGGGAAGGAAAGAGGGGGGCGCCGCCCCCCCTCCTAGTCCAATTCGGACCAGAGGGAGAGGGGGTGCGCGGCCCTTCCTGGCCGCCCCTCTCTCTTCCCACCAAGGCCCATGTGGCCCATTAACTCTCCGGGGGGGGGGGTTCCGGTAACCCTCCGGCACTCCGGTTTTCTCCGAAATCACCCGGAACACTTCCGGTGTCCGAATATAGTCGTCCAATATATCAATCTTTATGTCTCGACCATTTCGAGACTCCTTGTCATGTCCGTGATCACATCCGGGACTCCGAACAAACTCCGGTACATCAAAACTTATAAACTCATAATAAAACTGTCATCGTAACGTTAAGCGTGCGGACCCTACGAGTTCGAGAACTATGTAGACATGACTTAGAACTATTCTCGGTCAATAACCAATAGCGGAACCTGGATGCCCATATTGGTTCCTACATATTCTACGAAGATCTTTATCGGTCAAACCGCATAACAACATACGTTGTTCCCTTTGTCATCGATATGTTACTTGCCCGAGATTTGATTGTCGGTATCCAATACCTAGTTCAATCTCGTTACCGGCAAGTCTCTTTACTCGTTCCGTAATGCATCATCCCGTAACCAACTCATTTGGTCACATTGCTTGCAAGGCTTATAATGATGTGCATAACCGAGAGGGCCCAGAGATACCTCTCCGACAATCGGAGTGACAAAACCTAATCTCGAAATACGCCAACTCAACATGTACCTTTGGAGACACCTGTAGTAATCCTTTATAATCACCCAGTTACGTTGTGACGTTTGGTAGTACCCAAAGTGTTCCTCCGATAAACGGGAGTTTCATAATCTCATAGTTACAGGAACATGTATAAGTCATGAAGAAAGCAATAGCAATATACGAAACGATCAAGTGCTAGGCTAACGGAATGGGTCATGTCAAACACATCATTCTCCTAATGATGTGATCCCATTAATCAAATGACAACACATGTCTATGGTTAGGAAACATAACCATCTTTGATTAATGAGCTAGTCAAGTAGAGGCATACTAGTGACTATATGTTTGTCTATGTATTCACACATGTATCATGTTTCCGGTTAATACAATTCTAGCATGAATAATAAACATTTATCATGAAATAAGGAAATAAGTAATAACTTTATTATTGCCTCTAGGGCATATTTCATTCAGTCTCCCACTTGCACTAGAGTCAATAATCTGGTTCACATCGCTATGTGATTTAACACCAATATTCACATCTGCATGTGATTAATACCCATAGTTTACATCATCATGTGATCAACACCCAAAGGGTTTACTAGAGTCAATAATCTAGTTCACATCGCTATGTGATTAACACCCAAAAGAGTACTAAGGTATGATCATGTTTTGCTCGTGAGAGAAGTTTAGTTGATGGGTCTGTCATATTCAGAGCCGTATGTATTTCGCAAATATTCTATGTCCACAATGCTCTGCATGGAGCTACTCTAGCTAATTGCTCCCACTTTCAATATGTATCCAGATTGAGACTTAGAGTCATCTGGATTGGTGTAAAAGCTTGCATCGTTGTAACTTTAACGACGGGCTCTTTTATCACCTCCATAATCGAGAAACATCTCCTTAGTCCTCACTAAGGATATTCTTGACCCATGTCCAGTGATCTACTTATTAGATCAAAATTGTATTCCTTTGCCAAACACAGAGCAAGGTATACAATAGGTCTGGTTCATAGCATAACATACTTTATAGAACCTATGACTGAGGCATAGGGAATGACTTTTCATTCTCTTTCTATTTTCTGCAATGGTCGGGTCTTGAGTCTTACTCAACTTCACACCTTGTAACACAGGCAAGAACTCCTTCTTTGACTGTTCCATTTGGAACTATTTCAAAAATTTATCAAGGTATGTACTCATTGAAAAATCTTATCAAGCGTCTTGATCTATCTATATAGATCTTGATGCTCAATGTGTAAGCAGCTTCACCGAGGTCTTTCTTTGAAAAACTCTTATTCAAGTATCCTTTCATGCTATCCAGAATTTCCATATCATTTCCAGTTAACAATATGTCATCCACATATAATATTAGAAATGCTACAGAGCTCCCACTCACTTTCTTGTAAATACAGGCTTCTTCAAAAGTCTGTATAAAACCATATGCTTTGATCAACTCATCAAAGCATATATTCCAACTCCGAGATGCTTGCACCAGTCCATAGATGGATTGCTAGAGCTTGCACAATTTGTTAGCACCTTTAGGATTGACAAAACCTTCTGGTTGCATCATATACAACTCTTCTTTAAGAAAACCATTAAGGAATGCAGTTTTGTTTATCCATTTGCCAGATTTCATAAAATGTGGCAATTGCTAACATGATTCAGACAGACTTAAGCATAGATACGAGTGAAAAACTCTCATCGTAGTCAACACCTTGAACTTGTCGAAAACCTTTTGCGACAATTCTAGCTTTGTAGATAGTAACACTATCAGCGTCCGTCTTCCTCTTGAAGATCCATTTAATCTTAATGTCTCGCCGATCATTGGGCAAGTCAATCAAAGTCCATACTTTGTTTTCATACATGGATCTTATCTCAGATCTCATGGCCTCAAGCCATTTTGCAATCTGGGCTCACCATCGCTTCTTCATAGTTCGTAGGTTCATCATGGTCTAGTAACATGACTTCCAGAATATGGTTACCATACCACTCTGGTGCGGATCTTACTCTGGAAGACCTACGAGGTTCTGTAGTAACTTAATCTGAAGTTTCATGATCATCATCATTAACTTCCTCACTAATTGGTGTAGTAGTCACAGGAACAGATTTCTGTGATGAACTACTTTCAAATAAGGGAGCAGGTACAATTACCTCATCAAGTTCTACTTTCCTCCCACTCACTTCTTTCGAGAGAAACTCCTTCTCTAGAAAGGATCCATTCTTAGCAACGAATGTTTTGCCTTTGGATCTGTGATAGAAGGAGTACCCAATAGTCTCTTTTGGGTATCTTATGAAGACGCACTTTTCCGATTTGGGTTCGAGCTTATCAGGTTGAAAACCTTTTTCATATAAGCATCGCAACTCCAAACTTTAAGAAACGACAGCTTAGGTTTACTGCTAAACCATAGTTCATACGGTGTCGTCTCAACGGATTTAGATGGTGCCCTTTTTAAACGTGAATGCAGCTGTCTCTAATGCACAACCCCAAAACGATAGTGGTAAAACCGATAAGAGACATCATAGATCGCACCATATCCAATAAAGTGCGGTTACGACGTTCAGACACACCATAACGTTGTGGTGTTCCAGGTGGCGTGAGCTGTGAAACTATTCCACATTGTTTTAATTGAAGACCAAACTGTAACTCAAATATTCGTCTCCGCGATCAGATCGTAGAAACTTTATTTTCTTGTTACGATGATTTTTCCACTATACTCTGAAATTCTTTGAACTTTTCAATTATTTCAGACTTATGTTTCATCAAGTAGATATACCCATATCTGCTCAAATCATTTTGTGAAAGTCAGAAGATAACGATACTTGCCACGAGCATCAACACTCATTGGATCGCATACATCGGTATGTATTATTTCCAATAAGTCAGTAGCTTGTTCCATTGTTCCGGAGAACGGAGTTTTAGTCATCTTTCCCAAAAGGCACGGTTCGCAAGCATCAAATGATTCATAACCAGGTGATTCCGAAAATCCATCTTTATGGAGTTTCTTCATGCGCTTTACACCGATATGACCCAAACGGCAGTGCCACAAATAAGTTGCACTATCATTATTAACTTTGCATCTTTTGGCATCAATATTATGAATATGTGTATCACTACGATCGAGATCCAACAAACTATTTTCATTGGGTGTATGACCATTAAAGGTTTTATTCATGTAAACAGAACAACAATTATTCTCTGACTTTAAATGAATAACCTATTGCAATAAACATGATCAAATCATATTCATGCTCAACGCAAACGCCAAATAACATTTATTTAGGTTTAACACTAATCACAAAAGTATAGGGAGTGTGCGATGATGATCATATCAATCTTGGAACCACTTCCAATACACATCGTCACTTCACCCTCAACTAGTTTCTGTTTATTCTGTAACTCCTGTTTCGAGTTACTAATCTTAGCAACCGAACAAGTATCAAATACTCAGGGGTTACTATAAACACTAGTAAGGTACACATCAATAACATGTATATCAAATATACCCTTGTTCACTTTGCCATCTTTCTTATCCACCAAATATTCAAGGCATTTCCGCTTCTAGTGACCATTTCCTTTGCAGTATAATCACTCAGTTTCAGGCTTTGGTCCAGCTTTGGGCTTCTTCGCGGGACTGGCAACTTGCTTGTCATTCTACTTGAAGTTCCCTTTCTTTCCCTTTGCCCTTTTCTTGAAAATAGTGATCTTGTCAACCATCAACACTTGATGCTCTTTCTTGATTTCTACCTTCGTCGATTTCAACATCACGAAGATCTCGGGAATCATTTTCGTCATCCCTTGCATACTATAGTTCATCATGAAGTTCTAGTAACTTAGTGATGGTGACTAGAGAATTCTGTCAATCACTATTTTATCTGGAAGATTAACTCCCACTTGATTCAAGTGATTGAAGTACCCAGACAATCTGAGCACATGCTCACTAGTTGAGCGATTCTCCTCCATCTTTTAGCTATAGAACTTGTTGGAGACTTCATATCTCTCAACTCGGGTATTTGCTGGAAATATTAACTTCAACTCCTGGAACATCTCATATGGTCCATGATGTTCAAAACGTCTTTGAAGTCCCGATTCTAAGCCGTAAAGCATGGTGCACAAAACTATCAAGTAGTCATCATATTGAGCTAGCCAAACATTCATAACGTCTGCATCTGCTCCTGCAATCGGTCTGTCACCTAGCGGTGCATTAAGGACATAATTTTTCTGTGCAGCAATGAGGATAAACCTCAGATCACGGATCCAATCCGCATCATTGCTACTAAAATCTTTCAACACAATTTTCTCTAGGAACATATCAAAATAAACATAAGAAAGCAACAACGCAAGCTATTGATCTAGAACATAATTTGCAAAATACTACCAGGACTAAGTTCATGATAAATTTAAGTTCAATTAATCATATTACTTAAGAACTCCCACTTAGACAGACATCTCTCTAGTCATCTAAGTGATCACGTGATCCAAATCAACTAAACCATGTCCGATCATCACGTGAGATGGAGTAGTTTCAATGGTGAACATCATTATGTTGATCATATCTACTATATGATTCACGCTCGACCTTTCGGTCTCCGTGTTCCGAGGCCATATCTGTATATGCTAGGCTCGTCAAGTTTAACCTGAGTATTCCGCGTGTGCAACTGTTTTGCACCCGTTGTATTTGAACGTAGAGCCTATCACACCCGATCATCACGTGGTGTCTCAGCACGAAGAACTTTCGCAATGGTGCATACTCAGGGAGAACACTTCTTGATTATTAAGTGAGAGATCATCTTAAAATGCTACCGTCAATCAAAGCAAGATAAGATGCATAAAGGATAAACATCACATGCAATCAATATAAGTGATATGATATGGCCATCATCATCTTGTGCTTGTGATCTCCATCTTCGAAGCACCGTCGTGATCACCATCGTCACCGGCGCGACACCTTGATCTCCATCGTAGCATCGTTGTCGTTACGCCATCTATTTCTTCTACGACTATCACTACCGCTTAGTGATAAAGTAAAGCAATTACAGGGCGTTTGCATTTCATACAATAAAGCGACAACCATATGGCTCCTGCCAGTTGCCAATAACTTCGGTTACAAAACATGATCATCTCATACAATAAAATATAGCATCACGTCTTGACCATATCACATCACAACATGCCCTACAAAAACAAGTTAGACGTCCTCTACTTTGTTGTTGCAAATTTTACGTGGCTGCTACGGGCTTAGCAAGAACCGTTCTTACCTACGCATCAAAACTACAACGATAGTTTGTCAAGTTGGTGCTGTTTTAACCTTCGCAAGGACCGGGCATAGCCACACTCGGTTCAACTAAAGTGAGAGAGACAGACACCCGCCGGTCACCTTTAAGCAACGAGTGCTCGTAGCGGTGAAACCAGTCTCGCGTAAGCGTACGCGTAATGTCGGTCCGGGCCGCTTCGTCTCACAATGCCGCTGAACCAAAGTATGACATGCTGGTAAGCAGTATGACTTATATCGCCCACAACGCACTTGTGTTCTACTCGTGCACATAACATCAACGCATAAAACCTAGGCTCGGATGCCACTATTGGGGAACGTAGTAATTTCAAAAAAATTCCTACATGCACGCAAGATCATGGTGATGGCATATCAATGAGAGGGGAGAGTGTTGTCCACGTACCCTCGTAGACCGTAAGCGGAAGCGTTATGACAACGCGGTTGATGTAGTCGTACGTCTTCACGATCCGATCGATCCAAGTACCGAACGTACGACACCTCCGAGTTCAGCACACGTTCAGCTCGATGACGATCCCCGGGCTCCGATCTAGCAAAGCTTCGGGGATGAGTTCCGTTAGCACGACGGTGTGGTGACGATGATGATGCTCTACCGGCGCAGGGCTTTGCCTAAACTCCGCGACGATATGACCGAGGTGGAATATGGTGGAAGGGGCACTGCACACGGCTAAGGAACGATCCGTAGATCAACTTGTGTCTCTATGGGGTGCCCCCTGCCCCCATATATAAAGGAGGGAGGGGGGAGGCCGGCCGGCCCTTGTTGGGCGCGCCAGGAGGAGGAGTCCTCCTCCTAGTAGGAGTAGGACTCCTCCTTTCCTACTCCTACTAGGAGGGGAAGGAAGGGGGAGAGGAGGGGAAGGAAAGAGGGGGGCGCCGCCCCCCCTCCTAGTCCAATTCGGACCAGAGGGAGAGGGGGCGTGCGGCCCTTCCTGGCCACCCCTCTCTCTTCCCACCAAGGCCCATGTGGCCCATTAACTCTCCGGGGGGGTTCCGGTAACCCTCCGGCACTCCGGTTTTCTCCGAAATCACCCGGAACACTTCCGGTGTCCGAATATAGTCGTCCAATATATCAATCTTTATGTCTCGACCATTTCGAGACTCCTCGTCATGTCCGTGATCACATCCGGGACTCCGAACAAACTTCGGTACATCAAAACTTATAAACTCATAATAAAACTGTCATCGTAACGTTAAGCGTGCGGACCCTACGGGTTCGAGAACTATGTAGACATGACTTAGAACTATTCTTGGTCAATAACCAATAGCGGAACCTGGATGCCCATATTGGTTCCTACATATTCTATGAAGATATTTATCGGTCAAACTGCATAACAACATACGTTGTTCCCTTTGTCATCGGTATGTTACTTGCCCGAGATTTGATCGTCGGTATCCAATACCTAGTTCAATCTCGTTACCGGCAAGTCTCTTTACTCGTTCCGTAATGCATCATCCCGTAACCAACTCATTTGGTCACATTGCTTGCAAGGCTTATAATGATGTGCATAACCGAGAGGGCCCAGAGATACCTCTCCGACAATCGGAGTGACAAAACCTAATCTCGAAATATGCCAACTCAACATGTACCTTTGGAGACACCTGTAGTACTCCTTTATAATCACCCAGTTACGTTGTGACGTTTGGTAGTACCCAAAGTGTTCCTCCGGTAAACGGGAGTTGCATAATCTCATAGTTACAGGAACATGGATAAGTCATGAAGAAAGCAATAGCAATATACTAAACGATCAAGTGCTAGGCTAACGGAATGGGTCATGTCAACCACATCATTCTCCTAATGATGTGATCCCATTAATCAAATGACAACACATGTCTATGGTTAGGAAACATAACCATCTTTGATTAATGAGCTAGTCAAGTAGAGGCATACTAGTGACTATATGTTTGTCTATGTATTCACACATGTATCATGTTTCCGGTTAATACAATTCTAGCATGAATAATAAACATTTATCATGAAATAAGGAAATAAGTACTAACTTTATTATTGCCTCTAGGGCATATTTCCTTCACAATTGTGTCATGGGCTTTGCTATAGTGGAGAATCCTTCAATAAATCTCCGATAATAGCCTGCCATTCCCAAGAAACTCCGTATGTCCGTTACGTTAGCTGGCGGTTTCCAGCCAAGTACGGCCTTGACTTTTTCCGGATCTACTGCAATACCTTCTTGTGTTAGCACGTGGCCCAGAAAACCCACCTGCCTTAGCCAAAATTCACATTTGCTGAATTTGGCGTACGGTTGATGTTTCCTGAGTTCTCCGAGTACAATCCTGAGATGTTCGGCGTGCTCTTCTGGTGTTTTGGAATATATCAGAATATCATCGATGAATACCACAACAAACTTGTCCATATACTTCATAAACACTTTGTTCATGAGGTGAACAAAATATGCGGGGGCGTTGGTTAGCCCAAATGGCATTACTGTGAACTCATATAGCCCATATCTGGAGGTGAAAGCGGTCTTGGGAATATCTTCTGTTCGTACTTTTAATTGGTGGTATCCTGATCTCAAATCAATTTTTGAGAAGACTTTGGCCTGTGCGAGCTGATCGAATAAATCATTTATTCGGGGCATTGGGTATTTGTTCTTGATTGTGACCATGTTGAGAGCTCGATAATCAATACACAACCTCATTGTTCCATCCTTCTTCTTGGCAAATAAAATTGGAGAACCCCAAGGTGAGGAGCTGGCTCGTATGTATCCTTTCTCCAATAATTCTTTTATTTGCTTCTTCAACTCTACCAATTCGGATGGTGCCATTCTGTAAGGTTTCTTGTAAATAGGAGTGGTTCCGGGTGCTAGCTCAATGCTGAACTCTATCTCTCTGTCTGGTGGCATGCCTGGTAGTTCTTCTGGAAATACATCTTGAAATTCACATACCACTGGAACCTTGTTCAGCTCAGAAACGTCCACCTTGTTTAATCTAGGTTGCCGAGGTATTTGTCTCTCTTTGGCTGAAACTTTTATTTTCTTCCCTGGATGGTGGGTGAGAATCACGGTACGGTTGAAGCAGTCAATAAAACCTTTGTTGGTGGTCAACCAATCCATTCCTAGGATGACATCCAGTCCTTTGCTTTCTAGTACAATAAGGTTGGCGTAAAATTTCAATCCTTCAAATTCAATAACCACACCTTGACAGTAACTCTGGGTCACTTGCTTAATCCCAGGGGACTTGACGATCATCGATTTTTCCAAGGGAAGCATCGAAAAATTATTTTGCAAAGCAAAACTTTTCGAAACGAATGAGTGAGAAGCTCCAGAATCAAACAAAACCATGGCAGGTATTGTGTTGATGGGGTACGTACCGAGTACGATATCTGGGGCGTTCTGTGCTTCCTCTCGGGTCACGTGGTTCAAGTGACCTTTCCAGTGGTTGTTGTTGGGGTTGAAATTGCTTTGCTTTGGTGCTGAATTATTTCCACCATTATTGAGCTTCGGGTTTGAGTTCCTTGGCTTGGGACACTGCTTGGCATAGTGCCCTTCTTCTCCACAAGCATAACAGGTAACACATGGGCGATACGTGAACTCTTTGTCTCTTGCATGGAAATTCTTGGTTGGACATGAATTATTCGCCGGGGTTTTATGTGAATCCCCCTTCTGAAATTCCTTCTTGCTTCTGTGATTGCGAGAAAAATTAGTCTGGTCCCTTTTCCATTTGCGGATATCTTCCAGGCTACGTCGCTCATTTTCCAGGGTAATGGCCTTATCCACCAGTCTTTTAAAATCTGGAAAGGTGTGCACAACTAGCTGGCACTTAAGGGCGGGTGCCAGGCCTTCCAAGAATTTTTCCATCTTCTTGCTCTCGGTCATGCGTTCTTCATTGGCGCAACGAGACAGCAGTGTGAATTGGCTGTTGAATTCTGGCACTATCATGGCTCTTTGCTTGAGTTCATCAAATTCCTTCTTCTTGATTTTCATGACACTCTTAGGAATATGTGCCCCACGAAAACCTTCTTTGAAATTTTCCCAGGTGATTTCATTTTCGTTGGGGTGCATGTGCAGGAAGTTTTCCCACCACGACGCAGTTGCACCTGTGAGATAATGGGGTGCATACAATACTTTTTCACGGTCTGAACACTGTTTTATAATTAATTTTCTCTCCATGTCTCGAAGCCAGTCCTCGGCCTCAAGAGGCTTGTCAGTATGAGAAAATGTTGGAAGACGCGTCTTTTGTAACTCAGATAATTTGGATTGCGGTTGATACTGACCACGGTTACTTCCCATATTGATGAATTGGTTCATCATTTCCTGGTGTTGCTGTTGACTCTGTTCATACAAACGACAAACTTGTGTAAAAGTTGTTTCACTATCCTGTTGACTTGTCTGACCCTGAGTGAAATTCTGGTTCTACGGTGTGCCATAATTTTCTTCTGGCTGAGTTGGCATGGAGCGCGTCCAAGGACGAGACATCCTTCACTCTGGGGATATATTTTTGTGAACTCGTAAGATAAGAAAGAGAGTCGCAAAAGTCAATAAAATCACACCCGAAGGACATTTTTAAACTCCATGGTATTTTTTTGGAAACACACGATTGCGCGCGGAGAAGGACTAGTGCATATCTTACACGCGGGCATAATTATACATTACATCACTTAGGATATGCGTACATAATCCTGACATGTTATTTAAACTAGTGCACCCCTCCAGATCCTACATGGTGCGCAAACAGGCTACTTCTCACAACCTATGTACATAAAAACATATTACACAAGTTGATACATCGCATGGCGTCTATGCGTACTTAGTCGGAGATGGTGAGGATCTCCCTTGGCCTGCCGAGGGTGAGACGCAGAGACGCTGGGGAATCAACCTCCTCCTCGCTAATAGGTTCCAGATGAGAAATGTTGTGCTGAGCTGATGGAGCAGGTGCCGTAGGCGGAATAACACGAATACGAGTGGGTGGAATAGGTGGGGTAGCACGTATGGGAGTGGGTGCAACAAGTGGTGCAGAGCGAACGGGAGTGGGTGCAATAGCCTGGTTAAATTCCTCTGTGGTAGGCAGACGACGAGCAGAGGCGAGTATGGTAGGTGAGTGAGAGGCTGTGGATGACACAAAAGTCAGTGGTGGAGCGGTGTGCAGGTGTTCCCTCCTGTTAGCAGCACAGCCATGAACTGAGTCCATGCGTGCAGCTACGAGGTCATCTACCATGCAGTCGAATGCTGCCTCCAGGGCTCGGAGGTACTCGACAAGCATCTCAAAGACTTCGTCTCGCTCTCCTCTGGGGCAAGAGAAAGAGTAGTGACAGGTGTAAGGCACATAGCACGGAAGGTAGCGGTAGCGACGGGTCTTCATTGCCGGAAGAACATCCCGAAGACGGGCTATCGTCTCGCGGGCAGCCATCTGCATAGTGTTCCTTTCTGTAGGCATGGCTCTCCCCACGAATCGGAGGCGGCGTATTTCAGCATGGCCTCCCCTGAATTGCACCGCGGCCTGGTGCATAGTCAGACTGTCGTTGATCTTGTGTGGATAAAGCGTGAAGACTAGGCGCACGGATGGCCCCATCACGACCTGAACGATGAAGGAGAGGAGTTTGACGAACCCTTCGGGCACGTTGGCGAACATCTGAGACTCGCAATCGTTGCCGGCCATCTACAAAAGTAGGCAAAAATTCTGAGTGGTCAGATCATAAATTTTATGCTGACTGTTAGAAAATGACTACATTTGTAAAAACATGAATAACTCTATCATGCTAATAACCAATTAGCGATCGCACCTAGTGGCTTCCTACAGTCAGCCTGGCTCTGGTTACCAAGTCTGTCACGACCGGTTTCTCAATAAAAATGTTTATTGAGAAAACCAATCTTTAAATCCCAGTATAGGAAAAGTCATCCTTTCTGGTAGACAAAAGCTTGATAAACAGAGAACCAGTAGCATCAAATATATTACAGGGTTGAGCTGAGGTTGCTCAACAATTTATTACAGACTCGCCAATATATTACATATGGACGGTTATGACACGGGGGTGGGGTGGCATGCTACTAGCTCGAGGGGAAAGTGGTGGTGGATAACTTGACTTCTACTGGCAATACATCGAGCGTCGAGGTGAGGCTCGATGAATTTATTCGGGGTTGCGGAAGCGGATAATACAATGACCAAGACAGGATCGCACGGGACTGACTGGGACTCCTCTAGGCGTCGGACCCGCTATCAAACTCTTCATCCATGAGATCGCCTTCATCAGCACCTGGCCAAATCAACAAGCCAGGTGAGTACTTGAAAGTACTCGCAAGACAGTTCGGACAAAAGATATAATCAATGAATGCATGAATGCGTCATGAACAAAGTATGATACTCAAATAACAACGGTAATATTGCAGAACTTGATGTATCAAAATTTAATAACTGAAAACCGATCGGGTGTCTGGTGCGACGCCTCGAAAGGTAAATAAATAAAAATGCATGCCGCAGTCGGGCGTCTTAGCGACACCACATAAAGGGCTTTAAAAGAAATGCCACAGTCGGACGTCTGGGCGACATCACATAAAGGGCTTTAAAAGAAATACCATAGTCGGACGTCTGAGCGACATCACATAAAGGGCTTTAAAAGAAATACCACAGTCGGACGTCTGAGCGACATCACAGACAGGGCTTTAGAAGAAATACCACCGTCAGACGTCTGAGCGACATCACAGACAGGGCTTTAACAAAAGCAAATAACAGGTATGCCACCATCGGACGTCTGAGCGACATCACAGACAGGGCTTTAACAAAAGCAAATAACAGGTATGCCACCGTCGGACATCTGAGCGACATCACAGACAGGGCTTTGTAATAAATGTAAATAACGAGATTAGTCCATCCACAAGAATAATCTTTATTTCGGATTTATTACACATAAATCCCACCGGAGTTTTTGTCACTGAGGTTGGTACCTGACAAGATAAGATAATTATAGTACTTGAACAAAGTACAAGATAATTGAAAGATTGAGACTCTGCAGAGTTTGGAAGAACTGAACACAGCCAACGGATTTCCGTAGTCACGAAGGACTAGTTCCGTTTACGGTATTTCAGTAGAAACACATTTAACTAGTACACACCCATTTCACCTCACGTTGCCAGGAATCACCCTGGCCAACGTCCAAGAAAAACTTTGAGACGGGGAGGCCACAACCTCGAATAGCATGGGATCAAATTTCTATACGCGCGCTCTAAGGGGTGCCCCCCTCTCGGTCCCAACCGGAAACACCCATGCCCCCCGACCAGATGACGGGCTTTAATCTAGGGCCATGGAACCCTCATCCCGGCCTCTCCACTTGGTGTGTACCAGGAAAACGATTTGCAATTTACTATGCCATATTCCTTTCGGAAAACATGTGACAGTATAGGATGGAATGAATGGGAATGTGAATTGTGTCATGACGACACGGAAGTCAAATAATCAGGCATAAGACTGGCATGTCACAACACTGCCATCTTACCCATCCTCATACCAACACAGGGCTTTGCAAATATGTATCCAACAACATAATGCTTTCCGAAACCTACTTTCTGATTATGTGCATGAGATATATCATGCAAAGTGATGTTCATAAACATGCCATGACTATAATAAAATGCAAACATGCAACAACACTCATCATATCAAGAGTTCAAACATGCTTGCCTGGTTTGGAGTAGTCGGAGTCTAACTGTGCGAAGTTTGCAGCTCCGTCACCTCCTCCGGTATCTACAGTATAAGAAAAATACATACGCAACGTAAATACCGTGAGTGTACAGAAAAGTGTTCCAAATATTTTTGAAATAAATATGATAAAAACTAGACAAAAATCTAAAGAGAATAGAAAAAGAATTAATCAAAAATACTTTTCTGATCAAAAGTTATAAGAGTTTTGGTCCAAGGACCCATCTGTAATGAAACAGAAAACTTCCAGGGGGCTTTGCAGAAGAATCCAGAAAAACGGTTCAGAGAGGAAGCGTATTTGCCAGAGTACGCCTTCTGCAAACAATTTAAAATAAACAAAAGAGAGGCTGACGGGTGGGTCCCACCCGTCAGGTTTGAAAGTTCAAACAGGGGAGTCGGGGCTCGTCGGCGCCAGAGAGCCGCGGTGGTCGCCGGCGGCGATCCACGGCAAGGCAGGTAGATCGGAGTGTACCTCCATGATCAGGGCGCCATTTCGCGTTTGTGGGAGGTGGTGGTGGTCGCCGGCGAGTACCACGTCGGCGGCGATGCTTGCTCCGGCGGATGGTGATTCGGGTGGTCGTGGATCTCGCCGGAGAGAGCTGCGGAGGTGGAATTGGTGAGGGGATTAAACTCGCGATAGTATGAGAAGGTATCTGACGAGGTTAGGGCGCCGGAGATGGCCTTACCGGAGTGAATCATGGTGGGGGCCGAGGCGGAATGGAGTGGCCGGAGTCGGGGAAGGAGAGCTCCTCGTGGCTCGTTCAGTGGCTGGGCGTGGTCTGATGAGGTAGAGAAGGTGTGCGGGGGCGACAGCAAGCTCGGGGTGCTATATATAGCCGCCCCGAGGCGGTTGCCGGGAACGGAGTTCTCCGGCGAGGTGATTACGGCGGCGCTGTGGTTGCACGGGAGGGTTCAGAGGCTGAACGTCGTCGTGGGTGTTCCCTGGTTCCGTTTAGGTGCTAACCACGTCAGGATTTGGTGGTTTAGGGGGAGCTCGACGAAACGGGGCGGCGCGGGCCCGTCGGCGGCAGGGAGCACGCTCTGTGCGTGCCGCGCCACGGCGACGGTGCTGCATGCGTGCGCTGGCGAGGAAATGGCGACGCGGAGCCACCAGGGGGTTTGGGCGGTGCCGAACAGCGTTATGTCGCCGTTCTGCTTCCTGTCGGCCACTAGGGTGATCCGGCCGCCGCAAAGCACGCCGGCGCAGGCGGGCCAGGGTGCCACCGACGCCAGGAAGGTGCCAAGCGCGTGTGTGAGGATTCCGGACAAGCAAGCCAGGCCGTGAGGAAAGTGCCAAGCGCACTGTGAGCATGTGACTGAAGATCGACACTGAAATTCTGAACTTAACTGAATATGAACAGAACAGTGCATGCAAGGTGTTCGACAGAACGATCCAGGCATGTAGGGATTTTTCCTTGAGCTGGTTTCTGGTGGAGGGGCCTCTCATTGCATCTAGAGGCTGCCTGAATATTTGTGGAATTTTTGGAGAGGTGTAGATATGAATTTCACCAAATTTGGCAAATCTGGTCAAAACTTGCAGTGAGTGAAATTTGAAATATTTGAACAAGAGAAGAGTGGATCAAGATGGTTCTGGGTTGTGGGTACAAAGTACTATCCAAGGGTGTTGAGTTGAGGTCAAAAATCAAAAGCGTTAGGGCACTTGCTTTGCAATTAACCTAGGCTCAAAAGGATAGACAGATTTATTTTGGGAGGAGAAATAGTTGGAATAAAATCCAAAAATGGATTTTATTAGTTTGGACAGAATGTTTGGGTTGTACCAAAGTGGGAGGAGAGGTTTTGGGAAAATTTTACCATAGGAGGCATGGTGAAATTTAGAAGGGATCAAAACCAAATAAAAGCCCAAAACTAAAAGGGTTTTCTTTTAAAAGAAACTAAATCCAAGAAAAGGATTTTTTTTGAGAGGGCAAACTTAGAAGATGGTTTTTTTTTGAAAGGGTTTAAATGACCTCCTTTCAAACCAAGCAAGGCTCTTTTGAAAAAAACAAACCACCAAAAAATTTGGAGTGTCACAATTATGTGGACGGGAGCCACAACAAGCCTGGCTCCCAGCCGGTTACTGCGCCGGAGCCTCCAAAGGCTCCGGACTCCAGTAGGCAGCCCCTCGCGAAGGAGGGTGAGTCGGCCGTGCCGATGACCTCCGCCCAGCCGGAGGCATCGGATAATTTGTTGGAAGTGCTTCGAGGCGCTTCCATTGACGAAGAGCACCGTACTCTTATGAGTATGGTGATTGAGAAGGTTTGGTCCACAAAAAGCGGATTGACCGAAGCCTGTACCAGCCTCCTGACAGGCTTTGAGGTAAGTAATGAAAAAGTGTGAGAAAATATGACCCAATAGACAGTAGCCCCTGATGCTATGTTTGGTGTTCGGAAAGAAAAGCCAAACGGAGGGTCAATGTTTAATCCGCAGGAGTCTAATAGTACTTGTCTATGTTAATGATCAGGCGTTATTGCTGACTGCCGCTGCGTGCACAACTGAGGTTGCCGGACTCAGGCAGGACCTGGGGAAAGCCGAAGAAGAGCTCGGCCTCATGAAGAGGCGGCTCGAGGAGAACAAAGGTAAGTGATATCCCGTCCGTGTGTCATGTAGAGGAGAAAAATTGATGATGCTAACAAAAAGCATCATGATTTTTAATAGGGGCCATGACCGAAGTGGCGGCCTTGAAGAAAGCGCTGTCCGAAGCCGAAGCTAGGGCGGCCCCAGAATGCACCGAGCGTGAGAAACAACATGCTCGGGCGGGGGAGGTACAGCAAGAGCTCCAGGAGTTCGGCAAGAAGTTCGAGTCCTTGGAGCATGACTTCAAGACGCAAGCGTCCGAGCTTGCCAAAGCCCTCGAGAGCGCGAAAGATGCCAAGGCCGAAGCCCGAAAGGCCCTCCAGGAAATCCAGGCAGCCAAGAAGATAGCGGGGGGGGGGGTAAGGCATTCATTATGCAAAGCAAGCATGTGGAGGAGACATTTCTTTTACTCACCCGCATTCGGAGCTCTCCAGGGGCATTCGCAGATCTACCACGCAGCATATCGGATGCCGCGGAGTTCTACCGTGCCAAAGAGGGGAGCTCGACGGAGAAGCTATTCTGGTCCCAGTATACTGGAGCCGAACAGCCAATGTCTCTGAGTGACCAACTGAAGCAATTGGTCGAACTCCACAGGGCGTCCGAACTGGCCATGAAGGACCTCATAGTCCGGATGTGGCCTGGTGAGCCCGTGCCCGACAGCTACTTCGGCCTTATAAAGTGGATGGTAAGTGCCTGTCCACGGCTTGAAGTTATCAAGAAGTCCGTCTGCATTGAGGGTGCCCACCGGGCTTTTGCCCGTGCGAAGATGCATTCGGCCAAACTGGATGCTGAGAAGCTGGTGAAGGATGGGACCAGGAAGGGCAAGGAGCATCACTACCCCGAGAAATATTATAATGGCGTTTGTCGGTGTCAAAACCGGCGGATCTCGGGTAGGGGGTCCCGAACTGTGCGTCTAGGCGGATGGTAATAGGAGACGAGGGACACGATGTTTTTACCCAGGTTTGGGCCCTCTCGATGGAGGTAAAACCCTACTCCTGCTTGATTAATATTGATGATATGGGTAGTACAAGAGTAGATCTACCACGAGATCGGAGTGGCTAAACCCTAGAAGCTAGCCTATGGTATGATTTTTGTTCGTCCTACGGACTAAAACTCTCCAGTTTATATAGACACCGGAGAGGGCTAGGGTTACACAGAGTCGGTTACAATGGGAGGAGATCTTCATATCGTATCGCCAAGCTTGCCTTCCACGCCAAGGAAAGTCCCATCCGGACACAGGATGGAGTCTTCAATCTTGTATCTTCATAGTCCGGGAGTCCGGCCAAAGGTCTTAGTCCGGCCATCCGGACACCCCCTAATCCAGGACTCCCTCAGTAGCCCCTGAACCAGGCTTCAATGACGACGAGTCTGGCGCGCAAGTTGTCTTCGGCATTGCAAGGCGGGTTCCTCCTCCGAATATTTCATAGAAGATGTTGAACACCAGGGTAGTGTCCATTTCTGCAAAATAAGTTCCACATTCCACCGTAGAGAGAATAATATTTGCGTTAATCGGATCTGCTGACGTATTCCGTGGCGTGACATCATGCCACGGCCAGGCTTTTATTCATTTTATTGTTCCACCTCAGCGCGTTTAGCGAGGCGGTTTCCTTGGCACGTCTTGTCAAAGCAGAGATTGTGTTCCCTTATTCTGGGATTCTCATCAATACGGGTGTGGGTAACCCAATCGTGCCATTAACCGCGGCGCTTGGAAAATAAACGAGTTTTATTAGGCCGGTGGGGGGCTCGTAGTTTTGGCCGCCCATATAAGGGGATAAGAATTCGCCTTTTCCATCCATGCCTTCTTCCTCCTCTGCTTATCCGTCCCTGCGCGCTCGAGCTCCAGCGCCCAAGCCCGCACTTCCCACCTCAAGCTTCTCCAACCATGGAGGGGCAAATCAAAAAACTAAGGAAGGCCGGATACTTGTCTAACGACATCGCTCACCGGCTTCCAGATGTGGGGCAACTCATCCCCACCCCAGGCCCCATGAGATGGTTGTTTTTCTTCCCCATTTCCTCCGCGGACTGGGTTTTCCTCTTCACCCGTTCGTCCGGGGCCTCATGTTCTACTACGGCCTGGACTTCCATGATCTGGCCCCGAACTTCATTCTCAATATCTCGGCGTTTATCGTCGTGTGTGAGGCTTTCTTCCGCATCCAGCCCCACTTTGGCCTATGGCTGAAGATCTTCAGCGTCAAGCCGAAGGTTGTGAAAGGCTGACAAGCGGAATGCGGAGGTGCCATGGTGGGCAAGATAGCCAACATCACCTGGCTCGAGGGTGCCTTCGTGGAAACTATCAAAGGGTGGCAATCGGGGTGGTTTTATATCACCGAGCCGCGTGACCCTAAGTGGGCAGCGGCCCCCGAATTTCGATCTGGCTTCCCCACCCGGCTCACATCCTGGAAAGAGATGGGCCTGTCGTGGGGCAATCCGGAAGAGCTGACCGGACTCCAAACCTGCGTCCGAGACCTAGTGACCAAGAAGGTCAAGCTTGTCAACGTGGTCCAGGTCATGCTCTTCCGCCGGATCCTCCCATGTCAACGACGGGACTTCAATTTGTGGGAGTTCGACCCGGCCCAGCACCAGACTCTATCTCGGCTCTTCGAAACGAAGCACGAGGATGCCTGGAAGGTGCTTTTCAAGAGTTCCGAGGTCTCCCCTCCCGTCACCGAGGATCGCGGATTCTGTGCCAAACGTCAAGCCTCCAAAGTAAGCTTACATTTAGTCCCTTACGGGATACCCAAATTTCATAGTGTGACTTTATGTGGGATCTAAACCCCCGTTCCTTTGACAGGACTGGAAGAGGACATCCAGACAGTTTGACTATCCGGCTCCTTTGCCCGAAGGCCCAACAGACGCGCAATTAGCAAAGCTACTGGTTCCGGCACCTCACATGGTGCCGGAGAAGAAGGCCAAAGAGAAGGCCACGAGGACCCGAAAGAGTTCCCGGTGCCCGGTGGTGTCGGATTTGGCCGACAACCCCAATGCACCCTCCTCCTCTGAAGACGAGGAGGAGGAAGAAGAAGAAGAAGCCTCTCCCCCTCCAACGGGGGGAGGAACAAAAAGAAAGGCCGCCCCAACTGGGGAAGCCGGAGGGTCCAAGAAGGGGAAAACCCTTCTGCCAGACTACGCCCCCGACGCTGAAGACGGCGGGGGGGAATGGCCATCCAGGGTCAAGCCCCTGGCAAAATCGTGAGTGTCCCGCTATCCGAATGACTTATTGCACTCCTTTATTATTCGATAGCTTCTAATGCCGAATCTAATTATGCAGTCCGCCCAGAGCTCAGCTTGGCGATTCGTCGAGCGTCTCTCTGAATTCGTCGGACGTGAACAGTGCTTCGCTTCCGACGACCTCCTCCCCTCTCCCTACAGACGACGCTGAGGTGGAGTCCCATAGGGGACAAAACCAGGAGGAGGTGGTCCTGGAGGCGCCACAAGGCGACCTTACGGACTCCAGGCCCAAAGGGGGTAAAGCCCCGGAGGGATCTAAGTCCGGCCCCGGGCCGGACACTGCTCCGGAACCATCAGCGGTTTCGGAGTTCGACAGGCGGAGCCTTCATAAGAAGGGCAAGCCTGCGACGCCGGCGACTTCCATCCACCCGGAGGCGCCGGACAATTTGCTGGAGGCGCTTAACGGTGCCTCCATCGACGAGGAACACCGCACTGTTATGAGTGCGGTGATTCAGAAGGTTCAGTCCGCCAAGAGCGGGCTGACGGAAGCCTGTACAAGCCTGTTAACGGGCTTGGAGGTATGTGTTCAAAAACATATATAAAAAATATTACTGCATAGACAGTAGCCCCTGATGCTCAGTTCGGTGTTCGGAAAGAAAAGTCGAGCTGAGGATCTAAAAAGATATACGTAGGAGTCTAATAGAAATATGTCAATATGGGAATGCAGGCTGCGCTGCTGACCTCTGCCGCACTAACTGCGGAGGTCAATGCATTGAAGGAAAGCCTCGAGCGGTCTGAGAGCGAGCTCGGCCGTGCCAGGAAGCAGCTCGAGGATAAAGAGGGTACATAGTACCTCCTGTAAATGTATATAGAAATACTTGGTTGCAAAATAATAACAGGACCAACGTTAATGTTGCAGGAGCCACGACCGAGGTGGCGACCATGAAAGAGGCGGTCTCCAAGGCCGAAAAGAGTGCAGCCATGGAGCACACCGAGCAAGAGAAGCAGGAGGCGCGGGTGGCGGAGGTGCGGCAAGAGCTCCAGGCTCTCGTGGAAAAACACGAGAGTTTGGAGCGTGACTCGAAGACTCGAGAGTCTGAGCTTGCCTTGGCTCTTGAGAGTGCCAAGACCGCTAAGGCCGAAGCCCAGAAGGCCCTTCAGGAGATCGAGGCGATGAAAAAGATAGCGGCGGGTAAGGCATTCTTTATGCAAAGCAAAAATATAAAAGTTAATTATCTGCTACTTACCCGAATCCGGAGCTCTCAGGAGCGTTCGCCGATCTGCCCTGTAGTGTGTCTGATGCCGCCGCATACTACCGAGCCGAAGAGGGGAGCTTGACGGAGAAAGTGTTCTGGTCTCAGTATGCTGAGGCCGAACATCCGGTGCCCCTGAGTGACCAGCTGAAGCAACTGGTCGAGCTCCACAAGGTGGCCGAACAGGCCATGAAGGGCCTCATAGCTCGGCTATGGCCTGGAGAAGTCATGCCTGGGAGCTACTTCGGTCTGGTGTGGCGGCTGGTGGACGCGTGTCCGTGGATTGAGGTCGTCAAGCGCTCCGTTTGTATTGAAGGTGCCCGTCGGGCCCTTGCCCGTGCTAAGGTGCACTGGGGCAAGCTAGATGTGGAGAAGCTGTTGACGAACGCGCCACCGCCGGGCAAGGAGTATCATATGCCCGAGATGTATTATAATTGCGTTCTGAAGGGTGCCCGCCGTATAGCGGATGGGTGCTCCAAAGATGTAATTTTTGAGTAGACTCGCATTTGTTATCCTGTACGCTGAAGCTTTGTTCATATGCGTTAAGCAACACTTGTTAATTTAAAATATTACCTTCTGTGCGGCCGTTTATCAAATCTGAGAGATGCAAGTCGTCGGCTTCGACCCCCATGCCACGAGTGCTGGAGTGTTCGGGATAAACCTGAGCGCTCTTGTTCCCATTCTTGGGTCCATCTAGGGAGGCGTTCAGCACAACGAACCAGGCCGTCGGACTTATAATGCTTTATCACTCTCACTTAGCCATAGAATTCTATAATTTTAAATTTCAACGAAGCCCCTAGTATTCGGAAGACCGAGTTCGGGGCGCTATCCATGCCTAGGCCGGATAAGTCCGGTTCCTCGCTCGAAGCGGCATAAGTCTTTAAGGACTCGAAGAAACCTCGCGAACAGCGACCGGTCTCTCGCACTATCATGACAGTCAGTTTTAGCTTTCTCTACTGAGGTGTTAACCCAGCTCAACTAGGGCACAATCGCAGTAGTTCTCCCAGTGCTACCTTAGCCAACAATGCGGAACGTAAGGTACCAAAACATGGGAGCCGGGCAAACCCAACTATTGACCAAAGACATGATTCGGAGCCGATGCATATAGTGTTATAAGTTCGGGGTGCCGCACTCGTGAGAGTGTTCGGTCTTCTCACACCATGTTATGGGGTGTTGTAAGCCCCTGGTGTATTGTCCGCACCAAAGTGTACGGTTGCAGAATGTCATGACTGAACATATTTGTATATAAAAATAGATAAGTACAATAATAGGTAAGAGCTATATATTGTTTATTAAAAAAAGGGCTGCTGCGAAAGCAGAACGATACAAGAAGTGCAGTAAGCAAGAGATGGGAGTATTTGACATATTCCCCTCCAGGGGCAAGCTGCGGGATTGTAAGTAAAACAGGTATTAAACTCGTTATAGAGACCACCTGGACTTTTGACGTGGCTTGCTCCCTCCCTGGCTGCTGCATCGTGGGTTCGGCGAGTGTATTGCCGGACAGGCCTTCCGAATAGTTGGGTCCTGAAAGTGTGTAAAAAGGAAAACGGCAAAACAGGGAGCCCCTGAGTGCAGTTGAGCCGCATTCTGGGCGTGCCGTTATTGTGCCCCTCCCCTTATGCCCATGGTATCTCTAAGGCATAATTATGTACGCGTGGTACCAGTATCGCCGTTTGGCGGGGGCTGGGGTTGGGGCCGCACTGCTATGCTTGCTCGGAACATGCCAGCCGGATTTGTTGTAGGTTACTTCAGGCTCGCTTGACGTTGTCCGGACGTTTGACGCCTGTATTGGAGAACTGCCTTGAGAGGCTACTCTGTACTTCCGCCGCCAGGGCCGCCGTGTGCTCCTCCGTTCAGAGAGAGCGTTCGGTGTTTCCGTTTACCGTGATGACTCCGCGAGGTCCTGGCATCTTGAGCTTGAGATATGCGTAGTGCGGCACCGCATTGAATTTTGCAAATGCGGTTCGTCCAAGCAGGGCGTGATAGCCGCTGCGGAATGGGACTATGTCGAAGATTAACTCTTCGCTCCGGAAGTTGTCCGGGGATCCGAAGACCACTTCAAGTGTAACCGAGCCTGTACAGCTGGCCTGTACACCTGGTATGACACCTTTGAAGGTTGTCTTTGTGGGTTTAATCCTTGAAGGATCGATGCCCATTTTTCGCACTATGTCCTGGTAAAGCAGGTTTAGGCTACTGCTGCCGTCCATTAGGACTCTGGTAAGGTGAAATCCGTTGATAATTGGGTCTAGGACTAGTGCGGCGAATCCGCCGTGACAGATGCTGGTGGGATGGTCCCTTCGATCGAAGGTGATCGGGCAGGAGGACCATGGGTTGAACTTTGGGGCGACTGGCTCCAGCGCATAGACGTCCTTAAGAGCACGCTTCCGCTCCCTTTTGGGGATGTGGGTTGCGTATATCATGTTCACCGTCCGAACTTGCGGGGGAAATCCCTTCTGTCCTTTGTTGTTCGGTGGTCGGGGCCCCTCCTCGTCATCGCTATGTAGCCCCTTGTCGCTGGTCTCGGCACTTAACTTGCCTGCCTGCTTGAACACCCAACAATCCCTGCTGGTGTGATTGGCTGGCTGTTCGGGGGATGCCGTGTATCTGGCACAAGCGATCGAGTATCCGGTCTAAGCTGGATGGGCCCTGGGGGTTTCTTTCGAATGGCTTCTTTCGCTGACCCGGTTTAGACCCTCTGAATCCGACGTTGACTGCCGTATCTTCATTATTGTCACCGTTAATGCGGCGCTTATGCTTGTTGCGACGTGACCTGCCGTTGTTATCCTTGGTATCCGAATTGCCGGGGCTCTTGGTTATGTTGTTGCTACAAGCTAGCCAGCTGTCTTCTCCCGCATAGAAGTGGGTCATGAGTGTCGTGAGGGCTGCCATAGATTTCGGCTTTTCTTGTCCTAGGTGCCGGGCAAGCCATTCGTCTTGGATGTTGTGCCTGAAGGTTGCAAGGGCCTCGGCGTCCGGACAATCGACTATTTGGTTTTTCTTGGTTAGGAACCGTGTCCAGAATTGTCTGGCCGATTCCTCTGGCTGCTGGATTATGTGGCTTAGGTCATCAGCGTCTGGTGGTCGCACATACGTGCCCTGGAAGTTGTCAAGGAATGCGGATTCCAGGTCCTCCCAACAACTAATTGACTCTGCTGGCAGGCTGTTAATCCAATGTCGAGCTGGTCCTTTAAGCTTGAGCGGGAGGTATTTGATGGCGTGTAGATCATCACCACGGGCCATGTGGATATGAAGGAGATAATCCTCGATCCATACCGCAGGATCTGTTGTGCCATCGTATGATTCGATGTTTATGGGTTTGAAGCCCTCGGGGATTTGATGATCCATTACTTCGTCTGTGAAGCATAGTGGGTGTGCGGGCCCCTGTACTGGGCTATATCATGACGCAGCTCGGACGAGCTTGGTCTGTTGTATTCGGCCAGGCCATACTTATTATGTCCGGCGTGACGGCTAGCGTCACGTGAAGCGAGGCGCCCATGCGATCCGTAGATCGATCTTGTTTGCCTTGCCTTATTCTCCAAGATGTCTCGCAGGTCTGTTGCGTCTCCCCGTACTCTGGTATGTTTTGAGCGGTGTCGGGGTGCGGCTTGGGTTGAGGGCCTGAAGGCCTCTCTATCGCGGCCACGGGGTGGCCGATCGGGCGCATCGTACGCTGGTGATGTAGGTTTAGTTGCTTCCTCCTCAAGTTGGGGTAGCAGCCTGCGCTTTGGGTAGCTCTTGGATGGGCGTTCTAGTTTATACTCTTCGGCCGCCAGGACTTCTGTCCATCTGTCGGCTAGCAAGTCTTGGTCAGCTCTAAGTTGCTGCTGTTTCTTCTTGAGGCTGCTTGCCGTGGCTACGAGCCTGCGTTTGAAACACTCTTGTTCGACGGGATCCTCTGGCACGACGAATTCATCATCGTCGAGGCTTGCCTCGTCTTCGGAGGGAGGCATGTAATTGTCGTCCTCATCCTCTTTGTCGGCCGCTCTCTCATGAGGGCTGGCTCCTTCGTCCTCCTGCACTGAATCGTGCTGGAGGGGGTTGTCTTCGGCACTGTTCGGCGTGTTGTTATCTCCGGTGCCGGAGTCGCCGTTTTTGCTTTGGCGGGACTTAGAGCGGCACCGCTAACGTTGGTGCTTGGGTTGCTTCTTGGAGGGGTCATCCTCCGTTTTCTCCTCGCCATCCCCTGCTTTAGGGGTGTCCACCATGTATATGTCATATGACGAGGTGGCTTTCCAGTTCCCTGTAGGTGTTGGTTCTTGATCTCGGGTAGGGGGTCCCGAACTGTGCATCTAGGCGGATGGTAACAGGAGACGAGGGACACGATGTTTTTACCCAGGTTCGGGCCCTCTCGATGGAGGTAAAACCCTACTCCTACTTGATTAATATTGATGATATGGGTAGTACAAGAGTAGATCTACCACGAGATCGGAGTGGCTAAACCCTAGAAGCTAGCCTATGGTATGATTGTTGTTCGTCCTACAGACAAAAACTCTCCGGTTTATATAGACACCGGAGAGGGCTAGGGTTACATAGAGTCGGTTACAATGGGAGGAGATCTTCATATCGTATCACCAAGCTTGCCTTCCACGCCAAGGAAAGTCCCATCCGGACACAGGACGGAGTCTTCAATCTTGTATCTTCATAGTCCGGGAGTCCGGCCATCCGAACACCCCCTAATCCAGGACTCCCTCAGGCGTTATGAAAGGCGCTCGCCTCGTGGCCGATGAATGCACCAAGAACTTAACCTTTGAGTGAATGTACTCATTTCTTTTTTGTAATATGAGAACGAGTGTGTTGGCGCCATATAATGCTTTGTTGATTTAAAATATTACCTTCTGTTTGGCCATTTATAAAATTCTGAAAGTAGGGCAGTCGTCGGCTTCCGCCCCCGTGTAGCTAGTACTGGGGTGTTCGTGGAAAACCCAAACACTCTTGATCCAAGGTTTTGATCCTTTAAGGAGGTGTTTGGAGCAGCGAACAAGGCAATCGGACTATGCGGCTTTATAACTCTCACTTGGCCATAGAAGTCTATAATTTTAAGTTTTGGCAAAGCTCCTAGTATTCGGAAGGCCGAACTGGGGCGCTATACACGCCTAAATCGAACAAGGCCGATTCCTCACTCTAAGCGGAAAAAATCTTTAGGGATTTAGTACCTCTCAAATAGCGACCAGCTCTCGCCGCATCATGACAGTCAGTTTTGGGCTTTCTCTACTGAGGTGCTCATCCGGAAGAACCGGGACACAATCGCAGTAGTTCTCCCTGCGCTACCTTAGCCTATATAATGGAACGTAAGGTACCAAAACAAGGGAGCCGGGCTAACCCAACTATTGACCCAAGACATGATTCGGAGTTGATGCATATAATGCTATAAGTTTGGGGTGCCGCACTGTCGAAAGTGTTCAGACTTTTATTGCCATGTTATGGGGCTAAATAAAAAGCCCCTGGCGAACTGATCGTACCAAAGTGTACGGATGCAACATTAAATAAATATTCAAGGGAAAATATGAAGATAGTAATAAGAAGCGTCGGTTGTATACTATTTCCCATTGTTATTTGGATAATACGGCAAGGCATATGTGTACAATTAATGCATTAAGAAGAAACAAATAGGACTATTTGACATGTCCTATCCAAGGGCAGGTTGCATGCGGGTATGTAAAAATAGGTATAACAATCATTGACAGAGACCACCTGGGTATTCCCTTGTGTGCAAAGCCTCTTGCCTCCTTGGTGTTCCCCCCAGTGATGAGTCCGGTAGTCTGGTTCTCTGAAGGGGCTGCCCGAAAGTAGGGTCATGAAAGAAAGAAAGGAAAAGGGTGTGCGGGCCTTGTGGCGGCTGAACCGCACTGTGAGTTGCATCGTCGACTCGCCTCCACCTATGCCCATGGTATTTTGAGTGCATAGTTGTGTACGCGTGGCACAAATGCCTCCTCAATGGGGCTGGGGCGGAGGCCGGATTGCTAATCGAGCTCTTGGCATGCCTGATCATCCTGTTGCGGGGTGCTCTGTACTCGCTTGGCGGTGTTCGGGGTTGTTATTGCCGAATGGGATGTCTGTCGAAGAAGGTTGCTTTGTACTTCTGCCGCAAGGGCCGCAGTGTGCTCTTCCCTACGGAGGGAGCGGTTTGTGTTTCCATTGACTGTTATAACCCCGCGGGGTCCTGGCATCTTGAGCTTAAGGTATGCATAGTGCGGTACTGCATTGAATCGAGCGAACGCGGTTCGTCCTAGTAGTGCATGATAGCCACTACGGAAAGGGACGATGTCAAAGATTAATTCCTCGCTTCAGAAATTATCCGAAGATACAAAGACCACTTCCAGTGTTATTGAGCCCGTACAGCGGGCCTCTACCCCTGGAATCACACCTTTAAAGGTGGTTTTGATTGGTTTGATCCGTGAGGGATCGATGCCCATTTTGCGCACTATATCCTGATAGGGCAGGTTCAGGCTACTGCCACCGTCCATAAGGACTCGCGTGAGATGGAATCTATCAATGATTGGGTCAAGGACCAATGCGGCTGAGCCGCTGTGACGGATGCTGGTAGGATGGTCCCTATGATCAAAGGTGATTGGATAGGATGACCATGGGTTGAACTTTGGGGCGACTGGCTCCATCGCATAGACGTCCCTAAGTGCATGCTTTCGTTCCCGTTTGGGGATGTGGGTGGCATAGATCATGTTTACCGTTTTCACCTGGGGGGAAATTTCTTCTGTCCCCCAGTGTTCGGACGCCGGGGCTCCTCGTCATCATTGTTGTGCAGCCCCTTGTCCTTGTTTTCGGCATTCAACTTGCCGACATGTTTGAACACCCAGCAGTCTCTGTTAGTGTGATTGGCTGGTTTGTTGGGGGTGCCGTGAATCTGGCACGAGCGGTCGAGTATGCGGTCCAGACTGGACGATCCCGGATTGTTTCTTTTGAACGGGTTTTTCCGTTGACCGGATTTTGAGTTGCTGAATTCGGCATTGACTGTCGTATCTTCGGCATTGTCGCCATTGTTCCGACGCTTATGTCTATTGCGTCGTGGCTTTCCGTTACTGTCGCGGACATCTGAAGTGCCAGAGTTTCTTGGCATGGTGCTACTGCGAGCCAGCCAGCTGTCCTCGCCAGCGCAAAAGCGGGTCATGAGTGTCGTGAGGGCCGGCATGGACTTCGATTTTTCTTGGCCGAGGTGTCGGGCGAGCCACTCGTCACGGATATTATGTTTAAAGGCCGCCAGGGCCTCGGCGTCCGGACAGTCGACAATTTGGTTCTTTTTAGTTAGGAACCGAGTCTAGAACTTTCTGGTTGACTCTCCGGGCTGTTGGGTAATGTGACTTAAGTCATCAGCATCCGGTGGTCGCACGTAAGTGCCTTGGAAGTTGTCGAGGAATGTGTCCTTAAGATTTTCCCAACTGCTGATGGAGTTCGCCGGCAGGCTATTCAGCCAATGTCTGGCTGGCCCTTTAAGCTTAAGGGGGAGATACTTGATGGCATGTAGGTCATCACCGCGAGCCATGTGAATATGGAGAAGGAAATCTTCAATCCATACCGCGGGGTTTGTTGTGCCATCGTATGACTCGATGTTGACGGGTTTAAACCCTTCTGGGAATTCATGGTCCATTACTTCATCAGTGAAGCAGAGGGGCTATGTCACGATGCAGTCCGACTAAGTCTGGTCGGTTATGTTCGGCCCGGCCAGACTTATTATTTGTGTATCCGGCATGACGGTCATCGTCATGCGTTGTGGCGCGCCCCTGTGATCCGTAGATCGATCTTGGTGGTCCTGCGTTATTTTCCAATATGTCTCGCAGGTCCTATGATACGTCCATTTTGCATCATGCTTTTATATCAATATTCATTGCATTATGGGCTGTCATTACACTTTATATCTCAATATTTATGGCTATTCTCTCTTATTTATTAAGAATTTATGAGAGAAAGAAATAGGCCATGGGGCCCACACCCTGTCCAGGAGACAGCCCCCCCCCCTATAGGGAGCACCCCTATCTCATGGGCCCCCTGGTGGGCCTCCGACGTCCATCTTCTGCTATATCATCACTTTTACCCTGGAAAAAATCGTGGGCAAGCATACAGGACGAAACTCTGCCGCCACGAGGCGGAACCTTGGCGAAATCAGTCTAGGGCTCTCGTGGAGCTGTTCTGCCGGGGACACTTCCCTCCGGGAGGGGGAAATCATCACCAACGTCATCACCAACGATCCTCTCATCGGGATGGGGTCAATCTCCATCAACATCTTCACCAGCACCATCTCCTCCCAAACCCTAGTTCATCTCTTGTATCCAATCTTGTATCCAAAACCACAAATTGGTACCCGTGGGTTGCTAGTAGTGTTGATTACTCCTTGTAGTTGATACTTATTGGTTTACTTGGTGGAAGATCATATGTTCAGATCCTTAATGCATATTATTACACCTCTGATTATGAACATGATTATGCTTTGTGAGTAGTTACTTTAGTTCCTGAGAACATGGGTGAAGTCTTGCTATTAGTAGTCATGTGAATTTGGTATTCGTTCGATATTTTGATGAGATGTATGTTGTCTTTCCTCTAGTGGTGTTATGTGAATGTCGACTAGAAACTTCACCATTATTTGGGCCTAGAGGAAGGCATAGGGAAGTAATAAGTAGATGATGGGTTGCTAGAGTGACAGAAGCTTAAACCCTAGTTTATGCGTTGCTTCGTTAGGGCTTCATATGGACCCATATGTTTAATGTTGTGGTTAGGTTTACCTTAATACTCCTTTTGTAGTTGCGGACACTTGCAATAGGGGTTAATCATAAGTGGGATGCTTTTCCAAGTTAGGGCAGTACCCAAGTGTCGGTCCACCCACATATCAAATTATCAAAGTACCGAACGCGAATCATATGAGCGTGATGAAAACTAGCTTGACGATAATTCCCAATGTGTCCCCGGGAGCTCCTTTATTATTATTAGAATTTGTCCAGGCTTATCCTTTGCTACATAAAGGATTGGGCCACCTTGCTGCACCTTATTTACTTTATTTGCTTTTTGCTCATTACTATTTGTCTTATCACAAAACTATCTATCACCTACTATTTCAGTGCTTGCAGAGAAAACCTTACTGAAAACCGCTTATCATTTCCTTCTGCTCCTCGTTGGGTTCGACACTCTTACTTATCAAAAGGACTGCGATAGATCCCCTACACTTGTGGGTCATCAAGACTCTTTTCTGGCGCCGTTGCCGGGGAGTGTAGCGCTTTTGGTGAGTGGAACTTGGTAAGGAAACATTTATTTAGTGTGCTGAATTTTTTTGTTACTTGTCACTATGGAAATTAATCCTTTGAGGGGCTTGTTTGGGGTATCTTCACCCCAACCAGAAGAGCAAAGAGATGCTCCTCAACCTACTGAACCTTATGAAAATATTCACTTTGAGATTCGTTCAGGTATGATAGAAACACTGCTAGCTAATCCTTTTGCAGGAGACGGAACTTTGCATCCCGACTTACACCTTATCTTTGTGGATGAAGTTTGTGGATTATTTAAGCTTGCAGGTATCCCCGATGATGTTGTTAAAAGGAAGGTCTTCCCTTTATCTTTGAAGGGAGATGCAATGACATGGTATAGGCTATGTGATGATACGAGATTTTGGAATTATAAGCGACTGTAGCTGGAATTTCACCAGAAGTTCTACCCTATGCATCTTGTTCATCGTGATCATAATTACATATATAATTTCTGGCCTCACGAAGGAGAAAGCATCGCTCAAGCTTGGGGGAGGCTTAAATCCATGTTATATTCATGCCCCAATAATGAGCTCTCTCGGGAAATGATTATTCCGAATTTTTATGCTCAGCTTTCTCTTGATAATCGCAACCTGCTCGATACTTCCTGTGCTGGTTCCTATATGCTGAAGACTATTGATTTCAAATGGGACTTATTGGAAAGAATTAAACAGAACTCTGAAGATTGGGGTTCCGACGATGGTAAGGAGTCAGGTATGACACCTAAGTTCGATTGTGTTAAATCTTTTATGGATACCGATGCTTTCCGTGGATTTAGCTCTAAGTATGGACTTGACTCTGAGATAGTAGCTACTTTTTGTGAAACTTTTGCTACTCACGTCAATCTCCCTAAAGAGAAGTGGTTTAAATATAATCCTCCTGTTGAAGTGAAAGTAGTTGCACCTATTATAGTCGAAGAAAATACTATTACATATAGTGATCCTATTATACCTACTACTTATGTCGAAAAACCTCCTTTTCCTGTTAGGATAAAAGATCATGTTAAAGCTTCGACTGTTGTTCGTAAGAGTAATACTAGGACTTATACACCTCCTGAGTAAATTAATGTTGAACCTAGTATTGCTATGATTAAAGATCTCTTGGATGAAGACTTAGATGGGCATGTTATCTCTTTCATAGGTGAAACTGCTAATATTGCTAGACTCGATACTAAGACACGTAGACCTGTTGTAGGCACGCCTGTTATTTCTGTTAAAATAGGAGACCATTGTTATCATGGCTTATGTGATATGGGTGCTAGTGCCAATGCGATACCTTATGATATTTATAAAGAAATTATGCACGATATTGCACTAGTTGAATTAGAAGACATTGATGTTACTATTAAGCTTGATAATAGGGACACCATTAAACCTGTTGGGATTGTTAGAGATGTTGAAGTCTTGTGTGGAAAGATTAAATACCCTGCTGATTTCCTTGTTCTTGCTTCCCCATAAGATAATTTTTGTCCCATTATTTTTGGTAGACCCTTTTTGAATACTGCTAGTGCTAAGATTAATTGTGAAAAGAATATTGTCACTGTTGGCATAGATGGTATGTCTCATGAGTTTAATTCTGCTAAGTTTAGTAGACAACCTCGTGAAAGGGAACCACCTAGTAAGGATGAAATTATTGGTCTTGCTTCCATTGCTGTTCCCCCAACTGATCCGTTAGAACAATATTTGTTAGACCATGAAAATGATATGTTTATGAAGGAAAGGGAAGAAAAAATAGATGAAGTGTTCCTTAAATAAGAACCTATGCTAAAACATAACCTTCCCATTGAAATTCTCGGGGATCCCCCTCCACCCAAGGATGATCCCGTATTCGAACTCAAACCCTTACCTGATAATCTCAAGTATGCTTATCTTGATGAAAAAGAAATATATCATGTTATTATTAGTGCTAGCCTTTCAGAGAAAGAAGAAGAAAGATTATTGAAAACTCTGAAGAAGCACCGAGCTGCTATTGGATATACTCTGGATGATCTTAAGGGCATTAGTCCCACATTATGCCAGCACAAAATTTCAGTGGAGAAAGATGCCAAACCAGTTAGAGATCCTCAAAGACGATTAAACCCCAAAATGAAGGAAGTGGTAAGAAAGGAGATTCTAAAAATCCTTGAGGCAGGTATTATTTATGCCGTTGCTGATAGTGAATGGGTAAGCCATGTCCATTGTGTCCCTAAAAAGGGAGGTATTACCGTTGTTCCTAATGATAAAGATGAATTGATCCCACAAAGAATTATTACAGGCTATAGGATGGTAATTGATTTCCATAAGTTAAATAAAGCCACTAAGAAAGATCATTACCATTTACCTTTTATTGATCAAATGCTAGAAAGGCTATCCAAACACACACATTTTTGCTTTCTAGATGGTTATCCTGGCTTCTCTCAAATACCTGTGTCCGCGCAGGATCAATCTAAAACTACCTTTACTTGCCCTTTTGGTACTTTTGCTTATAGAAGTATGCCTTTTGGTTTATGTAATGCACCTGCTACCTTTCAAAGATGCATGATGGCTATATTTTCTGATTTTTGTGAAAAGATTTGTGAGGTATTCATGGATGACTTCTCCGTCTATGGATCCTCTTTTGATGATTGTTTGAGCAACCTTGATCGAGTTTTGCAGATATGCAAAGACACTAGTCTCGTCCTGAATTGGGAAAAGTGTCACTTTATGGTTAATGAAGGCATTGTCTTGGGGCACAAGATCTCCGAGAGAGGTATTGAAGTTGATAAAGCCAAAGTTGATGCTATTGAAAAAATGCCATGTCCCAAGGACATAAAAGGTATAAGAAGTTTTCTCGGTCATGCCGGTTTTTATAGGAGGTTCATTAAGGATGTTTCTAAAATCTCTAGGCCTCTGACTATTTATTGCAAAAAGATATTCCTTTTGTCTTTGATGATGATTGTGTAGAAGCATTTGAAACACTTAAGAAAGCTTTGATCACTGCACCTATTGTTCAGCCACCTGATTGGAACTTACCTTTTGAAATTATGTGCGATGCTAGTGATTATGTTGTAGGTGCTGTTTTAGGGCAAAGAGTCGGTAAGAAATTGAATGTTATCCAATATGCTAGTAAGACTCTTGATACTGCCCAAAGAAATTATGCCACTACTGAAAAAGAGTTCTTAGCAGTTGTGTTTGCATGTGATAAGTTTAGACCTTATATTGTTGATTCCAAAGTTACTATTCACACTGATCATGCTGCTATTAAATATCTCATGGAAAAGAAAGATGCTAAGCCTAGACTCATTAGATGGGTTCTCTTGCTCCAAGAATTTGACTAGCATATTATTGATAGAAAGGGAGCTGAGAACCCAGTTGCAGATAACCTGTCTAGGATAGAGAATGTTCTTGATGACCCACTGCCTATTAATGATAGTTTTCCTGATGAACAATTAGCAGTTGTCAATGCTTCTTGTACTGCTCCTTGGTATGCTGATTATGCTAATTACATTGTTGCTAAATATATACCGCCTAGTTTCACATACCAGCAAAAGAAAAAGTTCTTTTATGATTTAAGACATTACTTCTGGGATGATCCGCACCTTTATAAAGAAGGAGTAGATGGTATTATTAGAAGTTGTGTGCCTGAGCATGAACAGGAACAAATCCTACGCAAGTGTCACTCTGAATCTTATGGAGGAGACCACACGGGAGATAGAACTGCACACAAGGTACTACAATCTGGTTTTTATTGGCCTACTCTCTTAATAGATGCTCGTAAGTTTGTCTTATCTTGTGATGAATGTCAAAGAATAGGTAATATTAGTAGACGTCAAGAAATGCCTATGAATTATTCTCTTGTTATTGAACCGTTTGATGTTTGGGGCTTTTATTATATGGGACCTTTTCCTGCCTCCAATGGTTACACACATATTTTAGTTGCTGTTGATTACGTTACTAAATGGGTAGAAGCTATTCCAACTAGTAGTGCTGATCATAACACTTCTATTAAAATGCTTAAAGAAGTTATTTTTCTGAGGTTTGGAGTCCCTAGATATCTTATGACTGATGGTGGTTCACACTTTATTCATGGTGCTTTCCGTAAGATGCTTGCTAAGTATGATGTCAATCATAGAATCGCATCTCCTTATCACCCGCAGTCTAGTGGTCAAGTAGAGTTGAGCAATAGAGAGCTCAAATTAATTTTGCAAAAGACTGTGAATAGATCAAGAAAGAATTGGTCCAAAAAACTTGATGATGCATTATGGGCCTATAGAACTGCATACAAAAACCCTATGGGTATGTCTCCATATAAGATGGTTTATGGAAAAGCATGTCATTTACCTCTTGAACTTGAACATAAAGCATATTGGGCTATTAAAGAGCTCAATTATGACTTCAAACTTGCCGGTGAGAAGAGGTTGTTTGACATTAGCTCACTTGATGAATGGAGAACCCAAGAATATGAGAATGACAAGCTTTTCAAAGAAAAAGTCAAACACTGGCATGATAAGAGGATACAAAAGCGTGAGTTTAACGTAGGAGATTATGTGTTATTATTCAACTCTCGTTTAAGATTTTTTGCAGGAAAACTTCTCTTAAAATGGGAAGGTCCCTACGTTATCGAGGAGGTCTATCGCTCCGGTGCTATAAAAATTAACAACTTCGAAGGCACAAATCTGAGGGTGGTTAATGGTCAAAGAATTAAGCATTATATTTCAGGTAATCCTATCAATGTTGAAACTAATATTATTGAAACCATAACCCTAGAGGAGTACATAAGAGACACTTTCCAGAACGTTCCAGACTCCGAAAAGGCATAAGTACGTGGTATGGTAAGTATACCGACTCCAAAACAACTCTAATGGCAATTTTTATCAGTTTTGGATTATTTAAGAATTTTAGGAAGAAAGAAGTAGTCCAAAAGGGACACGAGGCTCCCACGAGAGAGGAGGGCCCCCCCTGTAGGGTGCACCCCCCCTGTCTCGTGGGCACCTCGTGTGCCTCCTGGACTCCGTTTTCTTGTATGTTACGTATTTTGGTCGGTAAAGATTCATTATATATACTCCCGAAGGTTTTGACCACCGTATCACGCAAATATCTTCTGTTTTTGTTTCGCGTTGTTTCTGTTTCAGATCTAGAGCCACATGTCATCTCCAAGCGCTTCCAAGGACAAGTTTTTCGAGAGGGTTATCAACCCCTATCTCGCGGGGGTGTTGCATCACCCTCAAACCATAGAGATGCATGAGGGGGTGCTGCACATCCGCGATGTGGAGGGACCAAGGCGTACCGGGAGCATGGAGACCAAGCTCGAAGCCATGGAGCAAGAAGTATTCAAGTGTCAAGGGATGGTGGAACATGGACTCAATGCCAACCAGATGATGATCACGGAGTTCACCAATAACCACAAGCTGGATGCCAAAGTCATTGGGGATACCATCTTCACGCTTCAAGAGAAAATCGAGCACCTCCAAGCCCAGATCCATGACCTGCAGAACCAGAACTGTGAGTATGAATATAGATTCAAGCGAATGAGTTTGGCTGCAGATTTAAGGATCCTAGAGACTCAATCATCCTTTTATGATGGAGAGCCTATGCCTTGGAAGATGGACGACAAGCCTACATCATCAACAATTCCCACTTCACCACCTCCGAAGAAATAATTACATGGGTATGGGCACTCCCCTTGGCAACCGCCAAGCTTGGGGGAGGTGCCTCGGTATCGTATCACCATCACACTCCTATCTTTACCGCTTTATTTAGTTCGATCCTTTTAGTAGTATCTTGATCTAGTAGATTGAAATTTTGATATCAAGTAGTTTTGAGTTTTTCTTTGTGATCTCTTTATGTAAGCGAGTCTGTGTGCTCTCTATGATAAAGATTAGTGTTGAGTCAAGGGCTTTGCTATGATGCTATTGTTGGAAATATGCCCTATAGGCAATAATAAAATGGTTATTATTGTATTTCCTTGTTCATGATAATTTTCTATTGTTCATGCTATAATTGTATTAACTGGAAACCGTAATACATGTGTGAATACATAGACCACAACATGTCCCTAGTGAGCCTCTAGTTGACTATCTCATTGATCAATAGATGGTTATGGTTTCCTGACCATGGAAATTGGATATCATTGATAACGGGATCACATCATTAGGAGAATGATGTGATGGACAAGACCCAATCCTAAGCATAGCACAAGATCGTGTAGTTCGTTTGCTAAAGCTTTTCTAATGTCAAGTATCATTTCCTTAGACCATGAGATTATGCAACTCCCGGATACCGTAGGAATGCTTTGGGTGTACCAAACGTCACAACGTAACTGGGTGACTATAAAGGTGCACTACAGGTATCTCCGAAAGTGTTTGTTGGGTTGGCACGAATCGAGATTGGGATTTGTCACATCGTATGATGGAGAGGTATCTCTGGGCCCACTCGGTAATGCATCATCATAATGAGCTCAATGTGACTAAGTAGTTGGTCACGGGATCATGCATTACGGAACGAGTAAAGTGACTTGCCGGTAACGAGATTGAATGAGGTATTGGGATACAGATGATCGAATCTCGGGCAAGTAACATATCGGTTGACAAAGGGAATTGTATACGGGATTGCTTGAATCCTTGACATCGTGGTTCATCCAATGAGATCATCGTGGAACATGTGGGAGCCAACATGGGTATCCAGATCCCGCTGTTGGTTATTGGCCGGAGAGATGTCTCGGTCATGTCTGCATGATTCCCGAACCCGTGGGGTCTACACACTTAAGGTTCGGTGACGCTAGAGTTGTTATGGGAAATAGTATGTGGTTACCGAAGGTTGTTCGGAGTCCCAGATGAGATCCCGGACATGACGAGGAGCTCCGAAATGGTCCGGAGGTGAAGATCGGTATATTGGACGAAGGGTATTCGAGTCCGGAATTGTTCCGGGGGTACCAGGTGATGACCAGAGTGTCCGAAAGGGGTTTCGGAGGCCCCGGCAAGCGTTGGGGGGCCTTGTGGGCCGAGGGGAGGGGGCACATCAGCCCGCTAAGGGGCTGAGCGCCCCTCCCTCTAGTTAGGGTTTACTCTCCTCTCGCCGCCATTGGCGACGTTGAGAATCTACCTCTTCCTTCCGCCCAATCAAAGCTAGGTTTTGCTGCCAGACTCACATATTGGCTGCGGGTTGTGTCTGTCGAAGCGGTTAGGGTTCTGGGTGCTGTCTAGGGCACAGGAGATCGATCTGCATGGCGACTGGCGGGAGTTCGTCGGGATCAGGCAACAAAGGAAAAGGCAACTTGGAGGATCTGATGAAGGAATTGGCCCTGCAGGAAGATGACCTCGACGACGTGATCTTCGAGGATGAAGACGAACCGGTGGAAGAGGCTCTCCGCTGGATGATTTTGGCCTGAGTCCGTATGGACAAGGGTTTCAGCTCATACTGGTTCTTCTGGAACATGAAGACTGCGTGGGATCTAGCCAGGCCAGTCAAGATCAAAACCCTCGATGAGAACCTCTTTCAGATGCAATTCGATTGCTTGGGCGATTGGGAGCGGGTCACGCAAGGAGGGCCATGGCACTTCAGAGGGAACCCCGTGGTAATTGCTCTGTATGATGGATACTCAAAGCCTTCCTCAATTGAGCTCTCCACGATTGAGATATGGGCGCGGATCATCGAACTCCCTATAGCTTTTCATGGTAAGGTCAAGGCTTTGGCCTCGAAGATAGGCGAGTTTGTGGGCTCAGAACCGTCGTCGTTTGAATTCGAGGGGAACTTCTATCGAGTCAGAGTCCGGCTGGTTGTTCGGAAGCCACTGAAGAAAGCAATATCTTTGGTCCAAGGAGGAGAACGACAGATCTTTGCTGTCAAGTATGAGCGTTTGCCGGATTGGTGTCAGGTGTGCGGTATGATGGGACATGAGTTTAAAGAGCACGGGGACGGGGTTCATCCCCCTTCTGCATTGGTTTTCAAAAACCTTCATGCGACTACAGCATGGGGGACCCGACACAGGACCAGGAACCAGAGAGCGAGGAACGATGATCGCCAACCTACAGCAGAATCTAAACATGATGAGAACATGCAGGAACATGATGTGGATATGGACGGAGCTGAAGCTAACCGCAAGCGATCTTCTGAACAAGTTACTGGCTCACCGATAGCTAAAACGGCTGCAGGTTTGGAGCTTGCTCTAGTCCCTAAAACCAGCGGGGAGACGGTACCTCTCAGCCCCCCGCCGAAACAGGAACCGAAGAGGTCAAAGCTGTCAGCCCATAGTGAGAAAGCAAGCACTGGTGGAGTGAAGAAAAACCCTACTGGAGGGAAAAACTCGGACACGAGAATGGCGGCCTCCTCGATGGAGGACCGCCGGACGCAATGAGTCTGCTCTGCTGGAATTGTCGGGGGATTGGCAGCGACTCGACAATTCAAGAACTGCGTGAATTCACAAATAAGTTTGCTCCTAGAGTACTTTGTATAGTTGAGACCCAGCTCAGTGGGGACAGAGTTGAAAATTTAAAAAGTACTTTAGGTTTTGATAGTTCTTTTGTTGTGGATGCCTCTGGTAGAAGCGGAGGTTTAGCTATGTTTTGGAATAATGAAATAAACATTGAGATTTTGGGCTACTCGAAGTATCACATTGATGGTAGAGTAACTGGTATAGGTGACCAGCCGTGGAGGCTCTCTTGTTTCTACGGAGAAGCACAAACACATCTTCGTCACCACACTTGGGATACTATGAAAAATTTATCTACACTCCAGGATCTGCCGTGGGTGTGTATTGGAGACTTCAATGAGGTCCTAAAGCATGATGAGCATGATGGCATTGGCTCGAGGAGTCAAGCGCAAATCCAGGGCTTTAGAGATGCAGTGGATGTTTGTGGTTTAGTTGATCTTGGCTTCAAAGGTACAAGGTGGACTTTTAAGAAGAAAGTAACTGGTGGCTCATATACCCGTGTCAGGTTGGATAGAGCATTGGGTTCAGTTAATTGGTGCGAATTCTTTCCTTTAGCGGCCGTGGGACATATTACGGCGGCTACTTCAGATCACTCAGCGGTCCTTCTACACTTAGCACAACCGGGTGGGGAAGGAAAGAAAACAAAGCAGTTTCATTATGAAATTATGTGGGATACTCACCCGGACCTCAAGTCAGCAGTTCAGTCGGGATGGGAGCTCAACAGCCACAACCCGTAGGTGTGTGATGTGCGTGCGAACCTTGAGGCGCTGGCTCGAAACTTGGGAGCCTGGTCCAAGTCCACGTTTGGCAGCGTTAAGGGCGAGATACGTACTTTGAAGAAGGAGTTGGATCGCCTGCGCAATGATGCAGCGAGGCAGGGCCCGCCGCATGCTGAAGTAAAGATAAACGACCGTCTGATTGAGCTTTACCTGCAAGAAGAATTGATGTGGCGACAACGTTCATGGGTGGAGTGGCTATCGGCGGGAGACCGGAACTCGCACTTCTTTCATATGCGAGCCTCTATGCGGAGAAGGAAGAATCTAATAAAGGCTCTGGAATGGACATGTGGACAAGTTACAAGTGACCAGACTGAGATGCAGCGTATGGCATTGGAGTTTTACAAAAAACTATATAGCTCGGAGGGGGTCCAGGGGGTGGATGAGGTTCTACAGCATGTACCGGTCAAAGTTACTGCAGCTATGAACGAAACCTTGTTGGCCCCCTATGATGCAAAGGAGGTCAAGATCGCGCTTTTCCAAATGTTCCCAACAAAAGCTCCAGGGCCTGACGGTTTTCCTGCACACTTTTTCCATAAGCACTGGGATGTATGTGGACATGCGATAACAAATGCAGTGTTAGCTATTGTGAAGGGAGAGGAAAGTCCGGCTGAGGTGAATGACACATTGCTATTATTAATCCCAAAGGTACCTAACCCGACGTTGCTATCTCAATTCCGCCCAATAAGTCCATGTAATGTTTTTTATAAGATAACTTCGAAGGTGTTTGCAAACCGTCTGAAAGTGATTCTACCAGAGATTATATCAGCTGAGCAGTCAGCATTCGTCCCTGGAAGGTTGATTACTGACAACATAATCTCAGTGTATGAGTGTTTGCACTTTATGAAACAGAAGAGGTCAAGGAATAATGTTTATGCTGCACTAAAATTTGACATGACGAAGGCTTATGATCGAGTGGAGTGGTCTTATTTGAAGTCAATCATGGAGAAACTGGGTTTTGCTACACCTTGGGTGACTGTTGTGATGAATATGGTGAGCTCAGTATCCTTTTCGGTTATGTTTAATGGTGTGAAGTCAGAGGAATTCCAACCTACGAGAGGTATTCGACAGGGAGATCCAATCTCTCCTTACCTTTTCTTGTTAGCAGCAGAGGGCCTTTCGTGCCTGTTAAACTCTCAAAATGAATCATCCCAGCTCAGCGGCATTAAGGTGGCACCGTCGGCATCGGTGGTGAATCATCTTTTATTCGCAGATGATAGCCTGCTGTTTTTCAGGGCAAGTGTTGATGGAGCGGAGGAAGTTTCAAACCTTTTGAATACTTATTGCATGGCATCGGGTCAGAGAATTAATAAGGAAAAATCATCTATATTTTTCAGTAAGGGCTGCTTAGAGATAGTGCGTGATGCTATCAAGGGTTATTTGCAAGTTCACAATGAGTCTTTGAATGACAGATATTTGGGCATGCCAACTGATGTGGGCCACTCAAAGAAGGGTACGTTCAAGTATTTGAGTGACAGGGTGTGGGACAAGGTGAAGGGATGGATGAGCAAATGCCTATCAGCAGGGGGCAAGGATGTTCTTATCAAATCCGTAGCACAAGCCATCCCAGTTTTTTCGATGTCTTGCTTTAAGCTCCCAAGGGGACTGTGTGATCACATCAAGTCTATTATCAGGAAATTTTGGTGGGGATGTAATCAAGGTGAGCGCAAGCCGGCATGGATTTCTTGGGATGTTATGACTCGGCCAAAGCATTTGGGGGGTCTTGGATTCAGGGACCTTGAGATTTTTAACTTGGCTCTGCTTGCTAGACAAGCATGGAGGCTCCTCCAGGAACCAACCAGCCTAAGTGCTAGAATTCTTAAAGCTGTGTACTACCCAGACAGGACTATCCTTGATGCTGAGTTGGGGCCTCGACCATCTCAGATTTGGCGCGCTATTATGGAGGGAAGGGATCTACTACAGCAAGGCATTATAAGGCGGATTGGCAATGGACAAACAACTAATATTTGGGCCCATAATTGGATACCGAAGGAGATGACACCACGACCGATCACGTCGCTAGTGGCAAACCCTCCAAGGTATGTGTCAGAGCTATTGATCCCGGCGACTTCTTCATGGAATGAGGACTTGATACGTAGTGTTTTCTTGCCAATTGATGCCAACGCCATATTGAAGATCCCTGTATGTACACGCAATGTATCAGACTTCTGGGCTTGGCACCCGGAGAAGAAGGGCAACTTCACTATTAGTTCGGCTTACAAATTTCTTCAGAAAACTAAGCTGCAAAGGGAGGAGTGGCTCGAAGGAAGGAGTGGGTCTTCCAACGGCGAACAAGAAGAACGATCATGGAGCTCAATATGGAAGTTGCAGGTGCCTTCGAAGGTAAGGATTTTTCTTTGGAGGCTCTCTCATCATTCGCTACCAACGACGGGCACTTTGCATAGAAGGAACATGGCGGTACAGGCCACATGCCCACTATGTGGCTGTGTTGACTCATGGAGGCATGCGCTGGTGTCATGCACAATGTCACGTTGCGTTTGGGCTCTATCTGATGAGGTACTTGTCTCCAAAATGACAGAAAACATAGAAGCCAACGCGAGGATTTGGTTATTCCAACTGAACGAATCTCTAGACCATGCAAGTTTTACGAGAATAGTAATTACATTATGGTCTATCTGGTATGCAAGGAGGAAGGCTATATCTGAGTCAATTTTCCAGAGCCCACAACAGACCATATCCTTTGTGAATAATTATATACAGGAGCTGGGTCAAATACATGAGAAGAAGGTGCATGAAATAACACAAAGGGGGGCGGTTGTGCAGAAGAGGTGGCTTCCACCTCCAAGTGGTATGGTAAAATTGAATGCAGATGGGGCAGTGGCCAGGTCTAGGCATGGAGGAGCTGTGGCAGCAATTTGTCGGGATCACGACGGCAATTACCTGGGATCGTCACCGGTGGTTTATCATGGAGTTACTAATCCGATGATGCTCGAGACTTATGCTTGCAGAGAAGCGTTGGCTTTGGCGGAAGATCTCGCGACAATGAATATATGTGTGGCATCGGATTGCCAAGAAGTGGTCAATGATATCAACAGAGGGACAGGAGGCCCCAACGCTGCTCTTATACATGAAATAATGCTTCGATGTAATAGTTTTAATTCTTGCTCTTTTGTTCATGAGCGTAGGAACCATAATTATGAGGCTCATAATCTCGCCAAGTTTGCATGTACTCTTGGACTAGGTAGACATGTGTGGTTGGGCAATCCTCACGACCCAAACGTTGTACCTATGTCGCTTATCTCTGAATGAATAAAGTTGGGCGAGAGTTCTCAAAAAAAAATCTCATGTAACCTGAAGAGGTGGGGGCGCCACCCCTCCCGGCTTGGGGGGCAAGTTTCCTAGGGGTGGGGGCACCCAAACCCATCTAGGGTTTCCCCTATGGCTGCCGCCCCTCCCCTAGGGAACCCTTGGGCGCCTCCCCCTCCTCCTTTCCCCCTATATATAGTGAGGGAGAGAGAGGGCAGCCGCACCCTTCCCCTGGCGCAGCCCTCTCCCTCCTCCAACACCTCCTCCTCCTCCGTAGTGCTTGGCGAAGCCTTGCCGGAGAACCACGAGCTCCATCACCACCATGCCGTTGTGCTGTCGGAGTTATCCCTCAACTTCTCCTCTCCCCTTGCTGGATCAAGAAGGAGGAGACGTCCCTGGGCTGTATGTGTGTTGAACGCGGAGGCACCGTTGTTCGGTGCTTAGATCGGATTCGGCCGCGATCTGAATCGCTTCGTGAATGACTCCACCGACCGCGTTCTTGTAATGCTTCCGCTTAGCGATCTTCAAGGGTATGAAGATGCACTCCCTCTCTCTCTCGTTGCTAGTCTCTCCATAGATTGATCTTGGTGATGCGTAGAAAATTTTGAATTTCTGCTACGTTTCCCAACAGTTGCATCATGGGCTAGGTCTATTGCATAGATTCTATGCTCGAGTAGAACACAAGTTGTTGTGGGCGTTGATTTTGTTCAATATGCTTACCGTTACTAGTCCTATCTTGTTTCGACGGTATTGTGGGATGAAGCGGCCCGGACCGACCTTACACGTACACTTACGTGAGACAGGTTCCACCGACTGACATGCACTTGGTGCATAAGGTGGCTAGCGGGTGCCAGTCTCTCCCTCTTTAGTCGGATCAGATTCGATGAAAAGGGTCCTTATGAAGGGTAAATAGCAATTGGCATATCACGTTGTGGTTTTGGTGTAGGTAAGAAACATTCTTGCTAGAAACCTATAGCAGCCACGTAAAAACTTGCAACAACAATTAGAGGATGTCTAACTTGTTTTTGGAGCATATTCCGTGTGATGTGATATGGCCAAGAAGGATGTGATGAATGAAATATATGTGATGTATGAGATTGATCATATTCTTGTAATAGGAATCACGACTTGCATGTCGATGAGTATGACAACCGGCAAGAGCCATAGGAGTTGTCTTTATTTGACCTGCGTGTCACTGAATAACGCCATGTAATTACTTTACTTCATTGCTAAACGTTAGCCATAGTAGTAGAAGTAATAGTTGGCGAGACAACTTCATGGAGAGACGATGATGGAGATCATGGTGTCATGCCGGTGACGATGATGATCATGGCGCCCCGAAGATGGAGATCAAAAGGAGCAAAATGATATTGGCCATATCATGTCACTATTTGATTGCATGTGATGTTTATCATGTTTTTGCATCTTATTTGCTTAGAACAACGGTAGCATAAATAAGATGATCCCTCACTAAAATTTCAAGCAAGTGTCCCTGTCGGTGTCAAAACCGGCGGATCTCGGGTAGGGGGTCCCGAACTGTGCGTCTAGGCGGATGGTAACAGAAGACAAGGGACACGATGTTTTACCCAGGTTTGGGCCCTCTTGATGGAGGTAAAACCCTACGTCTTGCTTGATTGATATTGATGATGTGGGTATTACAAGAGTAGATCTACCACGAGATCAAGGAGGCTAAACCCTAGAAGCTAGCCTATGGTATGATTGTTGTTCGTCCTATGGACTAAAGCCATACGGTTTATATAGACACCGGAGAGGGCTAGGGTTACACAGAGTCGGTTACAATGGTAGGAGATCTACATATCCGTATCGCCAAGCTTGCCTTCCATGCCAAGGAAAGTCCCATCCGGACACGGGACGAAGTCTTCAATCTTGTATCTTCATAGTCTTGGAGTCCGGCTGATGATGATAGTTCGGCTATCCGGACACCCCCTAGTCCAGGACTCCCTCAGTAGCCCCTGAACCAAGCTTCAATGATGACGAGTCCGGCGCACATATTGTCTTCGGCATTGCAAGGCGGGTTCCTTCTCCAAATAATTTATAGAAGATTGTGAACACCAGGATAGTGTCCGGCTCTGCAAAATAAATTCCACATACCACCGTAGAGAGAATAATATTTACACAAGTTCAATCTGCTGACGTATTTCGTGGCGTGACGTCACACCACAACCAAGCCTTTACTTGAATCGTTTTTACTATACCACCTCCGCACGTTTAGCGAGGCGGTTTCCTTGGCACGTCTTGTCGAAGCAGAGATCGTGTTCCCCTTATTCTGGGATTCTCATCAATACGGACGTGGGTAACCCAACCGCGCCCGTTGCCACGCCCCCTCCATCGAAGGCGGGTTCCAAACGGTCACGAGCTCTCCAACACTTCATGGGTTTGACACCCGTGGAGATGTACAAACTGTTCTTCGGATCACAAGAGATGCATCTGGACTTGAACGAGGACGCTGGCCTAAGCTGCAATCGCTCGGATACTCAAGTAAGTAGCTCTGTGTCTAGACACATTGTCTATTTATTTATCATGGATTTGCCTTTTAACCAGCTATCCCTTGGACAGGAGTGGATAGCGCAAGCAAAACTGATACGGTGTCCGGCCCCACTCCCTGAGACCACGCCGGATCCCGTGTTAATCAAAATGTTGGAGGTTGCACCTTCAGAGGAGGGCGAAGGGGGGCACAGGTAAACTACCACCTCTGCCAAGGAGGCTTTCAGTAAGGGGGGAATCGAGAATCCCTCCCTCCAGGGGGAGAAGAGGACCGCTTCTGAAGACCCGGAGGCCAAGGCCTCAAAGCGGGGAAAGAAATCTGCACCGGAAGGTCCTGTGCCGGGAAGAGCCCCGGCCGCACAGTCTCCCCAGAGGAATCAGCCCTCCAGCGAGCCGTAAGTAAAAAGGGGGAATTTTGTAATAGGGGACACCCCTACTTTATTTCTAAGGGTAACCGAAGTTTTCACCTTGTAGTTCGGATCTCAGCCCATCTCAGCAGAGCTCATCTTCGGGGGACCTTCGTCCGGAGATGATGGAGAGCGAAACGCCTCCATCTGCTGCCCCGTCAGGCGGGGCGGGCGACCCTGAGGTGTCGTCACGGAGGGTCTCCCCGAGTCCGGCGGGGCCGGGGAGTTCGGCACCCACTGGAGTACGGCCGGTGGAGCTGCAGGATTTGCTCAAGAGGGCGTCTATCTCAGAAGATCACTGCACATTAATGAGTATGGTGATTGAAAGGATCTCATCTGCCGAGAGCGGGTTGCATGAGGCCGTCGGAAGTTTGCTGACGGGGTTTGAGGTATGCAAAAAATGACATACCTTTTGACAGTTTTGCACATGGAGTGCGCCCTGTATAGATAGTAGCCCCTGAGACTTGGTATGCTGTCGAAAGCGACAGCGTGCCAAGGATCATAATCTCAGTTATAGAATGTCGCCTTTCCTATGCAGGTGGCGGAATGTTCAGTGGCCAGCCGGACTGATGGCGTTGCCGAGCTGAAGCGGCAACTCGATGTTGCGGATGTGGACATCGCGCTGGTCAATAAACGACTTAACGAGTCACAAGGTAGATGGTTGCTCCGCGATCACCTAGTAAGGGAGTTGATGCCCGTTCCTTACAATTTGTATGCTTGATGCAGATGGTGCCGCTGCTGTGGAAGACCTTCGAGCAGAGCTTGCTCGAGCCAAGGAGCAAGCCAGGAAAAGTGATGCGGCTGCCTCGAAGGCAGCGGAAGAGCTAAAAGCCGAAAAGGCTGCTCACTGCCGAAGCAGGGAGGAGATGGCTGGGATGGCCGTGAAATTAAAAGATGCTACCGACCGCTATGAGGTTCTTGAAAGAGAACACCGAGCAGAGCAAGAGGACCTGAAGAAGGCCGCCGCCGAAGCCAAGGATGCCCGTAGTGCAATGCAGGCTATGAAGGAGGAACTGCGTCAGGCCGGAGAGATTGCGGCTGGAATGCCCTTTCTGCTGCGTAGGAAGTTCACGGATCCAAAGTATGCTCAGTTGGGCCAATTGTGTGGTGCGGAGGATCCTTATCTGGATTTGGCGGCGAGTGCGGCGGACGCAGTCGTGCACTTCCGAAGCCAGAAGGATCACAAAATGGAAGAGCTTTTCTGGTCTCAATTCCATAGTCCGGAGCGTCCACTTCCGTTGACTGATCGGTTGGCGAAGTGGGCTGAGCTGAATAGATTGTCCGGACTTGCCATGACGGATGTGGTGGCTCATCTGTGGCCAGAAAGGCCCAAGCCTGAGAGTTATTTTGGCTTGTTGCAGCAATTCCTTGGGGCGGTGCCACATATCGAGGCGATGAAGCGGTCGGCATGCATAGAGGGTGCACAGATGGCTCTCGCCCGTGTTAAGACATACTGGGCGGAGATGGATGCCACCGATGTTGCATCCCGGGGTTCGGACAAAAGCTGACTACCCGCCGAGCACTATTTTGAGGAAGTCCTGCAGGGCACTTATTTAATAGAGTCGCAGTGCTCGAAAGATGTTATGTTTAAATGACATGTATGATTTGTGAGATCATGTTTATAATGTAACTGCTTTTTATACTTGCGCGTTCAAGTATTGAACTATCTCTTGTGCGGCCGTATATGTATGTATAACCTGAAAGATGGCAGTCTTTGGCTTCAGCCCCCACACACATGGTGAGTGGGTGTTTGCAAAAAAGCGCTTTTTCACACTTAATCCAACATCTTGGTCCTTTGAAGGAGGTGATAGCATAGCAAACTAGGCAACCGGACTATAATGCTTTATCACTTTCACTTAGCCATAGGAGCTCGATGGTGGGGCTACTGTATAGCCCCTAGAGGCACCACGCTCTCCGAACTCGGGGCACGTATGTGCCTGATCGGAAAGCGGTCCTTCGTCAAAGCGGAGGAATTCTAAACATTCCAGTAGTCGATTGAGTGGTTGACCAGTCTCTCGCTATATCATGACAGTCAGTTTTCGGCTTTCTCTACTGAGGTGCTCGCCCGGCCGAACCGGGGCAAAATCGTAGTAGTTCTCCTGGTGCCGCGTTAGCCGATGGAGCGGAACGTAAGGCATCAAAACACAGGAGTCGGGCAAACCCAACTTTTGACCAAAGACATGATTCGGAGCTGATGCATATAAGGCCTAACTCGAGACGCCGAACACTCCCTGAGGTATTCGGTCTTTATGATACCGGGCAGAACAATGCCCTAAGCCCCTAGTGTCCAGGTATGGGCAAGAACCTCTGGCGCGGCCGATGCCAAAACGCCAGCCTCCTCCTCGGTTATGGTAGGAAACCGGGGGATGTGTATTAACAAGAGACAGTAAGAAAGGTTTACGCAGGGTCTTAATCTGAAAAGAATCCTTGCAACGGGTCCCTGTTGCACGTCTGCGCCTGTGTCTCCGTTGTGCTGTATCCTGGACGGGTGTAGCACGTGCTTCATCTGTGAAAGAGAAGAACTTAGTTTGGAAAAAATATCGTGCAAAAGCTGTATTAAAAATAAAGTATGATTTGGAAGATGAATAAAGTTGAGCTTTATTGGCTCTCATCGTTTATACGTGCAGCCCCTTGTAAAGAGGTATGCGGCTGGGAAGCCCCTTGTTTATTTATGCTGGACTCGCCTGACCGTGTCCGAGGTCTCAATGACCTGTTTTTAGGGGCTTTGACCAGCAAGGTCGGATTAGTGTGTGGCTGTCAAGGCAATCTCACGTTTTCCGTGGTCGAGGAACACTCGGAGTTACCCTTTAATGAGATTATGCCACGTGGACCGGGCATTTTAAGCGTAAGAGACGCGTAATGCGGTATTGCGTTAAAGCGGGCGAAAGCTTCGCGTCCCAGTAGTGCTTGATGGCTACTTTTGAATTGGGCGATATGGAAAATGAGCTTTTCGCGATGGAGGTTATTGGATGAACCGAACACGACCTCTAGTAGTACAGAACCTGTACAATTGGCGTAAAGGCCAGGCGTCACTCCTTTGAAGGAAGTGCTGCTACGGTGAATTTTGGTAGGGTCTATCCCCATTCTGCGGATGGTGTCCTGGTATAGCAGGTTTATATCGCTGCCGCCATCCATTAGGACTTGTGTGAATTGTAGTCTGTTGATTATGGGATCCAATACCAAAGCAGTCCCTCCTGCGTTTCGAACACTTCTGGAGTAATCCTGATGGTCGAAAGTAATTGGTTTAAACATCTGATTTCGGGATTCTGCTGGGGTGGACCGTGCGGCGCGTGTTTTAGCAGGTGCCGCACTATTTTTCCTTGTTATCACATGAAGTGAGTTCACTGTTTTGACTTCTAGTGGGAAAGTCTTCTGTTTTCTGGCGTGCTGCTTGTGGGGTTCGTCGTCTTCGCTTGGTGTGTCGAGCCCCTTGTGTTCGGCGTTAAGTCGGACGGACTGCTTGAAGACCCAACAATCTCTGTGGGTATGGTTTGCAGGCTTCCCGGGGGTACTATGGATTTGACATATCCTATCCAAGATTTTATTTAGGTTGGATAGCTCATCACTGTTGTCCTTAAGAGGCAGTGTTTTTTTATTCGGCCGAGAGCTTTTGAACCTGGCGTTGACCGCCGTGCTATTTGGGCCATTTTCCTTATTCCGGCGCTGATCTTTTCTGCGTCGTGATTTTCCATTTCCATCCATGACCTCGGATGTACTCGGGTCGCTGGTGCTGCATCTTGCCAGCCAGCTATCTTCCCCCGCGCAAAAGCGGGTCATGGGGCTTGTTGGTGTGGCCATTGTTCCTAGTTTTTCCTGGCCGAGGTGTCGGGCGAGCCATTCGTCTCGGACGTTATGCTTAAAGGCTGCTAAGGCTTCGGCGTTCGGACAATCGACTATTTGGTTCTTTTTGGTGAGGAACCTGTTCCAGAATTTGCGTGCTGACTCTCTGGGCTGTTGAGTTATGTGACTTAAATCGTCTACATCCGGAGGGCGGACATAAGTCCCCTGAAAATTTGCTCGAAACGCATCCTCGAGCTCTTCCCAACTTCCAATGGTATTTTCTGGGAGGCTTTTGAGCCAATGCCGAGCTGGCCCTTTGAGCTTGAGGGGTAGGTATTTTATGGCATGGAGATTGTCTCCTCTGGCCATATGTATGTGTAGGATATAATCCTCAATCCAGACTCCGGGGTCTGTTGTTCCGTCATATGCCTCTATGTTTACGGGTTTGAATCCCGCTGGAAATTCATGATCCAGTACTAAACATAGTGGATGTGCGGCGCCCCTGTATTTAGGTGTGCCGTTGTCTTCAAACACTCGGCTGGTTGTGTTGCTTCCTGGAGTCTTCTTTTTTGGCCCATAGATGGACCTGACCGGGCCATCCTTTTTGTGAGGATCCTTAAGTGGATCGTGTGCCGGCTTGTGTGCGGCGCCGCTTGCCGCTCTTAGCCTGTCGTCTGGTCGTCTATCCGGCCAGGCGGCCTCTTTCTTTTTTTGACTGTGGGGGCTCTACGGCCTCCTCGTCAAATTCGGGCAACAGCTTGCGCTTCGGGTAGCTCTTTGCCCGGTGACTATCGCCGTATTTATCTGCGGTATTGAGTACTTTGCTCCATCTCATTCTGAGTGCGTCCTGCGCTGTTTTGAGCTTCCGCTTCTACTTCTTCAAACTTCTTGCAGTGGCGACGAGCCTTTTATGAAGGTTCTTATGCTCCGGTGATGTGTCCGGCGTGAGATCGTCTGGACTGTTGTTTTCACCGGGGATGGGTTGCTTGTCCAATTCATCCTGTTCGGATGGTTTCTTGGTGGCATGTTCGTCGTCCGCTGCTTCGCCCTGCTCTAAGGCTGGGTCAGTATGAGTGCCGTTGTTATCGAGGCGGGACTTCGGGCGGTGCTTGCATCGCCGTTTTGGTTGTTTGTCGGGGGAGTTGTCCTTCGCCACGTCCCATTGTTCCTCGTTATCGCCTCCTTTTGGTGTATCCACCATATATACGTCGTGAGTTGAGGTGGCTTTCCAGTGCCCAGTAGGCGCTGGTTCTTGATCGTCTCCGGCATCGTCGTCCATACCGTCAATGTCTTCGGAGTCGAAGTCTAGCATGTTGGTTAGATCATTGACAGTGGCTACTAAGTGGGTGGTGGGTGGGCTTTGAATTTCTTCGTCGTCCGCATCCCAACCATCCTGACCGCAGTCCGGCCAGGGCTCTCCTGATAACGAGAGATACTTTAGCGAACTCAAGATGTCGCCGAAAGGTGAGTGTTGAAAGATGTCCGCAACGGTGAACTCCATGATCGGCGCCCCATCGGATTCGATTGGAGGGGGCGCGGGGGGTTCGGAGTCCGGCGAGGAGTCCGGCACCTCGGAGTCACGAGCTTCACGAGGGACAATGTCAGTATTCGGCTCCATCGCCGTAGAGGTTGCAGCCCCCGAGGCGGTGTCTAGCCACCCGTCCTCGATCTGCGCAGCCGGCTCCGAATTGAGGGTCGGAGCAGACTCGTGTGCGGCCTCCAGGGCACTGTCCGGCTGCAGAGCTAAATCATGCCCATCGTGACAGTGCGGCGCGCTCGGCTGTGGCTCGAATCCATCGAAGATCAAGTCCCCGCGAATGTCAGCCGTGAAGTTCAAACTTTCAAATCTGACCTGACGGCCAGGGGCGTAGCTTTCGATCTGCTCCAGATGGCCAAGCGAATTGGCCCGCAGTGCAAAGCCGCCGAATACGAAGATCTGTCCGGAGAGAAAAGTCTCACCCTGGACTGCGTCGTTGTTGATGATCGAAGAAGCCATCGAGCCTATTGGTGACGACACAGAGGAACTCTCAATGAAAGCACCAATGTCGGTGTCAAAACCGACGGATCTCAGGTAGGGGGTCCTGAACTATGCGTCTAGGCAGATGGTAACAGGAGACAAGGGACACGATGTTTTACCCAGGTTCGGGCCCTCTTGATGGAGGTAAAACCCTATGTCCTGCTTGATTGATATTGATGATGTGGGTATTACAAGAGTAGATCTACCACGAGATCAAGGAGGCTAAACCCTAGAAGCTAGCCTATGGTATGATTGTTGTTCGTCCTATGGACTAAAGCCATCCGGTTTATATAGACACCGGAGAGGGCTAGGGTTACACAGAGTCGGTTACAATGGTAGGAGATCTACATATCCGTATCGCCAAGCTTGCCTTCCACGCCAAGGAAAGTCCCATCCGGACACGGGACGAAGTCTTCAATCTTGTATCTTCATAGTCTTGGAGTCCGGCTGATGATGATAGTTCGGCTATCCGGACACCCTCTAGTCCAGGACTCCCTCAGTCCCCCCTGACTGTGCACCATTGCGAAGGTTCGTTGTTTCGAAGCACCATGTGATGATCGGGTGTGATATATTCTAATGTTTGCATACAACGGGTGTAAGCCAGATTTACACACGTGAAACACTTAGGTTGACTTGACGAGCCTAGCATGTACAGACATGGCCTCGGAACACAAGAGACCGAAAGGTCGAGCATGAGTCGTATAGTAGATACGATCAACATGAAGATGTTCACCGATGATGACTAGTCCGTCTCACGTGATGATCGGACACGGCCTAGTTGACTCGGATCATGTATCACTTAGATGACTAGAGGGATGTCTATCTAAGTGGGAGTTCATCAAATAATGTGATTAGATGAACTTAATTATCATGAACATAGTCAAAAAGGTCTTTACAAATTATGTCGTAAGCTCGCGTTTTAGTTCTACTGTTTAGATATGTTCCTAGAGAAAATATAGTTGAAAGTTGATAGTAGCAATTATGCGGACTGGGTCCGTAAACTGAGGATTGTCCTCATTGCTATGCAGAAGACTTATGACCTTAATGCACCGCTCGGTGTGCTGAACCTCGAACATCGTTTGTGGATGTTGCGAACATCTGACATACACGTTTTGATGACTACATGATAGTTCAGTAATGTTAAACGGTTTAGAATTGTGGCGCCGAAGACGTTTTTTTTGAAACGTCGCGGAACATATGAGATGTTCCAAGGGCTAAAATTGGGATTTCAGGCTCATTCCCGCGTCAAGAGGTATGAGACCTCTGACGAGTTTCTTAGCCTACAAACTAAGGGAGAAAAGCTCAATCATTGAGCTTGTACTCAGATTGTGTGGATACAACAATCACTTGAATCGAGTAGGAGTTAATCTTCCAGATGAGATAGTGATGTTTCTCCATAGTCATTGCCACCAAGCTACTAGAGCTTCGTGATGAACTATAACATATCAAGGATAGATATGATAATCCTTGAAATATTCACGATGTTTGACACCGCGAAAGAAGAAATCAAGAAGGAGCATCAATTGTTGATGGTTAGTGACTAGTTTCAAGAAGGGCAAGGGCAAGAAGGGATACTTCATGAAACGGCAAATCAGGTGCTGCTCTAGTGAAGAAACCCAAGGTTGAACCCAAACCCGAGACTAAGTGCTTCTGTAATAAGGGGAACGGTCACTGGAGCATATTACCCTAGATACTTGGTAGATAAGAAGGCAGGCAAGGTCGACAGAAGTATATTGGATATACATTATATTAATGTGTACTCTACTAGTACTCCTAGTAGCACCATGGTAATAGATACCGGTTCAGTTACTAAGTGTTAGTAACTCTAAATGAAAGGGTACGGAATAAACGGAGACTAGCTAAAGGCGAGGTGACGATATGTGTTGGAAGTATTTCCAAGGTTGATGTGATCAAACATCACACGCTCCCTCTACCATCGGGATCGGTGTTAAACCTAAATAATTGTTATTTGGTGTTTGCGTTGAGCATAGACATGATTGGATTATGTCTATCGCAATACGATTATTCATTTAAGGAGAATAATGGTTACTATGTTTATTTGTATAATACCTTCAATGGTCTTGCACCTAAAATGAATGGTTTATTGAATCTCGATCGTAGTGATACACATGTTCATGCCAAAGATATAAGATAGTAATGATAGTACCACCTACTTGTGGCACTGCCATGTAAGTCATATTGGTATAAAACGCATGAAGAAGCTCCATGTTGATGGATCTTTGGACTCACTCGTTTTTTGAAAAGTTTGAGACATGCGAACCATGTCTATTGGTATGTACGCATGAAGAAACTCCATGCAGATGGATCGTTCAGACTCACTTGATTTTGAATCACTTGAGACATGCAAATCATACCACATGGGCAAGATGACTGAAAAGCCTCGTTTTCAGTAAGATGGAACAAGAAAGCAACTTGTTGGAAGTAATACATTTTGATGTGTGCAGTCCAATGAGTGCTGAGGCACGCAGTGGATATCGTTATGTTCTTACTTCATAGATGATTTGAGTAGATTCTAAGTATATTTACTTGATGAAACACAAGTCTGAATTATTGAAAGGTTCGAGTAATTTTAGAGTGAAGTTGAAGATCGTCGTGACAAGAGGATAAAATTTCTATGATATGATCATAGAGATGAATATCTGAGTTACGTGTTTGGTACACAATTAAGACATTGTGGAAATTATTTCACAACTAATACCGCCTGGAAGACCATAATGTGATGGTGTGTCTGAACATCACAGATGCACCCTATTAGATATGGTGCATACCATGATGTATCTTATCGAATTACCACTATCATTTATGGGTTAGGCATTAGAGACAACCGCATTCACTTTAAATAGGGCACCACGTAATTCCGTTGAGATGACACCGTATGAACTATGGTTTAGAGAAACCTAAGTTGTCATTTCTTAAAAGTTTGGGGCTATGACGCTTATCAGAAAAGTCTTTGCTTGATAAGCTCGAACCCAAAGCAGATAAATGCATCTTCATAGGACACCCAAAACAGTTGGGTATACCTCCTATTTCAGATCCGGAAGCAAAAGTGATTGTTTCTAGAAACGGGTCCTTTCTCGAGGAAAAGTTTCTCTCGAAAGAATTGAGTGGGAGGATGGCGGAGACTTGATGAGGTTATTGAACCGTCACTTCAACTAGTGTGTAGCAAGGCACAGGAAGTTATTCCTGTGGCGCCTACACCAATTGAAGTAGAAGCTTATGATATTGATCATGAAGCTTCGGATCAACTCACTACCAAACCTCGTAGGTCGACAAGGATGCGTACTACTTCAGAATGGTATGTAATCCTGTCTTGGGGGTCATGTTGCTAGACAACGATGAACCTACGAGCTATGGAGAAGCGATGGTGGGCCCGGATTCTGACGAATGGCTCGAGGCCATAAAATCCGAGAGAGGATCCATGTATGAAAACAAAGTATAGACTTTGGAAGAACTACTCGATGGTCGTAAGGCTATTGGGTACAGATGGATTTTAGAAGGAACACGGACAATGATGGTAACTGTCACCATTAAGAAAGCTCTACTTGTCGCTAAGATGTTTTCCGACAAGTTCAAAGAGTTGACTATGATGAGACTTTCTCACTCATAGCGATGCTAAGAGTCTGTTGGAATTATATTAGCAGTTACTGCATTATTTATGAAATCTTGCAGATAGGATGTCAAAACATTGTTTCCTCGACGATTTTCTTGAGGGAAAGGTTGTATGTGATACAACCAGAAGGTTTTGTCAATCCTAAAAGATCCTAACAAGTATGCAAAACTCTAGCAATCCTTATAAGGACTGGAGTAAGCATCTCGGAGTTGGAATAAACACTTTGATGAGATGATCAAAGATTTTGGGTTTGTGCAAAGTTTATGAGAAACTTGTATTTCCAAATAAGTGAGTGGGAGCACTATAGAATTTCTGATGAGTATATGTTGTTGACATATTGTTGATCGAAAATGATGTAGAATTTCTGAAAAGCATATAGGGTTATTTGAAAGGTGTTTTTCAATGGAAAACCTGGATTAAGCTACTTGAACATTGAGCATCAAGATCTATAAGGATAGATCAAAAACGCTTAATAGTACTTTCAAATAAATACATACCGTGACAAGATTTTGAAGGAGTTCAAAATAGATCGGCAAAGAAGGAGTTCTTGGCTGTGTTATAAGGTGTCAATATTGAGTAAGACTCAAGACATGACCACGGCAGAAGAGAGAGAAAGGACGAAGGTCGTCCCCTATGCTTCAGACGTAGGCTCTATAGTATGCTATGCTGTGTACCGCACCTGAAGTGTGCCTTGCCATGAGTCAGTCAAGGGGTACAAGAGTGATCCAGGAATGGATCACAGGACAACGGTCAAACTTATCCTTAGTAACTAGTGGACTAAGGAATTTTCTTGATTATGGAGGTGGTAAAAGAGTTCGTCATAAAGGGTTACGCCGATGCAAACTTTGACACTAATCCGGATTATTCTGAGTAGTAAACCAGATTCGTATAGTAGAATAGTTATTTGGAATAGCTCCGAATAGAGCGTGGTAGCTGCATCTAGGAGATGACATAGAGATTTGTAAAGCACACACAGATCTGAAAGATTCAGACCCGTTGACTAATAACCTCTCTCACAAGCGAGATATGATCAAACCCAATGGGTGTTGGACTCGTTACAATCACATAGTGATGTGAACTAGATTATTGACTCTAGTGCAAGTGGGAGACTGTTGGAAATATGCCCTAGAGGCAATAATAAAATGGTTATTATTGTATTTCCTTGTTCATGATAATTGTCTATTGTTCATGCTATAATTGTATTAACTGGAAACCGTAATACATGTGTGAATACATAGACCACAACATGTCCCTAGTGAGCCTCTAGTTGACTAGCTCATTGATCAATAGATGGTTATGGTTTCTTGACCATGGACATTGGATGTCATTGATAACGGGATCACATCATTAGGAGAATGATGTGATGGACAAGACCTAATCCTAAGCATAGCACAAGATCGTGTAGTTCGTTTGCTAAAGCTTTTCTAATGTCAAGTATCATTTCCTTAGACCATGAGATTGTGCAACTCCCGGATACTGTAGGAATGCTTTGGGTGTACCAAACATCACAACGTAACTGGGTGACTATAAAGGTGCACTACAGGTATCTCCGAAAGTGTCTGTTGGGTTGGCAGGAATCGAGATTGGGATTTGTCACTCCGTATGATGGAGAGGTATCTCTGGGGCCACTCGGTAATGCATCATCATAATGAGCTCAATGTGACTAAGTAGTTGGTCACGGGATCATGCATTACGGAACGAGTAAAGTTACTTGCCGGTAACGAGATTGAACGAGGTATTGGGATACAGATGATCGAATCTCGGGCAAGTAACATACCGATTGACAAAGGGAATTGTATACGGGATTGCTTGAATCCTTGACATCGTGGTTCATCCGATGAGATCATCGTGGAACATGTGGGAGCCAACATGGGTATCCAGATCCCGCTTTTGGTTATTGGCCAGAGAGATGTCTCGGTCATGTCTGCATGATTCCCGAACCCGTGGGGTCTACACACTTAAGGTTCGGTGACGCTAGAGTTGTTATGGGAAATAGTATGTGGTTACCGAAGGTTGTTCGGAGTCTCGGATGAGATCCCGTACATGACGAGGAGCTCCGGAATGGTCCGGAGGTGAAGATCGGTATATTGGACGAAGGGTATTGGAGTCCAGAATTGTTCCGGGGGTACCAGGTGATGACCAGAGTGTCCGAAAGGGGTTTCGGAGGCCCCGGCAAGCGTTGGGGGGCCTTATGGGCCAAGGGGAGGGGGCACATCAGCCCACTAAGGGGCTGAGCGCCCCTCCCACCCCATCTCACGTAACCTGGAGAGGTTGGGGCGCCACCCCTAGGGCAGCCACCCCTCCCGGCTTGGGGGCAAGTTTCCTAGGGGTGGGGGCGCCCAAACCCATCTAGGGTTTCCCCTGTGGCTGCGGCCCCTACCCTAGGGAACCCTAGGGCGCCTCCCCCTCCTCCCTTCCCCCTATATATAGTGAGGGAGAGAGAGGGCAGCCGCACCCTTCCCCTGGCGCAGCCCTCTCCCTCCTCCAACACCTCCTCCTCCTCCGTAGTGCTTGGCGAAGCCTTGCCGGAGAACCACGAGCTCCATCACCACCATGCCGTCGTGTTGTCGGAGTTATCCCTCAACTTCTCCTCTCCCCTTGCTGGATCAAGAAGGAGGAGACGTCCCTGGGCTGTATGTGTGTTGAACACGGAGGCACCGTTGTTCGGTGCTTAGATCGGATTCGGCCGCGATCTGAATCGCTTCGTGAACGACTCCACCGACCGCGTTCTTGTAACGCTTCCGCTTAGCGATCTTCAAGGGTATGAAGATGAACTCCCTCTCTCTCTCGTTGCTAGTCTCTCCATAGATTGATCTTGGTGATGCGTAGAAAATTTTGAATTTCTGCTACGTTCCCTAACAGCTATGATCTTGAGAAAGTAGAAAGAACAAAAGAGTTCATATTGATCTTATGGATAGTGATAACTTCACACATAGAAAGTATGAGGCATAAAAATTGTTGAGAGTTGATGAATGTAGCCTTGGTCATCATTGCAATTAATAGGAAGTGATAAGGAAAGAGGGGTTCACATATAGATATATTATCTTGGACATCTTTTATGATTGTGAAGCACTCATTAAGTATGACATGCTAAAAGAGTTGATGTTGGACAAGGAAGACAACATAATGGTTTGTGTTTTCCGACATGTCAGTTAAAGTATATTGTCATTGACCTTCCAAACATGTTGAGCTTGCCTTTCCCCCTCTTGCTAGCCAAAATTCCTTGCACCAAGTAGAGATACTACTTGTGCTTCCAAATATCCTCAAACCCAGTTTTGCCATGAGAGTCCACCATACCTACCTATGGATTGAGTAAGATCCTTCAAGTAAGTTGTCATCGGTGCAAGCAATAAAAATTGCTCTCTAAATATGTATGACTTATTAGTGCAGAGAAAATAAGCTTTGTACTAACTTGTTGTGGAAGTAATAAAAGCGACGAATTGCATAATAAAGGTCCACATACAAGGGGCAATATAAAGTGACATTCTTTTGCATTAAGATTTCGTGCATCAACCCTAAACGCGCATGACAACCTCTGCTTCCCTCTACGAAGGGCCTATCTTTTACTTTATGTTTTTACTTTATGCTTGAGTCAAGGTGATCCTCACCTTCCCACTTTTTCATTTTATCCTTTGGCAAGCTCCTCGTGTTTGAAAGATCATGATACATATATCCAATTGGATGTAAGTTGGCATAGGCTATTATTGTTGACATCACCTAAAGGTGAATACGTTGGGAGGTAACACAATAAGCCCCTATCTTTCTCAGTGTCCGGCTGAAACTCTATAACCACAAGTATTGAGTGAGTGTTAACAATTATAGGATACTACGAGATAGTTGAGTATGTGAGCTTGCTGAAAAGCTCTATTATTGACTCTTTCTGATGTTACGATAAATTGCAATTGCTTCAATGACTGAGATTATAGTCTATTAGTTCCCAATGAAGTTTATGAACCATACTTGACATTGTGAATTGCTTATTACTTGAGTATAAGAAATCATATGACAAAATCTATATATGTTGCTGTTATTAGAATGATCATGATGCCCTCATGTCCGTATTTTATTTTTATCGACACCTCTATCTCTAAACATGTGGACATATTTCTCGATCTCGGTTTCCGCTTGAGGACAAGCGAGGTCTAAGCTTGGGGGAGTTGATACGTCCATTTTGCATCATGCTTTTATATCAATATTTATTGCATTATGGGCTGTCATTACACTTTATATCTCAATATTTATGGCTATTCTCTCTTATTTTACAAGGTTTACCATGAAGAGTGGGAATGCCGGCAGCTGGAATTCTGGCTGGAAAAGGAGCAAACGTTGGAAACCTATTCTGCACAACTCCAAAAGTCCTGAAACTCCACGAAACCACCTTTTGGATTTATTAAGAATTTATGAGCGAAAGAAATAGGCCAGGGGGCCCACACCCTGTCCAGGAGACAGGGGGCGCGCCCCCCTGGTGAAGCTATGTACCTAGGGTAGGGTCATGGACCTATCCAAACTACCCTACCCAAGGACATCTCTAGAAGAAACCACCTGTAAATCGACTCAGAAGTGTTCCACTCGACAGACTCGAAGACACTCGACCATGAAGCCAACCACTCGACCATGAAGCCAACCACTCGACGCCCAGGAGATCTAAAGTCACTCTGCGTGCAAACGGTCGGTCATTAAGTAGCTTTTATGGTCATCATAGCACTTTATGTGTAGCGTTACCAGTAACGACCAATCTTAATGTATCTTAAACCCTGCATAATTGAGGGCCGGAGGGGTCTGGCGGACTCTATATAAGCCACCCCCCCCTCAGTGTAAAGGGTCCGCACCCCTGTAACTCATATGCATATAATCTAGTCGACCGCCTCCGGGCTTCGAGACGTAGGGCTGTTACTTCCTCCGAGAAGGGCCTGAACTCATAAATCCCTTGCGTATACGACTACTCCATAGCTAGGATCTTGCCTATCCATACCTACCCCCCTATACTACTGTCAAACTTAGAACCACGACAGTTGGCACCCACCGTGGGGCAGGTGTCTTAGCGACTTACTGGAGAAGTTGCATTTTTTTCCGATCTCCTTCATCATGGTTTCAAGCGGAGTTGGTTGAGGGTCGCGAGATCCGTCTCGGCGCGCTCACGTTCATCGCCGACGACTCTGGTTGGCTTCAGGAGGCTCCACTCGACATCTACACGCTCCCAGTCCGCAGAGCGACGGACTTTCGCGCGTGCGTCCGCGGCGTCCTCCAGCGGCAGCCGTCGACCCAGTATCGGTCGGTTTTTATGTCGTCCTCCCCCCTGTTTCCCGCCGGCGCAAGCGCTCCGGTCGGTCGAGGCTTCAGCGGTGGGTGAGGCACATGGTGCCTCGACAGTCGGCCACCCCTCAAGTCGCGGCAATCAAGACCGACAAATCTCTCTACGGCCTGTTCGATCTGTCGACTGGCTCCGCAGAGACCGCATCCGAGTGCGACAGCAGTGATCCAACGGTGGAGGTTCTGATGGTTGATGGACCATGTAGTCCTCCCGGTTTTCCCGGCGCCGACGGAGGCGACGGCGGAGGCGATCCATTGCATGCCCACGAGGAGTATCTCCCCGAGCCCCTCACTTAGCTGCAAAGGGAAGAACTTCGCCGCCGGAACATGGATGCGCTTCATACTCCTATCGTTGGAGAAACTCCCGAGGCTCGTGCTTTAGAGGACGCGCGCTTGGCCAACTTGGCTGAGCGTGCTCGACTGGAGAACCTTCAGCGAGCACTCAATGAGCGTGCGCGGCAACGGGTTCCGGATTCCAGTCGACGTCAACTCTTTCCACAACCGACTCAGGTATATCGAACTCTGATTCAGAATTTAGCAGCTGCAGCCCGTATAGCAAAGTCAATTCAGCCTTCCCAGTCAGAGGCTCGCAGAGGCTTGTTGCAGATCAGTGATTTACTCCGGGCAGCAGGAGATCAAAATTCGGTTGTATCGCAGTCGCGGAATAGGATTCACAGCAGATCCGTAGTTGCAAATACAGTCCAGTCGGCTCATAGCCCCAGATCGCCCCCGAGGCGTGAGGGGCGTGGAGACCGGCACGATCAGTACAAGGATCATGAGCAGTATGATCACCGAATCGATCGCGATGATCGACGTCGGGTGCCCACCCCTCCCCCAAGGGGTGGATCGTAAGTGCCTCGACAACAGGATGATAGACGCCAGCACAGTGTTGGGCGAAGGATCCCAGTCGACCCCAGGGAACCAGGCTTTGATGCGAGATCCATTATCATTCAAGGTCTGGTCGACAGGAACATAGCTCACCGAGAGGGTCACAATAGAGATGTACCCACTAGCAGCAGAGTACACATCTCAGCACCAGAGTGTTTTAGCAGAGCCATGAGGGCCGCAGTGATTTCTCCCAACTTCAGGTTGGCGACTGGAGTCAGTAAGTTCACTGGTGAGTCCAAGCCTAATACTTGGCTTGAAGACTACCGAGTGGCTGTTCAGATTGGCAGCGACAATGATGAGGTGGCCATGAAACATCTGCCTCTTATGTTGGAGGGCTCGGCCAGAGCATGATTGAATCAGTTAGCACCCAGCAGCATTTACACTTGGGAAGATCTTTCCTGAGTGTTTGTCAGAATGTTTGAAGGAACTTGCAAGCGACCAGTAGGACTGACAGAGCTGCAATCTTGTGTGCAGAAGTCGAATGAGACTTTGAGGGATTACATCCAGAGATGGATCACATTGCATCACACGGTAGAGAATGTGTCTGATCACCAGCCAGTCTGTGCCTTCAAGGAAGGCGTTAAGTGCAGAGAGCTAAACCTGAAATTTGGTCGAACCGGAGACATGTCTCTGAGTCGAATGATGGAGATAGCCACCAAGTATGCCAATGGTGAAGAAGAGGATCGGCTCCGGAGTGGCAAGCACAAGTCGGTCGCCCACGAAACCGGAGGAGGGAACTCCAGTCGGAAGCAGAAGCGGAAAGCCGAGCCAGCTGCTCCTGGAGAAGCCTTGGCCGTGACTCAAGGAAAGTTTAAAGGGAAGCCCAAAGGGTCTTGGAACCCTAAGAAGGTGAAAGAAAAGGAAGGAAATGACGTGATGGATTTGCCGTGCCACATCCACACGAAAAAAGATGAGGAGGGTAAATTCATAAATTTACCCAAAACATACCACTCGACAGTGTCGGCTCTTGATCTAGCAATTCCAGGGGAAACAACCCAAAGATAAGGAAAAGGAGTCGGACAAAGTAGAGGACAAGGAGGATAGTGATGATGGATATCCCCAGGTCAATTCCACTCTGGTGAGTTTTGCTGACGTTGAAAGCAAAAGTCGATTGAAAGTCATCAACCGAGAAGTGAATATGGTTGCTCCGGAGACACCCACTTATCTGAAATGGTCTCAAACTGCCATCACGTTCGACCAGTCTGATCACCCGACACACATAGCCACCCCTGGGAGGCAAGCTCTAGTGGTCGACCCAGTCATCGAAGGCACTCGTTTGACTAAAGTTTTGATGGATGGTGGCAGTAGCCTGAACATAATATACGCAGAGACGTTGAAGGGGATGGGCGTTCCGATGTCCAGACTCAGTACCAGCAACATGAGTTTCTATGGAGTCATTCCTAGAAAGAAGGCCGCATCACTCGGTCAGATTGCTCTTGACGTGGTTTTCGGTGATTCCAAAAATTACCGCAAAGAAAAGCTGACATTTGAAGTTGTGGATTTCCAGAGTGCCTATCACGCTATTTTGGGCAGGCCAGCTTATGCACGTTTTATGGCTCAGCCATGTTACGTGTACCTCAAATTGAAGATGGCTAGCCCCAAAGGTGTGATCACTATTACTGGCAATCCGAAGAAGGCGGAAGAGTGCTTTTAGAAAGGCTCAAAGATCGCCCATGCTCAGATGGCAGCAGAAGAGTGGCAGGAATACCAGAAAACCGCAAACCCGAGTGATTTGTTGTGAGCCAAGAAGTCCGCTACGGAATCAGTGTTTCAGTCGTCTGGTGAGACGAAACCAATTCACATTCACCCGACCGACCCCAATGCTGCTCCGACTCATATCTCTACAACGCTCGACTCCAAATAGGAAGAAGCGCTCATCCAGTTCCTCCGTGAGAACTGGGACATCTTCGCATGGAAACCTTCTGACATGCCGGGTGTTCCCAGGGGGCTGGCTGAGCACCGTCTACGAATCGAATCAAAAGTGAAACCTTTTAAAGAACATCTTCGACGGTCCGCCGTCCAGAAAAGAAAGGTCGTTGGCGAGGAGGTGGCTCGGCTCTTAGCAGCAGAGTTTATCCAAGAGATTTAGCACTCCGAGTGGCTCGCCAATGTTGTCATGGTCCCCAAGAAGGGCAAGTCACTTCGCATGTGCATTGACTTCAAACATATCAATTGGGCCTGCCCGAAAAATCATTTTCCTCTCCCCCGCATCGACCAAATAGTCAACTCGACTGCGGGATGTGAGCGCCTGTCTTTCTTAGACGCTTATTCCGGTTACCATCAGATCCGTCTGTATGGACCCGATGAGATCAAAATAGCTTTCATCACTCCATTCGGGTGCTTCTGTTATGTCACCATGCCATTCGGCCTCAAGAATGTCGGAGCCACGTTCATGAGGATGATTTAGAAGTGTTTGTTCACTCAAATCAGTCGGAATGTGGAAGCATACATGGATGATATTGTGGTCAAGTCACGGAAAGGTTCCGACCTGCTGACTGATCTTGCAGAGACATTTGCCAACCTCAGGAGGTATGATATCAAGCTTAATCCATCAAAGTGCACATTCGGAGTTCCTGGCGGAAAGTTACTCGGTTTTCTCGTTTCCGAATGAGGAATCGACACCAATCCAGAAAAAGTTGGTACTATACTCCGAATGAAACGTCCTATGCGTGTGCACGATGTCCAAAAGCTTATTGGTTGCTTGGCCGCGTTAAGTAAATTCATCTCTCGTCTCGGTGAAAAGGCATTGCCTCTTTACCGACTGATGAAGAAGTCAGACAAGTTCGAGTGGACTCCTGAAGCTGATGCAGCATTTGCAGAGCTAAAAACCCTGCTTTCCACCCAGCCGGTGCTTGCTGCCCTGATCAGCAAAGAGCCTTTGCTGCCTACATTGCAGCCACAGGACAAGTCGTCAGTACAGTACTTATGGTCGAGCGGGAAGAAGAAGGAAAAGCCTTTAAAGTTCAGCGGACAATGTATTATATTTCTGAAGTTTTGACCCCATCAAAGCAAAGATACCCTCATTATCAGAAGCTTGTATATGGGATTTATATGACCATGAAGAAGGTTGCTCATTACTTCTCTGACCATTCCATTACAGTCGTCAGCGATGCTCCATTGTCAGAGATTTTGCACAGCAGAGATGCAACCGGTCGAGTGGCTAAATTGGCAATTGAACTCCTTCCCCTAGATATCAGGTTCGAGGCAAAGAAATCCATCAAGTCCCAAGCAATAGCAGATTTTATCGCCGAGTGGACCGAACAGCAACTGCCGACTCAAGTTCACTCGGAGCACTGGACCATGTTCTTTGATGGTTCTAAGATGCTGAATGGATCCGGTGCTGGGGTAGTGTTGGTTTCCCACCGAGGAGATAAGCTCAGATATGTGCTCCAAATTCACTTTGATTCCTCCAATAACGAAGCAGAATACGAAGCACTTTTGTATGGGTTGCGCATGGCCATTTCACTCGGCGTCCATCGCCTCATGGTCTATGACGACTCTGATTTGGTGGTTAACCAAGTGATGAAGGAGTGGGACGTCAGGAGCCCAGCCATGACTGGTTACTACAATGCAGTGAGAAAGCTAGAGAAGAAATTCGAGGGGTTAGAGCTTCATCATATACCCCGACTGAAAAATCAAGCAGCTGATGATTTGGCAAAAATAGGTTCCAAGAGAGAAGCCATTCCCAGTGATGTCTTTTTGGAACACATCCACACGCCATCAGTTCAAGAGGATCCTTTCATCGAAGAAGCCCCGCAGCCTAAAAGTGCCATAGATCCGACTGAAGTTGAGGTCCCAGCTATGGTCGACCTGATCATGGAAGTTTTGGTTATCACTCCCGAATGGACAGTGCCGTATATCGCGTATATCCTAAGGAAAGAGCTCCGAGAGAATGAAGAAGAGGCTCAACAGATTGTCCGTCAATCCAAGGCCTTTACTGTGATGAAGGGACAGTTGTACAGGGAAAGTGCTACTAGAGCCAGTCAGAAATGTATAACGCCAGAAGAAGGTCGGATAATTCTTGACGATATCCACTCGGGGACCTGTGGTCATCATGCGTCCTCTCGGACTATTGTGGCTAAAGCATACCGAGCGGAGTTTTACTGGCCCAGAGCAAATGAAATGGCGAAAGAGATAGTCGACAAGTGTGAAGGATGTCAGTTCTATTCCAATATGTCACACAAGCCTGCCTCAGCCTTGAAGACCATTCCAATCGTCTGGCCCTTCGCTGTTTGGGGATTAAATATGGTTGGACCACTGAGAACTGGCAGGAGCGGCTTCACCCATGTACTGGTGGCAGTCGACAAGTTCACTAAGTGGATCGAAGCCAAGCCTATCAAGAATCTTGATGCCGGCACTGCTATCAGCTTCATCAGAGAGTTGATATTCAGATGTGGAGTTCCGCATAGCATCATCACTGATAATGGGTCAAACTTCGATTTCGACCAATTCAAAGCCTTTTGCGCTTCTCAAGGCATGCGAGTCGACTACGCTTCCGTCGCTCACCCCCAGTCGAATGGACAGGCAGAAAGAGCAAACGGCCTAATTCTCAAAGGACTGAAACCCCGGTTGATGCGTGATCTCAAACACGTAGCAGGCGCATGGGTCGACGAACTTCCATCAGTTCTTTGGGGATTGAGGACTACTCCTAATCGGTCGACTGGGCGAACTCCATTCTTTCTGGTCTATGGAGCTGAAGTAGTTCTGCCGAGCGACCTGCTTCACAATGCGCCCCGAGTCGAGCTCTACTCTGAAGATGAAGCAGAACAAGCCCGGCAGGACGCAGTCGACCTTCTAGAAGAAGAAAGAGAGATGGCCATGATCCGATCGACCATCTATCAACAGGACTTGCATCGATTCCATGCCAGAAACGTGAAGAGTCGAGCCTTCCAAGGAGGAGAGTTGGTCCTCCGAGTGGATCAACAGAAGCCACACAAACTCGCCCCTACTTGGGAAGGCCCCTTCATCATCACCAAAGTTCTCCACAATGGGGCATACCATCTTTACAATGTCGGTCACCAGATTGATGAGCCACAAGCTTGGAATGCGGAGCTGCTCTGCCCCTTTTACACTTAAGTACTCTTTCGGGTGAGATGTAATAAAAAGTACTCCTGTAGTTTGTTTATCAAGGACAAAAGTGTTATAATTTTCCCATTGATTGTTGTTGCTTTCGTTTATGTGAGAAATCCCCCAGTGGGTGGCTTAGCTGCGAATCCGTTTCGCCTAAGTTTGTAAAAAAAATTCCTACCGAGTGACGAGCAAGCCTCTCACTCGGGGGCTTAGCTGCGAATCTGATTCGCCTAAGTATTTGAAAATCCTACCGAGTGACGAGCAAGCCTCTCACTCGGGGGCTTAGTTGCGAATCCGTTTCGCCTAAGTATTTGAAATCCTACCGAGTGGAGAGCAAACCTCCCACTCAGGGGCTTAGCTGCAGTCCAGTACTCGCCTAAGTGTTTGAAATCCTACCGAGTGGAGAGCAAACCTCCCACTCGGGGGCTTAGCTGCAGTCCAGTACTCGCCTAAGTGTTTGAAATCCTACCGAGTGGAGAGCAAGCCTCCCACTCGGGGGCTTAGCTGCAGTCCAGTACTCGCCTAAGTGTTTGAAATCCTACCGAGTGGAGAGCAAACCTCCCACTCGGGAGCTTAGCTGCAGTCCAGTACTCGCCTAAG
>NC_041385.1:153935334-153943112 GCF_002162155.2 Triticum dicoccoides
TAAGTGTTTGAAATCCCACCGAGTGGAGAGAAAACCTCCCACTCGGGGGCTTAGCTGCAGTCCAGTACTCGCCTAAGTGTTTGAAATCCTACCGAGTGGAGAGCAAACCTCCCACTCGGAGGCTTAGCTGCAGTCCAGTACTCACCTAAGTATTTGAAAATCCTACCGAGTGGAGAGCAAACCTCCCACTCCGAGGCTTAGCTGCAGTCCAGTACTCGCCTAAGTATTTGAAAATCCTACCGAGTGGAGAGCAAACCTCCCACTCGGAGGCTTAGCTGCAGTCCAGTACTCGCCTAAGTACGAAATCCATTCCGATCCGCAAGGACGACGAGGTACAGGTCGACTGCTACGTTCTCCTTAGGAGCTCCGCCACAACTACAATGTGCGCTCTACAAGGACGATGAGGTGCAGGTCGACTGCTACCTTCTCCTTTGGAGCTCCGCCACAAATACAATGTGTGCTCTGCAAGGACGATGAGGTGCGGGTCGACTGCTACCTTCTCCTTTGGAGCCACGCCACAAATACAATGTGCGCTCTACAAGGACGCAGGTCGACTGCAATCTGTGCTCCATCCTTACCTGCAAGAGCGGTGAAGAGCAGGTCTACTGGATTCTCCACCTCATGGTTGCATCTCAAACATTAAAGTATATTCCGAGTGAAGAACAAAGTTCACTCGAAGGCAATTGCAAGCATATTCAACGATAAGCCAAGTTCAGATAACATCCTATAGATTCGGAAGTGCTCAGGCATCAAGCCTGTAAAAGTTTATCGGTTACAAAACCACTCGGCATTCCGAGGCAAATTTAAAGCGAAGCATAGAAGTTTTTCTTACTCCTCGGGTGGAGGACTGGAAGGCGCGACAAACTGGTCCAGGTCGATTCCATCAGCAATCCGAGTGGCAGCAGCCATGAAGGTCTCCATGAAAGATTGGAAGTCATGCTTCTTGGTGTTGGCCACTTTGAGCGACGCCAGCTTGTCCTCTCGCGCATCCTTGAAGTGAACACGGACCAGGGACAGAGCAACATCAGCACCACACCTGGCGGAAGACTTCTTCCATTCTTGCACTCGACCTGGAACTTCATTCAGTCGGGTCATTAGAGACTCGAGGTCATTTTGAAGCGTCTCTCCCGGCCAGAGTGTCGTGTCGATCCGCGACACCGCAACCTTCAGTCGAGCAAGGTAGTCAACCACATCAGCAACACGAGACTCCAGTCGGAGCACGTTCATGGTAGTTTCATCCTTCATAGGAGAATTAATGTGATCCAAGCCTGTCTCCACTCGAGTGGTCTCCTCCTCGAAGTTTTGGCAGAATTCTGTCAACACAACTCAAAGATAAACCAGCAGTTCTATGATAAGTCGGTGATTACAAGTCAGTCGGGTGGGAGAGATTACCCTCAAGCATAATGAACAACTTCTTGGCAAGCCCCCCAGATAGACCTCCAGATCATTATTCTTCCCCACAAGTTCACTAGCCTTGTCACTCAGGGCTATCTTATCATTCTTTAGACGACTCACCTCCTTGTTGGCCGCGTCGAGAGCAGCTTTCAGATTGGCGTTCTCCTCTTCAAGTTTACCGACCGAAGCCGGTTTTTCTTCCGCAAGCTTCGTTTTTTCCAAAGTCGCCTTCTGCGCCTCGGCAAGGTCATGGTCCTTCTTCTTCAGAGCCTCCTTTGTTTTATCTACAAAATGACAATGAGATCAGAATCAAGAATGGGTAGAAAGATAAAGATAGTCGTCAAGTTCTCACCAATCATACCTTTTGCCTCGTCCTTCGCCTTCTGAAAGTTCTCCTGAACAAGCTTCAAGTCAAGGTCGAGCTGGATATGTTTGTTTTCCAACTCAGTATAGCGAGCCACAAGTTCGCAAGATTTCTGCGAAGAATTAGTCGACAGATATCAAAGAGAGGTTGCTTCCGAGTAACTAAGAGAAAAACCGTAAAATTTCTAAGACTACAGTCGAATCAAAATATTCAACAGTAGTCTCGGGGACTACACCCAGTGGGTGCACTCAGCGTGCCCCCACTGGTTCTACCGACTTGGTCCGATCAGTCGACCGAAAAGAGACAAAGAGGTTATGATCCTAAAACTATAGCCCTATAGCTAACTGCCAGCAGTTAGTCTTGGTCTCATCATGATCTACCAAAAAAACACACAGGTTCTTCAGACTACAGTGGACTGCCAGCAGTCCACCGTAGTCTCGGAGACTACACCCAGTGGGTGCACTCAGCGTGCCCCCACTGGTTCCAAGATTCCATCCGATCTGGTCCGACCAGACCGAGTGAAGAAGTTAGAATGAAGAAATTCAAAATACAAAGACTACAGTCGACTCAGACTCCTTCCCCGGGAGCCGCGCCAATCCATGGGGGATCAGTCCTCCGTCGGCCAGGTCGTCAAGATCTGCTTGACTAATCGTCGAGCGGATCCAGTCGCCCTGGATCCAGCCCTGCGGCAGGCCGGCCCTCGATGAAGATCCGCCTCGACTAGTCGCCCTTCCCTTCGCCTTTGCCGTTGCTTTCTTCGCCCGCTCCAGCGGCGCTGAGGCGGAAGCGAACGCTGCGGATAAGTCTGGAGAAGGGAGGAGGAAATGAGAACGCACTGTTCAAAAAAATCCCGTCTGGCGCCTTATATGAGGTTACTTCCGAGTGACTGACTTGTAGGCCCGAGCGATCCTGTCAAATCCCGCAACAGTCGCGCGTGCGATACGTGGCGAAAAAGGCGATGCGGAGATTGAGGTGTCCCTGCCTTATCCCATCCGATTACCGCGGCCTCCTCCGCCCCGCGCGCTTCCCGAAATTCGAATCCCACAAAATCCGTGGGTTGCAGAACAACTCGTCAGACGAAAGATCTCCTCCGCTCTGTCGCTCGGAGCTCTCCAAGTAAAAACTTCACTCGACGGATACAAAGAATGGATCAAGGCGACTGAAAAAGAAGTTGGTGCCGTCACCTAAAGTTCATTGATCCAGAACAAGACATACTCACAACACGAGAAATGGGTCGGAAGAGTTCTCAACTCCTTCCCCACTCAAACCTCGATCCATTCGGTGGCTAATGATGAAGCTATGTACCTAGGGTAGGGTCATGGACCTGTCCAAACTACCCTACCCAAGGACATCTCTAGAAGAAACCACCTGTTAATCGACTCAGAAGTGTTCCACTCGACAGACTCGAAGACACTCGACCATGAAGCCAACCACTCGACCATGAAGCCAACCACTCGACGCCCAGGAGATCTAAAGTCACTCTGCGTGCAAACGGTCGGTCATTAAGTAGCTTTTATGGTCATCATAGCACTTTATGTGTAGCGTTACCAGTAACGCCCAATCTTAATGTATCTTAAACCCTGCATAACTGAGGGCCGGAGGGGTCTGGCGGACTCTATATAAGCCACCCCCTCCTCAGTGTAAAGGGTTCGCACGCCTGTAACTCATACGCATATAATCCAGTCGACCGCCTCCGGGATCCGAGACGTAGGGCTGTTACTTCCTCCGAGAAGGGCTTGAACTCGTAATCCCTTGCGTATACAACTACTCCATAGCAAGGATCTTGCCTCTCCATACCTACCCCCCTATACTACTGTCAGACTTAGAACCACGACACCCCCCCTATAGGGCACGCCCCCTATCTCCTGGGCCCCTGGTGGGCCTCCGGCGTCCATCTTCTGCTATATCATCACTTTTACCCTGTAAAAAATCGTGGGCAAGCTTACGGGACGAAACTCCGCCGCCACAAGGCGGAACCTTGGCGGAATCAATCTAGGGCTGTGGTGGAGCTGTTCTGCCGGGGACACTTCCCTCCGGGAGGGGGAAATCATCACCAACGTCATCACCAACGATCCTCTCATCGGGAGGGGGTCAATCTCCATCAACATCTTCACCAGCACCATCTCCTCTCAAACCCTAGTTCATCTCTTGTATCCAATCTTGTATCCAAAACCACAAATTGGTACCTCTGGGTTGCTAGTAGTGTTGATTACTCCTTGTAGTTGATACTTATTGGTTTACTTGGTGGAAGATCATATGTTCAGATCCTTAATGCATATTATTACACCTCTGATTATGAACATGATTATGCTTTGTGAGTAGTTACTTTAGTTCCTGAGGACATGGGTGAAGTCTTGCTATTAGTAGTCATGTGAATTTGGTATTCGTTCGATATTTTGATGTATGTATGTTGTCTTTCCTCTAGTGGTATTATGTGAACGTCGACTACCTGACACTTCACCATTATTTGGGCCTAGAGGAAGGCATACGCAAGTAATAAGTAGATGATGGGTTGCTAGAGTGATAGAAGCTTAAACCCTAGTTTATGTGTTGCTTCGTTAGGGGTTCATATGGACCCATATGTTTAATGTTGTGGTTAGGTTTACCTTAATACTCATTTTTGTAGTTGTGGATGCTTGCAATAGGGGTTAATCATAAGTGGGATGCTTGTCCAAGTTAGGGAAGTACCCAAGTGTCGGTCCACCCACATATCAAATTATCAAAGTACCGAACGCGAATCATATGAGCGTGATGAAAACTAGCTTGACGATAATTCCCAATGTGTCCTCGGGAGCTCCTTTATTATTATTAGAATTTGTCCAGGCCTATCCTTTGCTACATAAAGGATTGAGCCACCTTGCTGCACCTTATTTACTTTATTTACTTTTTGCTTGTTACTATTTGTCTTATCACAAAACTATCTATCACCTACTATTTCAGTGCTTGCAGAGAAAACCTTACTGAAAACCGCTTATCATTTCCTTCTGCTCCTCGTTGGGTTCGACACTCTTACTTATCGAAAGGACTACGATAGATCCCCTACACTTGTGGGTCATCATCCTATGTATTGCCCCGGGCCGTAGTGAACTGGCGTGGGGGTGCGGGCTGGTGTTCGGTCTGATACGTCATTTTATCCCGGCGACGAGGTGGCCGGTCAGCCTCGTCTTGTGCTGGTAGTGCAGGCTCTGCGACCTCTTCCTCTAGCTGAGGTAGTAACTTGTGCTTTGGGTAACCCTTGGTGGGGGGCTCAAGTCTGTATTCCTCAGCCGCCAGGACCTCAGTCCATCTGTCTGCGAGCAGATCCTGATCAGCTTGGAGCTGCTGCTGCTTCTTTTTTAGGCTCCTTGCAGTGGCTATAAGTCGGCGCTTAAAGCGCTCCTGCTCTATGGGATCCTCCGGTACGCCGAATTCGTCGTCGCCGAGGCTCACCTCGTCTTCGGAGGGAGGCATATAGTTGTCGTCCTCCAAGTATCCGTCTGTCACCTGTTCATCTTGGCTGACCTGCCCATGTTCTTGTTCGGCCTGCTCGAAGATAGGCTGATCAGGATTGTATTCCTCTTCGGCACCATCTGGATTATTTTCTTCTCCAGTGTCAGTGTTGCTGTGGCGGGGCTTAGAGCGGCGCCAATGACGCCCATGCTTTGATTTCTTCCCTGGGGGGTTATCTTCTATTGCCTCATCGCCATTGTTTTCTTTGGGGGTGTCCACCATATATATATCATATGAAAAGGTGGCAGTCCAGCGCCCTGTGGGCGGTGGTTCCTGTTCTTCTCCTGCATCGTCGTCTATATTGTCGATGTCTTCGGTGTCGAAGTTAAGCACGTCGGTCAAATCATCGACCGTGGCTATGAAGTGGGTGGTGGGTGGGTAACAAATTTCTTCATCGCCTGCTTCCTACTCGAGCCGGACATAGTTGGGCCAGGAATCTCCTGACAGAGAGAGAGACCTTAATGAATTTAGCACATCGCCAAAGGGGGGTGCTGAAAGACATCCGCGGTGGTGAACTCCATTATTGGAGCCCAATCGGACTTGATGCGCCCGGGCGCGCCTGGTTCAGAACCCACGTCCGGACACAGGTCTGGGGGTCCGGTGATGCAGATCCCCTTAACGGTGGATTCTGTGTTCGGCTCTACCACCGAAGAGTATGCGGCCTCCATGGCGGGGTCCATCCACCCGTCCTTGGACGACGCGATCTGCCCCGGATTTAGGTCCGGAGCCGCAGCAGGGGCGATATCCTGAATACCGTCCGACAGTAGATTTAAGTCATGCTCGTCGTGACTGTTTGGCGCTCCTTATATGGGCCCGAATCCGTCGAAGATCAAGTCTCCACGGATATCGGCCGTGTAATTCAAGTTGCCGAACCTGACCTGATGGCCAGGGGCGTAGCTGTCGATCTGCTCCAGATGGCCAAGCGAGTTGGCCCGAAGTGCGAAGCCGCCAAACACGAAGATCTGTCCGGGGAGAAAAGTCTCGCCCTGGACTGTGTTGTTGAAGGTTCGGGGATCCATCGAGCCTTACAGCAACGACACAAAGGAACTCTCAATGAAAGCACCAATGTCGGTGTCAAAACCGGCGGATCTCGGGTAGGGGGTCCCGAACTATGCGTCTAAGGCTAATGGTAACAGGAGACTGGGGACACGATCTCGATGGAGGTAATACCCTACTTCCTGCTTGATTGATCTTGATGATATGAGTATTACAAGAGTTGATCTACCACGAGATCGAAGAGGCTAAACCCTAGAAGCTAGCCTATGGTATGATTGTTGTGGTCCTATGGACTAAACCCTCCGGTTTATATAGACACAGGAGAGGGCTAGGGTTACACAGAGTCGGTTACAGAGAAGGAGATCTATCATCCGAATCGCCAAGCTTGCCTTCCACGCAAAGGAGAGTCCCATCCGAACACGGGACGAAGTCTTCAATCTTGTATCTTCATAGTCCAACAGTCCAGCCAAAGTATATAATTCGGCTGTCCGGATAGCCCCTTATCCAGGACTCCCTCAGTTACGGCAAAAACTGGATGCACTTGATGTACAAACTGGACAATCTCTTTCGAAGTATCAGAGTTTCGGACGAAAACTCATCTATTACACTGGCTATTTAATATTTTAATAACTTAGTACAACTCCGGACTTCTTTTGCGTTCAGATGCACAATTTAAATCCATGTCATCAACTTTCAACCCTTTCTGACATAATTTGCTATTTTCGATGCATTTATTGATTTGTTTTCAGAGCTAAATCACCGTGAAAGTGAAAAGCACTACAAAATGAACTAAAAAATCACTACAAATATGAATATAATGATAAAACACACTAATATTAAACATAAGAAACTCTAAATACAGCAAAAAACTACTCACAAATAAATAGAAGAAAATATATAAACCACAAAAGAAAAAAAAACTATATGAAAAAAATTATTTTCGCGCTGCCCAGTGGGCCTGCTCGGCCTTGGGCGTGCTTATGCATGCCCATAAGGCTCAGCAGGCTCACAGGGCAGCGCGACATAGTTAGGCCCAGAGCCCTGCATTATATAGGAGCTCGAAGGAGCAGCGGTAGCTGGATATATAAACCAGTGCGGCTGCCCTTCACTCGGCGATGTGGGACTAAACATTATGCCGCGGAACGGGAGCGCACCCCCTTTAGTACCGGTTCTTGGCTCCAACCGGTACTAAACGGTGGGTCTTTAGTACCGGGTGGAGCCACGAACCGGTAGTAAAGGGGTCGCTTCCCGCCGCTTCGCCTGACCAAATTTAACCTTTAGTACCGGCCTGTCTCCAACCGGTACTAAAGGCTTCTCCTATATAAACAGCACTTACGAAATTTTTCAGTTATCATCTTCATCTTCGTTGCGCGCGCCCGTCCCCGCGCCGCCCGTCGTCGTCGTCGCCGCCCCCGTAGCTGTCGTCGCCACCCCCATCCGTGCGCCGCCCCCGTCGCCGTCGTCGCCGCCCCCGTCCGTGCGCTGCCCCCGTCGCCATTGTCGTCGCCCCGTCACCGTACGCCGTCGCCGCCCT
>NC_041385.1:153943365-153957547 GCF_002162155.2 Triticum dicoccoides
CGGCGGCCTCCTATGCACATGCACACCCACACACACACACACACACACACGAATGTTTAATGTCAAAACGTTAGATTATATAAATGTTAGATTATATAAAAATTAGATAATGTTAGATGAGTTAGTTTTTTATAGTTTTACTTATAGATGAATTTATATTAATGTTAGATGAATTAATATATATTAAATTTAGGTATATGATATTTGATCATCTAATTAAAATTTTAGTATATAGAACTAGCTACTTTATTTTTAGTAAGGAAATTAATAGAACTAGTTTAGTTGAATTAGTTGAATTAGTTGAACTAGTTAGTTGAATTAGGAGCAACATTTTATTTAGGTATATTTTTAGTAAGTGCTTAGTTGGATTAATTAGTTGAACTAGCTAGCTGAATTAATAGAACTAGTTTAATTAGTTGAATTAATATAATTAATAGGTGTTTAATGTTTCACCTATGAACATAGGAAATGTCGTCTGACAACGAAAATGATTTCATTATGTGCGAAGACTGCGAAGACCAACGCGGCCTGTGCGACAAAAATTTCCTAGTTGATGATAGGCGCTTCAGCATCAAGCTGGATGAGACCTTCGAAGTGGATACAGTAAGTCACAACGACAGGTCATTTTTCGTAATTAATCAAGACTTATCTATGCTTCATTTGCTTCAACATATTATTTTAACTTTTCACTATTCTACTAGTGTATCCGCTGCTATGCAAGAATTTTTGTCTTGGATAAGATAGGTTTCAGTCCTAATAAAACTATGGAGGTAAAGAGAGTTTACTTGAAGACCGAGCATGGTTATACCTTCAACGCCAAATTATACAATCAAGAAACCTACATCCATTTTGAATGCAAAACTTGGCAAGCACTATGCAAGGCTTATGCATTTGAGCATTATATGTTTATCACCTTTGATATTCGTCCCTAAGATGATATTGATGGTAATAGAGACATTTGGGTCGATATGCAGATGCCTCCAGTTCTACCATTATGTGAGTTTATCAACCATATTTATGTTCGATATTGTTTTTTTAAAATAATTGACAACTAAATTCTATTGACAGCTTATTTCCATTCAAGCAAACATGTCCAGCGCTTGGTAGACATGACCGTCCACTGTCCCGGGGCTGAACTAAACTGCGAGGAGATAAGTCTATATGTTTCATGGCTTGAGGATCTTGATGCTGTCAAGAGAAATTATTTTCCTAGACTTGCAAATCTTAGTACTCAAAACGTGCGACCAATAGTGTTCGTATTGAACTACGGTCACATGTATTTAGGAAAGATGGTAAGATTTTTCCTATTTGTCCTCAGTGCATCTTTTGCATACACTATTTTTTAAGCTAAACTTCATGTCGCTAAGTATGATACTATACAATGTTCTCTTCAACAGGGACTCCCGATGATGGTTGTGCCTCAGTGGATCTCGACTAACGGTCACATGTAAATTGTTAGGTTATAGCCAAGACATCCTACATTGCACACGAGTGCATTCAGGATTTCTAGAACCGAGGAATGCTTAATAGTGAAAGACTGGAGCCAAATTATGAATGATCGCAGAGAAATACTAGGAGTTGATAACCCATAAGTATAGGGGATCACAACAGTTTTTGAGGGTAGAGTATTCAACCCAAATTTATTGATTCGACACAAGGGGAGCCAAAGAATATTCTCAAGTATTAGCAGTTGAGTTGTCAATTCAACCACACCTGGATAACTTAGTATCTGCAGCAAAGTATTTAGTAGCAAAGTAGTATGATAGTAATGGTAATAGTGGCAAAGGTAACAACAACAGTTTTGTAGTAATTGTAAGAATAGCAACGAAAAAGTAAATAAGCAAAGCACAATATGTAAAAAGCTCGTAGGCATTGGATCAGTGATGGATAATTATGTCGGATGCGATTCCTCATGTAATAGCTATAACATAGGGTGACAGAGAACTAACTCCAGTTCATCAATGTAATGTAGGCATGTATTCCGAATATAGTCATACGTGCTTATGGAAAAGAACTTGCATGACATCTTTTGTCCTACCCTCCCGTGGCAGCGGGGTCCTAATGGAAACTAAGGGATATTAAGGCATCATTTTAATAGAGAACCGGACCAAAGCATTAACACTTAGTGAATACATGAACTCCTCAAACTACGGTCACCACCGAGAAGTATCCCGATTATTGTCACTTTGGGGTTGTCAGATCATAACACATAATAGGTGACTATAGACTTGCAAGATAGGATCAAGAACTCACATATATTCATGAAAACATAATAGGTTCAGATCTGAAATCATGGCACTCGGGCCCTAGTGACAAGCATTAAGCATAGCAAAGTCATAGCAACATCAATCTCAGAACATAGTGGATACTAGGGATCAAATCCTAACAAAACTAACTTGATTACATGGTAAATCTCATCCAACCCATCACCATCCAGCAAGCCTACGATGGAATTACTCACGCAAGGCGGTGAGCATCATGAAATTGGTGATGGGGAATGGTTGATGATGACGACGACGACGAATCCCCCTCTCCGGAGCCCCGAACGGACTCCAGATTAGCCCTCCCGAGAGAGATTAGGGCTTGGCGGCGGCTCTGTATCGTAAAACGCGATGAAACTTTCTCTCTGATTTTTCTCTCCGTGAAATGGAATATATAGAGTTAGAGTTGAGGTTGGTGGAGCAGCAGGGGCCCCACAAGACAGGGGGGCACGCCCCCACCCTCGTGGACAGGGTGTGGGCCCCGTGGCCTTGATTCTTTCGCTAGTATTTGTTATATTTTCCAAAAGTTATCTCGTGGATTTTCAGGTCATTCTGAGAACTTTTGTTTTCGGCGCAATAAACAACACCATGGCAGTTCTGCTGAAAACAACATCAGTCCGGGTTAGTTTCATTCAAATCATGCAAGTTAGAGTCCAAAACAAGGGCAAAAGTGTTTGGAAAAGTAGATACGTTGGAGACGTATCAACTCCCCCAAGCTTAAACATTTGATTGTCCTCAAGCAACTCAGTTGATAAACTGAAAGTGATAAAGAATTTTTTTTACAAACTCTGTTTGCTCTTGTTGTTGTAAATATGTAAAGCCAACATTCAAGTTTTCAGCAAAGATTATGAACTAACCATATTCACAATAACACTTAGGTCTCATGTTTACTCATATCAATGGCATAATCAACTAGCGAGCAATAATAATAAATCTCGGATGATAAGACTTTCTCAAAACAATCATAATATGATATAACAAGATGGTATCTCGCTAGCCCTTTCTGAGACCGCATAACATAAATGCAGAGTACCTTTAAAGACCAAGGACTGACTAAACATTGTAATTCATGGTAAAAGAGATCCAGTCAAGTCATACCCAATATAAATTAATAATAATGAATGCAAATGACAGTATGCTCTCCAGCGGGTGCTTTTTAATAAGAGGGTGATGACTCAACATAAAAGTAAATAGATAGGCCCTTCACAGAGGGAAGCAGGGATTTGTAGAGGTACCATAGCTCGATTTTAAAATAGAGATGAATAACATTTTGAGTGGCATACTTTCACTGTCAACGCAACAACTATGAGATGACGATATCTTCCATGCTACACACATTATAGGCGGTTCCCAAACAGAATGGTAAAGTTTATACTCCCCCATCACCAAGAAGCACACTCCACGGCCATCCGAAACAACGGGGTACTGTCCATGCCAACAATAGTCCTGGGGGAGTTTTGTTTCAATTATTTTAATTTGCTTTGATCTTTTTGATCATGGGACTGGGCATCCCGGTTACCAGCCATTTTCTCGTGAATGAGGAGCGGAGTCCACTCCCTTTGATAATAACCCACCTAGCATGGAAGATATAGACAACCTAGTTGAAACATGAGCTGCTCGAGCATACAAAACAAAATTTCATTTGAAGGTTTGGAGTTTGGCACATACAAATCTACTTGGAACGGCAGGTAAATACCGCATATAGGAATTTATGGTGGACTCATATGGAATAACTTTGGGGTTTATGGAGTTCGGATGCACAAGCAGTATTTCCGCTTAGTACAGGTGAAGGCTAGCAAAAGACTAGGAATCGACCAACTGAGAGAGCAACAACAGTCATGAACATGCATTAAAATTAATCTACACCAGGTGCAAGCATGAGTAGGATATAATCCACCATGAACATAAATATCGTGAAGGCTATATTGATTTTGTTTCAACTACATGCGTGAACATGTGCCAAGTCGAGTCACTCGAATCATTCAAAGGAGGATACCATCCCATCATACCACATCACAATCATTTTAATAGCATGTTGGCACGCAAGGTAAACCATTATAAACTCTTAGCTAATTAAGCATGGCATAAGCAACTATAATCTCTAATTGTCATTGCAAACATGTTTATTCATAATAGGCTGAATCAGGAATGATGAACTCATCATATTTACAAAAACAAGAGAGGTCGAGTTCATACTAGCTTTTCTCATCTCAATCAGTCTATCATATATCGTCATTATTGCCTTTCACTTGCACGACTAAACGTTGTGTATAATAATAATAGTGCACGTGTATTGGACTAAGCTGGAATCTGCAAGCATTCAATTCAAGAGAGAAGACAAGGTAATATGGGCTCTAAGTTAAATAAACAATCATGCATATGAGAGCCACTAAGCATTTTCAATATGGTCTTCTACTCTTGACCCCCAAGAGAAAGAAAAGAAATAAAACTATTTACACGGGAAAGCTCCCAACAAGCAAAAGAAGTCGGGAAATCTGTTTGGGTTTTCTTCTTAATTACTACAAGCATGGAACTTGAACTAACTAATCTTTTTGGTTTTCTTAAGGTTTATCAAACACACAAGAAGAAAACTAGAAAAGGAAAATTAAACTAGCATGGATAATACAATGAAAGAGTATGAGCACCGACAACTAGAATAGTGTGTGAACATGTATGTAAAGTCGGTGAGAAATACGTACTCCCCCAAGCTTAGACTTTTGGCCTAAGTTGGTATATGGTCAAGGATCACGGCTACTCTCCCCGGTGTACTGAGGAGTATCATCTGGATACCACTGGCTGGCGATCTCCTCCGGATCCCACTGATAACAGGATGAACGATAAGGGTCCAATGGAGGTTCCGACTCAGGCTCTGGAGTGGATGTCTGGCCTCGATGCGCATACACATCCTTCGGCAAGACGAGGTAACGACCTGCAGTTAAATCAAACAACAAAGGTGCATGCAGGGTAATAATCTTATTGTGTTTCTTATTAAATCTCAGGTTATACAGGAGCATCCTGTCATCATTGTCAACAATAAGTTCATGCGCTACCGTGCTCCAGTAATCTAAAAAGGAAAGGGGCATCAGTGTCTCCTCTTTCTCATCATGCCTAATAGGTATCTCGAAATATTTAGCAAGGCATGCAACATAGATACCTCCAAAGATGGGGCCCTTTGTACGATTTAGGCTTAACTGTTTAGCAATAACGGCACCCATACTAAAAGTGTCATCACCGAATAAGGCATGGAGCAGAATAACAGTATCAGGAACACTGAAGTTTCCACTATTTCCACGACCAATTAAGCATCGACTAGCAAATATGGCAAAGTAGCGTAAAACAGGAAAATGTATGCTACTGATTCTCGCATCGGAACCCTTCTTCGAATCCCCTACAGTAATAGTGTTAACAAAACCATCCACATCTTTATGATGTGGTTCATCTAAGCTTCCCTCAAAGGGTATTCTACATACCGCGCAAAAATTACGTAATAACATTTCCTTGAACTCATCACATAAATGAAACGATACAGAAGGAGGTGAATTCTTAGGATAATAATAAAAATTTTGCACGAAGGTATTGGTGAGTAAGAGATACTGATCGATCCGGTCGTGGAGGAAGTCTATGAGGCCCGCATTTTCAGCCAATGAATAAAAGTCTTCATAAATTCCGGCTGCTCTCAAGAAATTGTCACAAGGCCACTCACAAGGCCTTACTTCCGCTACGCGAGGAAGATTATACTTGGCCTTTTCTTTCTCCTTAGCTTGTTTATCCTTGGAGCTTTAGCTAGAAGAGCCCCTCAATAATCTCCTTACCATTTTCTGAAAATTTCCGAAATTTTTAGTAACTTCAAATAAAAGTGAATCAAACTAAACAAGATTGATAGTAATTACTCCCACAAGTGCCTAGAGCCTATATCATGCATTATAATTACTTGGGACCTCATAATTTGACATGCAAGCTCAAGAACAGGGTCACCTATGCAGCAAAAATTTGCAATGAATAAAGTACTAGAACAAAAACTAATTGGACCATTGGAGGAGTCACATACCAAACAACAATCTCCCGAAGCAGTTTTGTGAACGAAGCTTTGAGCAAGGAGATCGAAAATCGCAGCAAAATGAGCTAGAACTCGTGCTTGAGCTGGATGGGGATTTTTTTGGGAGGAAGATGGAGTGTGTGGGTGCAGGAATAAGTGGAGGGGGCCACCGTGGGCCCACGAGACAGGGGGGCGCGCCCAGGGGGAGTGGGCGCGCCCTGGACCCTCGTGGCCAGGTGCTTGCCCCCCTGCTGTGTTCTCAGTGCCTAAAATCCTCAAATATTCCATAAAAAATCATACTAAATTTGCAGGGCATTTGGAGCACTTTTATTTTTAGGATAATTTTTATTGCACGGATAATTCAGAAAACAGACAGATAATACTATTTTTGCTTTATTTATTCTAAATAACAAGTAAAAAGAAGGTACAGAAGGTTGTGCCTTCTAGTTTCATCCATCTCATGATCATCAAAAGGAATTCGCTAACAAGGTTGGTCAAGTCTTGTTAACAAACTCATTCCAAATAACATGGAACCGGATAAATTTCGAATAACACTAGTTACTTCAACGGGGATATGAACATCCCCAACAATAAGAATATCATACTTTTTCTTGACAGTAGGAAGAGGAAATTCAAAACCTCCAATAATGATAGTTGGAACTTTTCCAATAGAATTGATGCTATGAACTTGAGGTTGTTTCCTCGAAAAGTGTACCGTATGCTCATTACCATTAACATGAAAAGTGACATTGCCTTTATTGCAATCAATAACAGCCCCTGCATTATTCAAAAAGGGTCTACCAAGGATAATCGACATACTAGCGTCCTTGGGAATATCAATAATAACAAAGTCTGTTAAGATAGTGACATTTGCAACCACAACAGGCACATCCTCACAAATACCGACAGGTATAGCAGTTGATTTATCAGCCATTTGCAAAGATATTTCAGTAGGTGTCAACTTATTCAATTCAAGTCTACGATATAAAGAGAGAGGCATAACACTAACACCGGCTCCAAGATAACATAAATCAATTTTAACATAATTTCTTTTAATGGAGCATGGTATAGATGGTACCCCTGGATCTCCAAGTTTCTTTGGTATTCCACCTTTAAAAGTATAATTAGTAAGCATGATGGAAATTTCAGCTTCCGGTATCTTTCTTTTATTCGTAATGATATCCTTCATATATTTAGCATAAGGTTTTACTTTAAGCATATCAGTTAAGCACATACGTAAGAAAATAGGTCTAATCATTTTAGCAAAGCGCTCAAAATTTTCATCATCCTTTGTCTTGGATGGTTTAGGAGGAAAATGCATGGGTTTCTGAACCCATAGTTCTCTTTCTTTACCGTGCTTCCTAGCAACAAAATCTCTCTTATCATAACGTTGATTCTTTGATTGTGGGTTATCAAGTTCAACAACAGGTTCAATCTCTACATCATTAGTATTGCTAGGTTGAGCATCAACATGAACATTATCATTAACATTATCACTAGGTTCATGTTCATCACCAGATTGTGTTTCAGCATCAGAAATAGAAATATTATTGGGATTCTCAGGTGTGTCTACAACAGGTTCACTAGAAGCATGCAAAGTCCTATCGTTCTTCTTTTTCTTCCTTTTAGAAGGACTAGGTGCATCTAAATTATTTCTCTGAGAATCTTGCTCGATTCTCTTAGGGTGGCCTTCAGGATACAAAGGTTCCTGAGTCATTCTACCAGTTCTAGTAGCCACTCTAACAGAAAAATCATGTTTATTATTTAATTCATCGAGCAAATCACTTTGAGCTTTAAGTACTTGCTCCGCTTGAGTGGTAACCATAGAAGCATATTTGCTAATGAGTTTAAGTTCACCTTTAACTCTAGCCATATAATCACTCAAGCGTCCTATCTCGAAAGCATTATTCTTTAATTCTCTACCAACATAAGCATTAAAACTTTCTTGTCTAGCCATAAAGTCATCAAATTCATCTAAGCATGGGCTATGAAATTTAGTAGATGGGATTTCAACTTTATCATATCTATAGAGAGAATTTACCTTTACTACCTGTGTCGGGTTATCAAGACAATGTGTTTCTTCAACAGGCGGTATATTAAGACCATGTATTTCTTCGATAGGAGGTAAATTCTTAACATCTTCACCTTTAATACCTTTTTCTTTCATTGATTTCTTTGCCTCTTGAATATCTTCAGGACTAAGAAATAGAACTCCCTTCTTCTTCGGAGTTGGTTTAGGAATAGGCTCAGGAGTTGGCTCAATTGGTTCAGGAATTGCCTTAGGAATTGGATCAGGGAGAGTCCAATTATTTTCATTAGTTAGGATATTATTCAATAGCAATTCAGCTTGGTCGACTGTTCTTTCCCTAAAAACACAACCAGCACAACTATCCAAGTGGTCCTTGGAAGCATCAGTTAGTCCATTATAAAAGATATCAAGTATTTCATTTTTCTTAAGAGGATGATCAGGCAAAGCATTAAGTAATCGGAGAAGCCTCCCCCAAGCTTGTGGGAGACTCTCTTCTTCAATTTGCACAAAATTATATATTTCTCGCAAGGCAGCTTGTTTCTTATGAGCAGGGAAATATTTAGCAGAGAAGTAATAAATCATATCCTGGGGACTACGCACACAACCAGGATCAAGAGAATTAAACCAAGTTTTAGCATCACCCTTTAATGAGAATGGAAATATCTTAAGGATATAATAATAGTGAGACTTCTCATCATTAGTAAACAGGGTGGCTATATCATTCAACTTGGTAAGATGTGCCACAACAGTTTCAGATTCATAGCCATAAAAAGGATCAGATTCAACCAAAGTAATTATCTCAGGATCAACAGAGAATTCATAATCTTTATCAGTAACAAAGATAGGTGAAGTAGCAAAAGCAGGGTCATATTTCATTCTAGCATTCAGAGTTTTCTGTTTAAGTTTAGCTAGTAATTTCTTAAGATCAGATCTATCATTGCAAGCAAAAAGATCTCTAGCAGTTTCTTCATCCATAACATAACCCTCAGGAACAACAGGCAATTCATACTTAGGGGGAGAACCTTCATCATCACTATCTTCAATAATTTCATCATCAATAATTTCGTTCTCTCTAACCCTAACAAGTTGTTCATCAAGAAATTCACCTAATGGCAAAGTAGTATCAAGCATGGAAGTAGTTTCATCATAAGTATCATGCATAGCAGAAGTGGCATCATCAATAACATGCGACATATCAGAATTCATAGCAGTAGCAGGTTTAGGTGTCGCAAGCTTACTCAAAATAGAAGGAGAATCTAGTGCAGAGCTAGATGGCAGTTCCTTACCTCCCCTCGTAGTTGAGGGAAAAATCTTAGTTCTTTCGTCTTTCATGTTCCTCATAGTGATCAGCAGATATAAATCCCAAGTGACTCAAAGAACAGAGCTATGCTCCCGGTAAAGGTGCCAGAAAATAGTCTTGATAACCCACAAGTATAGGGGATTGCAACAGTTTTCGAGGGTAGAGTATTCAACCCAAATTTATTGATTCGACACAAGGGGAGCCAAAAAATATTCTCAAGTATTAGCAGTTGAGTTGTCAATTCAACCACACCTGGATAACTTAGTATCTGCAGCAAAGTATTTAGTAGCAAAGTAGTATGATAGTAATGGTAACAATGGCAAAGGTAACGGTAGCAGTTTTGTAGTAATTGTAACAGTAGCAACGGAAAAGTAAATAAGCAAAGCACAATATGTAAAAAGCTCGTAGGCATTGGATCAGTGATGGATAATTATGTCGGATGTGATTCCTCATGTAATATCTATAACATAGGGTGACAGAGAACTAACTCCAGTTCATCAATGTAATGTAGGCATGTATTCCGAATATAGTCATACGTGCTTATGGAAAAGAACTTGCATGACATCTTTTGTCCTACCCTCCCGTGGCAGCGGGGTCCCAATGGAAACTAAGGGATATTAAGGCCTCCTTTTAATAGAGAACCGGACCAAAGCATTAACACTTAGTGAATACATGAACTCCTCAAACTACGGTCATCACCGAGAAGTATCCCAATTATTGTCACTTCGGGGTTGTCAGATCATAACACATAATATGTGACTATAGACTTGCAAGATAGGATCAAGAACTCACATATATTCATGAAAACATAATAGGTTCAGATCTGAAATCATGACACTCGGGCCCTAGTGACAAGCATTAAGCATAGCAAAGTCATAGCAACATCAATCTCAGAACATAGTGGATACTAGGGATCAAATCCTAACAAAACTAACTTGATTACATGGTAAATCTCATCCAACCCATCACCGTCCAGCAAGCCTACGATGGAATTACTCACGCACGGCAGTGAGCATCATGAAATTGGTGATGGAGGATGGTTGATGATGACGACGGCGACGAATCCCCCTCTCCGGAGCCCCGAACGGACTCCAGATCAGCCCTCCCGGGAGAGATTAGGGCTTGGCGGCGGCTCCGTATCGTAAAATGCGATGAAACTTTCTCTCCGATTTTTCTCTCCGTGAAATGGAATATATAGAGTTGGAGTTGAGGTCGGTGGAGCAGTAGGGGGCCCTCGAGACAGGGGGGCGCGCCCAGGGGAAGGGGGCGCGCCTCCCACCCTCGTGGACAGCGTGTGCCCCCCTGGCCTTGATTCTTTCACTAGTATTTTTTATATTTTCCAAAAGTTATCTCCGTGGATTTTCAGGTCATTCCGAGAACTTTTGTTTTCTGCACAATAAACAACACCATGGAAGTTCTGCTGAAAACAGCATCAGTCCGGGTTAGTTTCATTCAAATCATGCAAGTTAGAGTCCAAAACAAGGGCAAAAGTGTTTGGAAAAGTAGATACGTTGGAGACGTATCAGGAGTCAACAATCAGAAGCGCAACCCACGATTAGGAGACATGTTCATCTGCATGCTCCAATATAATGAATCAGGAGAGCTACACATGTTCTCTGCCATTTTACCTGAGAGAGAGCAACATGAGTGATTAGCATGCTCTTAGTACTTGTCCTCTCATGTCCGTGTTCTTCGTCGTGAACTTAATCTCAAAGAGTGATCATGTTGAACTCAATGATATCTTTCCTTCTGGTACAAAGTGAATGTTTCTTCTTTAAGCTGGTATTGGTGGTGATTAGATAGCAGTAATGACTATGATGATTAAATAGTGGTAATGACGACTATAATGATTTTTAGCTAGCTAGTATAATGTTAACTTGTTGGTGATGATATATATATATATATATATATATATATATATATATATATATATATATAATGCAATAGTTTTTATATTAATATGATGATGATGAGTTATTACATCATTTATGAAAGAAACCGCAGATTAGTCTCAACTAGATGGATCCTAGCTAGTTAAGTGATCAAGTATATGCCATATCCATATTAATTACTTGCTCACCTAATATAAGTGATCAAGTAATATATATGGATATGGCATATATACTTTGATCACTTAGCTAGGATCCATACATGCATCCAGTTATAACTAATCTGCGGTACTTTCACCTAATGATTTAACAACTCGTTATAATATAAAAACAATCTCTAAATTAAATTGAAAACACAAAACTAAAGGAAAAATAAAAAATAACCCCCCCCCCCCGAACATTTAGTGGCGGTCCCCGCACCCGGCCCTCGCTCGTGCCACGTGGTGGCACTTTAGTGGCGGTTCGTGCCCTTACAGAACCTGCACTAAAAGCCCTTACGAACCGGTGCTATAGCCCGGTTCTACACTAGTGATAAGCGCTCATACATACATGCATACACTCACCCCTATGAACACATACACACCTATCCCTATGAGCACCTTTGAAAAACCAAGCTGACACATCATCTTGTGATTTACGAAGTCACCTTAGGAGCCTCGTCGTTGACGGGAATGTCTCCTCCCACGCGTATAGTCGAAAATCCTGAAATAAATTCAGGAATAATACGAGCACCAGGACTTGAACCCTGGTAGACTGAAATACCACCGTCCCTCTAACCATTCAACCACAAGTTGGTCCGCGTCCGTTTTTTCTGTTGAGATGTGCGGATGTTGGCTCAGACTGGCCGTACATATGAGGGCTTTCATTGCATGAATTCATGACAACGAGTAGTGGGAAGAATCTCTACACGCATAAGCATACTTTTCTAGTCAACATTGAAATATCTCTAGTTCTCTTTTCTAGCCAAAATTGGCCAAAACATGGGCAACCAAAACCTTGATCAAAGTATTGGCTAGCCAAATTTTAACACAGCTAGTTTTTGTTCTTTGAAGTAATTAAAAGCAGGGCTAGGTGTGTGACAATTTAGACAAAAGTCCGGCACGTCTCCGGACGGTGCTAGCGGCGACGACACCCATGAGTGTCGTTCCCCTCCTTGGAGGCGTCGCGGTAAGTGTCGACACCTTGCTCCCACTCACTTGGATTGATATCTTCGGGTGAAAGCCTTGGTTCGGATCCAGACCGACGATGGCGGCTTTCTAGGCGGCGTTTCTCTGTTGAGAGCATCGTTTGTGAAGACACGACTTGAAGGTTCTATGCCGCATTTTCTTCGTGCTCGTCGCTGCCCTAGATTGTGATTCAAGGGCTCTATGTACACCATCATTTGTGAGTCCAAGTCGATGGCTTTCTTGGGGTTGTCCGAGTCCCGCCAGTCACTTGCCTCCTCTTTTAGGCAATCAAGGTTGGTTGGTGCGTCGACAAGGAGGGTTCTTTCAGGGTGTTACCTTTTGGAGGTGATCTAAGTTGGTTGAGAAGCGACTTTGTTGATGAGTTTAAGGAAGACTCATTTGCATTCGAGTTGTGTTACATGCATCTGAGTCGGTGTTATGTTTGCTTCCCACAGGTATGTAGTGATAGCTCGCAAGTTCTTGTACTCCATCCGTTGCCTTCTATATACAGTATTTTCTAAAGCTACGACACACAATTTGCATGCTCTCGTAAAAAAATAGAGCCACCTTGAGCTCAAACAAACACTGAAGTTGGAGTGGAAAAGAGCTGGCCGCCACGGAGGCAAATCTGTAGCCCCAGTTGAGAAGTCTAGCGATTCTAAAAATATAAATTTAAGAAGTTAGCCTTTGCTGCTGTGGAGATGCAGCTGCATTCCGCGCGTTCCCGGCCATGGCTATCTCCTCGCCCTCCCCTGGCTTCCACGTCTCCCTCCACTTCCAAAACCCCACCCCCACCCCCACCCCCCACCCAGGCCCCAACCGCAAGCCCCGGCCGACCCCGACCAACGAGACGCTCCGTCGCCGCCTCCTCCGCAAGGGCGTATCCGCGACGCCCAAGATCCTCCATGCCCTCCGCAAGAAGGAGGCCGGCAAGTCGCTCCGGCGCGCGAGGAAGGAGGCGTTCGCCGCCGCTGCGCCGCCGAAGGAGGACGCGCTGGTGGCAGAAGAGGAGGCCCGCTTCCGCGCGGCCGCCGAGGAGTACCGCGTCCTCATGGGGCGGCCCTGGCACGGCGCCCGCGGCGTCGTGGGCCCTCCGCGCGCCGCCTCCGGCGAGGAGGGCCTCGTCGGCCTGCGGAAGATGCTCGAGGAGAGGAGCGGCGACAGATTCCAGTGGCTTCTTGACGGCGACGTGGAAAATGAGGGGGTGGAGGATGCCAAGGGGAAGCAGAGGCGCGTCGGCTCCGGCTGGATTTCGGAGGTGGGGGACGAGGAGAGGAGGATTGATTTGCTGGTCAGTAGGTAAGCGACGTTTCTTTCTTACGCTTGCTCTTTCAATGCGTTCTTTGTTTTTAACCGTTTATTAACAGCTCTGGAGTAGTGTTGGCTGCTCTCAACTTATGCAGTTACTTTTGCAAAACCATGAGTAATATGAGAACTACTTGAGTTGTATGATAGTAGCAAGGATACCTGTAAAACTAAAATATTGAAAGGAAAAAAAAGA
>NC_041385.1:153957847-153963003 GCF_002162155.2 Triticum dicoccoides
CCATGGGGCAGACACCTTAAGGACAACTAATTTATAGAGTTAGCATGGGTTGTATCTGATAGGTTTTTTTGGCATGGATTAATGATAAACATATGTTTATATATATATATATATATATATGAGATTCACACTTAATTATCAAGTCACATGTGAACTCGAAGTGTTCTGTTTTCCAAAATTCAGTAAACAAGTTTGTCCACCAGGCTCAATGAAGGGGACCTTAGTTCGGGTGATTGGAGGCTTACTAGAATGATGAAACAAGCTGACCTAATATATAATGAAGATAATCTATTACAAATACTCAAAGGGCTCGAGGCAAAAGGAAACTGGAGGCAGGCCGTTGCTGTTACTGAGTGGGTGTACAATGAGAACAGCTACAAGCATCGAAGAAGCAGGTGATTTTCTGTTTATGCATTCATTTGATACTCATTTCTTTATTTCCATCCACTGTAAGCATAATTTCATGGTACGAAATTATGCTGGAATATCAATAACTTAACTAATATAATTATTCCATGTCTAGGTTTGTGTATACGAAGTTACTGTCAATCCTTGGGAAAGCATGGAGGCCAACTGAAGCATTGCGGATTTTCACCATCATGAGGGTAGTTTTATTTTCCCCCATAATCGTAATTAATTAATTTGTACGTTTCCCTCTTTCAAAAAAAAGAAAAAGTAACTGACACAGATGTCTTATCTTGCTTCTCATCAGGGAGATGCTCAAATATACCCTGATATGGCTGCATACCATAGTATTGCTGTTACACTTGGTAGAGCTGGCCTTCTCAATGAGCTAATTAAGATAATCGATTATATGAGACAGAAGCCTTCAAAAAAGGTAATGATGATGCGGCGCAAAGATTGGGATCCTTTGTTGGAGCCGGATGTTCTCGTTTATAACTCGGTGAGAGTAGCTTCTGCAGCTTTTCTTTTCATTCATTTTTCCTAGTTCCCTCTTGGAAGAAGTGTTGATCTTGTTGAAAGTTGATTGTCTTGTCACTTCGACCTTTGGTTTTATAGGTTCTTAATGCCTGCGTACTATCACAGCAGTGGAAAGGGGTATTTTGGGTGTTCCAGAAAATGCGATTCGGTGGATTGACACCTACAGGAGCGACATTTGGCTTGGCAATGGAGGTAACATGTTTAGTTGATAATTGGTATTGAAATTTGGGTAATTTGGTAACATTTTTCTATTCTTGTTTGGTATACATATTTAGAAATATTTTGTGCCATTTATATCTCCAGGAAGATATTACTAACTTATTTGATTATTACCATGTTTTAAATTATTATTACGGATAGTTAAGATACTATTCTAAAACTTATTACCATATTTTAAAACATATTATTGACAAATTGTGTTTGTTTTTGGGAACCACAACTGTTAGTTAGCCAGGCCTGTCTTATTGCATATATTCTTCAGGCCGTACACGCATCTGGTTTAGAAGTGTTGGTCTCTGTTTGTATTGTTCTAGAGATTCAGTGCTCTGATTTTTCCCTGCCTATATTAATATTAACCTTATGTCAAGTTATTTATCTTCCTCATATACCTGTCCTTTATCTCATATCTTCATTTGTCCAATCTGTTCCACTCTCAAGGAAATAATATGGTATCACATTTAAGAAAATTTTAGTGTTTTTTCTTTGTTGAATCTGTCATTTGTTTTGCCATATTGTTATTCTTACCGGGGCTGCTTTCTGAAAGGTTATGCTTAAATCCAAGAAGTATGAGTTTGTCCAGAAGTTCTTTGAAAAGATGCAGAGAAAAGGGGTGCCTCCAAGAGCGATAACTTATAAAGGTAGCATTGCAGTAAGCTTCATCTGGTGTATTGCGTTCATACATTGTAGTTATTCATTGGGTATGTTATTTGACATTTCAGTTATGTAGTTGACCTTCAAATATTTGCACTCAGTGTTAGTAAGAGCCTTCTGGGAACAAGGGAAAGTAAATGAAGCAGTTGAAGCAGTTAAAGACATGGAACAAAGAGGAGTCGTTGGAGCTGCAAGTGTGTACTATGAATTAGCTTGCTGTCTTTGCAATAAAGGAAGGTGGAAAGATGCTATGTTACAGGTTTGTGATTGATCATGTATGCATTTATATCTGCAATTATACTGCTTTCTTCTTTTTGGTGTAACTAGTCAAATAGTGTTGCCTTTTGAGGTTTGTGCTAGCTATATGATTTGATTTCTTCATCGAGATTTGTTTAGAAAAACAGCTCAGGAACCATGCCATATGAATGTGATAGCTTTCTTGGGCTGGCAAAAAAGCTGAAGAAAAAAGATGCTCTGATCTTTGATGTGTGTATGATCATCTGAGAATAGCTAATCTGGTTGTTACTCGAGAAGCCACGAGGTATGAATTTATGCCCGCTAGGGGTTGTCGCCACCTCAAGCTGCACTTATCTGCTGAAAGTTGAGTTCTGGCATGCAAAATCTCAAATGCTACTAACACCAATGATGGTGTTTAGCTTTTGAAGTCTTATGTGGTAATGCCTCATTGCTTCAGCACAACATTTTCAGGATTATTTAAGGTGCTGTCTTTCTCAGTTTGTTTCAAGTTTTAAATTAGTCTCTTGCTCCCGCTGTTCACAAAGACGCGTTGTTTTAGAATTTGAGTCGTCAAACTTCCTTAACTTTGACTGGTAGTTTGTACCGAACTACCTAAATTGATTATATTTAGTATTGTACCAATATATTTTTATGTAAAGCAAGTCCAAGAATATATATTTCTACTTTAGTAAATAGATACTACGAATATTCTTGGTCAAAGTTGTTTATGGGATACCATGTCTTGTCCAACGCGTCATATATTCTACAACAGAGAGCACAGAGGATACGTCTTTCCTCTTCTATTGCAGGTTTTGTTTTGTATCTCCACTCTGGCTCCATTTTCTTCACGGAGTCAAATTAAGTAATCTTACCTTCGCAAAACACTGGCATTACTGTTTTGATTCCTTATTGCACAAGTAATATCTCCATGTGAGGGACTTGGAGAGTAAAGAAAAGAAATGCATGCAATATATTCTTATGATAAATTTTCTGTTTCAGGTTGAGAAGATGGAACAGCTTCGCCTGACTAAACCACTGGAGTTCGCATTTACTGGCATGATCCTAGCCTCTTTTGATGGTGGATATATCTCCGAGTGTATCTCGATATTTGAGTCAATGAAGGACTACTGTACTCCAAATATTGGGACAATAAATGTCATGCTAAAAGTTTATGGACGCTGCGATATGTTTGGGAAGGCAAAAGACTTGTTTGAGACCACCACATATAGTGTTTGTAGTTCTCAGCCACATATCCGTGACCATTCATCACTTAAAGCAGACATGTATACATACAGCTCTATGCTTGAAGCATCTGCATCCGCTCAACAGTGGGAATATTTCGAAAATGTATACAGACAGATGACACTTTCTCAACACCATCTAGATCAAAGCAAAAATTCATGGTTGCTCATCAAGGCATCCAGAGCTGGAAAGGTGTGTTTATTATCTACTACCCCATAACCTTTTCTGAGATATATGACTTCGCGTTTCGATTCTTAACACAGTACTAGCTCAGATCCATGTTTGAATAATATGTTCAAGATATCGATGCAAATATGGCGTTTTACATCCTACTCCCTCCGTCCGAAAATACTTGTCGGAGAAATTGATAAAAATGGATGTATCCAGAACTAAAATACGTCTAGATACATCCATTTCTCCGACGAGTATTTCCGGACGGAGGGAGTATTTAGCAAATAGAAGTAAAGTTGTGTTCATCATGGAGTTAACATTTGTTTGCTACACCCCTGTTTGTGTGACAGTTTGTACTCTCCAGAAGAAATGTGGCACCTGAAACTCCACCTTATAATGATCGTCATTGTCATCATCATCCAAGTTGTTTTTATTTCTTTCATATCCAAATTTATTTTCAATTTGCACCGGCAGATCTTCTTCAAGTTTGTCCTTTTTTGTGCATCTGACCTCAAGAGAGGGCATTCCAAATACCTTTAGCCTGCTAGGAATTGCAGTGGAGTGTGCTTGCACAGAAGGTGACCAAGTGCAGAATTATTTACTCATCGTGCTTTTGTTTTGCAGCCCTATTTGGTGGAGCATGCACTTGATTCAATACTTGAAAGAGGAGAAATCCCTGACGTAGAGCTGTTCGCTGAAAATATTTGCCAAACTATTGCTGAAAGCGACCATGGAAGGACACTGCATCTCATGAATACTATGTCTGCGGCTTCAGTCGAGATGAATGAACAGCAATGGAGTGATCTACTTCAGCAAAATTCACATCGATTCAGGGTGGATGCGTTGAAAGACCTTATAACGCACCTCAGTACTAGTGATGCCATCAAAACAGATCCCGGACTCGGTTTTGTAAGAGCATTGCAGTCCCAATGTGCGACAATGTTGGCGAAGGACGCTCAAGAGCCTCAAGCAGATAATTGTTCACATAGCAATCTGATGGAACAGGATGAGCTCTCTTGCAAGGACTCATTGGGTAGTCATGAATTCTCTGATTCCAGTACTGATAGCCCTGTATCAGGTGTCAAAGATGGCTTGGGTGGGGACATTGTACTTCGTGGTCCGCATTCAGAAGACGAACATCGTAATCTTGCACATTGGGGCACACAAGTATCTGCGATCGACAAAGTACTTGATTCCATGAACTCATTTGGTACCTGTAGTTCATATGAAAAGATGCCGACAGCATCAGAAATTCTCGAATCATGGGAGCAGGAGTGTGTTGAGGACATATTTGTTCCGAAGAGGAAGCAGAGCAACTATGAGAGGATAAATGAATGAAGCACTTGAGTATGTTGTTTGATGTTATTAGTGTAAAATTCTCACATCAATTAGAACTGGCCTGGTTAATGCGGAAATTATGGAGCCCCACAGGCTTTGGCTGCTTCTGGTTGTTGTGATCCCACCAGAGTTATGTAGAAGAGTAAACCAACCTGTGAGTATTTAGTTGCACACATGTTCTTGTTTTGCACAAACTATTTACGGAGATGTTGATAAGTGCTGCTCCGGGGTGGTAGTTTAGGGACAAACCCGTGTAGTATTAACTTCATTTGTAAGAAATGGATCTGTACCATTGGATCGAGAAGGATACTGAGGTCTGAGGCACATGTTCTTTTTTTTTTTTTGCGGGTGAGAGG
>NC_041385.1:153963159-153964218 GCF_002162155.2 Triticum dicoccoides
GAACTCTGTTTTTTTTTTTTTGCGAAACAAATCACATCAATTTGTAAACCACTGATTGTGGGTTTTCAACATTGATAGTGGGTGTCGCAATGAAATACGAGTGTATAGCCGCACACATTTTGGAGTTATTCGGTTCCATTAAACCTCGTTCTGTGTTTTTTTTTACATATGTTTTTTTATAGATTTTCCCCACTTTTGAGTAGAATAGAGATTGGGAAAACTACACGGGGAAAACCGCAGATGGGCCGTGTTGACGGGCCTGTATAGCTCGCTCAAGAGGTGCCGGCCTTTAGTGGGCTACAGAAATACTACAAGTGCCATAAATAGCCCAACAGGTCCCGCCATTCACGCGTAGGTGCATCGGCAAAACCCTCGTTTAGCCGTCGCCCTGGCCCCTACTGATCTCCTCGGCGGCAACCGGCAGCGGCGGGCACCAAAGGCGACGGCGCGACGCTGTGAATGTGAGCCACTTCATCGATCTCCTTCCCCACTACCTTCTGCTTTCTTCCGATTCCATTTCCATGTCATCGTATACGCACTCGCCAGGCGACGATTGAAATCTGCCCTACCTGATTCGGTCTGCTGCGTGATTTGTTTTGCATGACTAACTCGATCCTTAGCTATGTGAATTCTGTTTCCAAACTCGTTTTAACGAATTTTTATTATCGGAATCGCATCACAAACAAAAACGTAAAGTAGATCCGGTCTCAACCAATTCTTTTTTCAGTCGTTACTTAAAAAAATAGATTACACTTCGGGACCGAAGCTCATGTTTCGAACAATCTCTATGTAATGTTGTATTCGTTGTCCTTGTCGAGGCGTCGTCCTGACTCCAATTGCCAATACGCCGCAGCGGCGAGCGACAACGGACACGTTGTGACTAGTGACATGGAAGACTTCCTCTTCAGCGGGGAGGCGCCGCCGGCTGCTAGCTCGGTAAGACTGTGTCATGCACGCCTGAAAAAACAAAATGATATATGGACAGTAGTTAGTAATATAGTGAGTTAGTGTTTTGCTAATACATGCATGCTGGCATTCAGTTTTTAGGTTTTAACAACC
>NC_041385.1:153964525-153967525 GCF_002162155.2 Triticum dicoccoides
ACGGGGCCACGACCCCCCCTTCCAAAACTGGAAATCAAAATTTAGTACTAGTAATCATTCAGGTCTAGCCCAGTGTAGAAAATGTCCCAGCCCAAAGCATCCATCAGCCTCCCATCGTCCAATGTTACGCTCGTCCCTCCTCCTTATTGTTGAATATAATCTACCAAAACTTCTTCTTCCGACTCGCCTCCATGGACCATACTGATTAAGTTCTAGGTCTTTGACAGCCAACCATTGTCACCAGCCGGCCTAGTGTGCCGTCTGCCAACCGCCGTGGGCCTCCTGGCCACCGCGCCGGCTGCTTGCTGCTGCCGCGGTCCTCCAATCTGCATGCTACAGCTCTTGTTTTCGTACATATTTTTCCTTTAGATTGAAATTGACCCCCTCTTAGTTCTTTGTCACGCTCCGCCACTGCCCACTGGTATGTTGGTTGGAAAACGCTAGCTTCCGAAATAAATTATGTCAACAATTTAAGTCCATTTCTAGACTTCAGAAAGTCTTTTTTCTCTCAAAAGATATCCAAATCAAAATACGTTTTGACCATTGCCTTTTGTTTGGACGGGAACTTTAAACTAGACACCCCGGTATGATATGCTTTCACGAGTTTTTTTGTATTGTATTTTTTGCATTGTAGTCCTTTACAATATTTTTCTGCGGCGTCTTTACTCTAGTTTCTATTGCATTTTTGTGATGTATATTTTGTACTGCATTTTCCATATGTTATCTTTCTTGCTTCATTTGTGCACTAGTTTGTGCCGTCTTTTCCTACTGCTGCATATGTTGTATCCCATGTTTATGCGAAAAATACGCAGGAGCTCCTGGGTGCTCTACACCCCTAGACGAATATAAAACGCAAAAAATACCAAAAAAATTCAAAAAAATCTGAAATTTCGGGTATGAAACTTGGGTTCCCAATCTACTCCCGTGTGAAGTTTCGTTAAAAAATACCAGGAAAGGTATCCGTGGCGAAAGAAATATTGTCAGAACAAAAATCCATCCAAACAGTTTTTTTTCTATACATAGGAAATTTCTCTTTTTTGCCACGAATACGTTTCCTGGTATTTTTTCACGAAATTTCACATGGGAGTAGATCGGAAACACAGGTTTCGTATCCCGAAATCCCATTTTTTTTTTCAAATTTCTCAGTACTCTTTTGAATTAAATGTTTGTATAGGGGTGTGGAGCACCCAAGTGCTACAAATCTGCTTCCATGTTTATGCTGCATATGTTGTGCCCCATGTTTCTGCTGCATCTTCCTACTAAAATCTAAAGTTTCTACAAAATAGATTGATTTGGATACAAAAGAATATATTGTCCTTTTTTAATTGAAGAGGTACATTTTAATCTTCACCTTTAATTTGCATCTACATCCGTAAACTTTTCTATGGGGTGTACCAAAGCAAAGTTCTAGTTTCCACTATGCTGCAACATTCATCTACTGGTACAAAAAAGAAAGGAAGAAACTAATAACTACTCCCTCCGTCCCATAGTGTAAGCCTTTTTTCACACTACACTATTAAACACTCTCGTGCTTGCTCTTAGAGAGTGTTTAAGACAAGAGAAGAGTGTTTAAGACAAGATAAATCCCTATAACTGAAGAAGTTTGCCCTATTCTACCAAGAAATATTCCAAATGTGGTGTAAGAATTGGCATGAAAACCTGATCTTGGAATTGCCCAAGCTGTTAGTCAATGTAGTGCTAGGTTTCTAAGGTTGTAGCTTAAAATTAATTATATTTGGTCTTGAGATTTCTGGGTTTTAATGGTCTCCTAAGGCCTCAAAAGCTTAAATTAGGATTTAAGTCTTTTAGGTCAAATGACCATGTCTTTTACTGTGTAAATTTTTGTGCAGTTAAGTTCCATACTATGTGGATATCTTTGCAATTAGCGTTCCTGACAGAAAATTCAATTATACCTGGTATATCTTTGTCAACCTGCATATACACGTTGTGCTACTAGTGTTGTTAGTTAATGTTATTGTCCTAGTCCTTAGAATCTAACCCTTTTGTAGCTAGGATAGTTGGCTACCACTCACTCGTTTACATGGGTATATATTCCTCCACCATCAATACAGTTGATAGTGTGGAAAACTGTCACACCCTAGCTAGTCATGCATTAGAGTGTTGCATCATGTTTACTCTTTCATCAGAAACTTGAAATGGGGATCTGTGAAACCCTCAGAATCATTTTGAAAATGACCCAAATAAAAATTTCTCCAAAAGGGTCCAAGAAAATGCTCATGTTGCTCTCTGAAAATATTGGACAGAGATAAAAATCAAACCAATATTTTTAGTGGCTCATGGACATTTATTTTGGGCATTTGGAATTAATGCATAAATATTTGCATTGGAAATATATTTCTATATATATTAATATATGTCCAAATATTATGCCAATTACAAAGGAGCTCTGGAATAATATATCTAGCCCCTGCAAAAATTGGCATAAGTTAAAAAAATGATTTAATATATTATTTAAATCAAAACAAATGTCAGAAATTAGAAAACAGAAAAAAATAAAAGGGAGAAGCTTACCTGGGCTCCTCCCTGTGCAGCCCATCCAGCTGGCCGGCCCAGCCAGCAGGCGGCCCAGCCCGTCTCCCTCCTCTGTCGTCTTCGTCCCGACAGAGGGAGGGGAGTGTGGCCGGCGCGCGCGCGCGCCACCGCGCCACGCCACCTCTCTCCCTGCCTGCCTGCCCTCCCCTCCTCGCCTCGATGCCCCTGGACGACGCCACGCCTCCCCCCTGCTCTCTCTCACTCTCCCCCGGCTCTCCCTTCCTCTCCCTCGCTCTCTCTCTCACGGCCGAACACCACCGTCGCCGCCGTTCGCCACAGCAGCCGTCTCCGGCCACCCCTCGCTCCCCCGACTAGCTCAGAAGCTCCGCCTCGACCTCCTCTTCCTCCCCACCGCTTCACGGGCCTCCGGAAGCCCTGCATCGCCGCCACGTCGCCGTTCCCCTCTTCGGGCTCCGACCATCATCGCCGTCGAATTCGCCGTCTCCA
>NC_041385.1:153967982-153968981 GCF_002162155.2 Triticum dicoccoides
CCGGTGGGTTTGACCCACTTTGACCACGGCAGGACCCCCTGAGTCCCTGACAGGTGGGCCCAGCCCTGTAGCTAATTAGGATTAGCGCTAACCACTGTTAGTTAACCCCCTGACACTGACCAGTGGGCCCCAGCGCCACTAATCCCTAATTAGGATTAATTTAACCCTGTTTAACCCCCCTATCACTGACGTGTGGGCCCCACACGTCAGGTTTGACCCCAGACAGCCGCAGTTGACCACTGACGTCATGCTGACATCATGCTGGCGCAATAATTATAATTTCTGGATTTAATTTAAATCAGGAAATTCCAGAATATTATTTAAACTTCAAAAATTCATAACTTTTATTCTGTAACTCCAAATTGGACAAATTATATATGAAAAATGATCAGAAAAATCCAATCTATCCATCTGTACTATTTTCATGCATGATCAAACAAGTTAAATTGATGTTTCAAACAGAACAAGGAAAAGCACTTTAAAAGGCCATATTTGAATTTGAAATTTGAATCCTTGATTCAAATTTGTTCAAACCCTTCTGGTTTTAGTTGCATTAGCCCCACACACTCATATTGCCATGTTTCATGCATGCATCATATTGTTGCACATTGTTTGGTGATGTTGTGTATCGATGTCCTTTGCGACAGGTTCTGCCTCCGAGGAGTACCGTGATTACCCTAACGAAGAACCGTATCAGTGCATCGAACCATCAGGCAAGCAACCAGCCATTGATCATATCGATACAATCCCATGTTCTCGCTCCTGCTCTCTTCTATTGCATTAAGACAACGCGTTTCAAACTGCTGTGTGCTACGGTAGTTGAACCCATTTCCTCTGCATGCCCTGTCATTGCCACAGTAACTAGATGAAACCCACTAGCATGTGTAGGAGTTGATTGAGCCATATGTATGTGTTGTTCCTACCTTGCTATGCCTGCTATGCTTAGAGTCGTGTCAGGTCTGGTTCATCTGGGCGATGGGCTAGAGTGAAATGTTATGT
>NC_041385.1:153969211-153989465 GCF_002162155.2 Triticum dicoccoides
CAGCTACTACCATGCATTGGGCCCGAAACCAATGGACCCTCTCGGCTTCTTATTCACCCTAGTTCTTCGTCCAGGAGTTGCAAGTAGTTTCTGGTGTTTGTAGCCTACTGGAGGCCGTGGACAGCGCTGACCGTAGGGGTGGGCTGTGATGCGGTAGGTACGTGGCCGGGTGTACCGAATACCCGTTAGGTATCTCGGGAACCCTGTTCACATCGTTCGGGGCCGTATGGGAAACCTCGGCCGGACTCCCTGCGGATGGAACCTGAATAGGCGATAAACCTGGACTGGAGGCTTAGGTGATTAGGTAGGTCGTGGCCGACACCCACGTTGGGCTTCCGCTTGAAGGTTGCCGAGTACATGTCGTGTAAACGACGATAAGTGGTGAGAGCGTGTATGAAGAAGTACACCCCTGCAGGGTTAACATGATCTATTCGAATAGCCGCGTCCGCGGTAAAGGACTACTTGGTTCCCTATACAGTTCATAGACAAGTAAATGGAAACTACTAAAAGCCTCAAGATAAGAGTGAGTGCCGAGGATGGCTCTTCCGTAGGAAGACGGAGGTGGATCCCCGGTAGTGTATTGAAGTGGTGAGTAGTGGACTCGTGTGCGCAAAACCATTTCAAGTTGGAGTATCGTAGGATAGTCTAGCCAAGAGTCAAAGCTGGCTTGCTGCAATAACTCCACCAACCCTTCTTGACAATATGCATGTATGTAGGATCTGATGTAAGTCTTGCTGAGTACCCTTGTACTCATGTTGCTATAATCTACATTTTACAGAAGACGCTGCAACCCCTTCTGATGGGTTCTATGTAGTCGTTGACATCAACGAGTAGGCTAAAGACCCAGGTGGTGACCCTGAGCTTGTGAAGGACCACGTAGTATAGCTAGGCTTCCCAAGCCTCTTTTATTTTACTAGTTGTCTGTACTCAGATAAGTTACTTCCGCTGCTGGTTTGTATGACTGTATGACTTGTATGTTGGGTCGTGAGACCCGTACCTTTGTGTATGTTATGTATGGCTCTGTGAGCCTTAAATAAAGTACTTGTGTCGTAGAGTCATGTTGTGATGCTTCGTTGTATTTGCACATATCGAGCATATTGTGTGTATGATTGAAATGCTTGGTATGTGTGGGATCTGACTATCTAGTTGTTTATCTTTAGTAGCCTCTCTTACCGGGAAATGTCTCCTAGTGTTACCGCTGAGCCATGGTAGCTTGCTACTGCTCTGGAACACCTAGGCTGGCCGGCATGTGTCCTTCTTCGTTCCTGTGTCTGTCCCTTCGGGGAAATGTCACGCTTTGAGTACCGGAGTCCTGTTAGCCCGCTACAGCCCGGTTTACCGGAGTCCTGCTAGCCCAGTGCTACAGCCCGGACCCACTTGCTGATGACCGACACGTTCGAAGTTGGGTCATGGATGCCTGTCCCTGTAAGTCTGTGCCACTTTGGATTTACGACTAGTCATGTCAGCCCGGGCTCCTTATCATATGGATGCTAGCGACACTATCATATACGTGAGCCAAAAGGCGCAAACGGTCCCGGGCAAAGGTAAGGCGACACCCGTGGGGATACCGTGCGTGAGGCCGCAAAGTGATATGAGGTGTTACCGGCTAGATCGATGTGACATTGAGTCGGGGTCCTGACAGCGTTGGCATCAGAGCCGGACTGCCTGTAGGTTCTCCAAGCCAAACTGGTCGATGTTGAGTCTAGAAATTCTTTAGTTATATGTAGGGGAATTGATTGTGGGATGGAACGTAAGGCTCTTTTTACTCCTTTATCTCATGACATTCTGATCTGAGTCAGTCCATTCTTCCACCGGGGGTTAAGGAATTAGGATCTATTCTCTCTATCAGGATCACGTGTTACCAATCAGTAGTACCTTATAAGTTTGATGGATACAAGCCTAGTTCAGTTCTACTATCACATTATGTTGTTAGAATGGATTCAGAACTTTGATATGATGATGTTGAGTGTGTACGAAATCCTTTGTCAAATGTCTCAAAATCCTTCTTGAGCATTCACAGCTGTTATGCTGCCGAAAATTTGCTAGAAATTCTAATGCCTTTGCATTATGATTGTGCTTTCAGATGGCCACTCGCGACCCCAATCAAGTGGTTCGCCTGACTCGATGCCTAGATGTACCCGGCCATACTGCCAAGTTGGTCAGGGTAATGACTGAGGCTGGATACCGCTGGTATCCTGAGTACACGGTCGAAGAGCAATTCCGAGACTTTAATCAAAGCCAGTATCTCTGCACTGTCAGGATATTTCCATCTTATCCTGGATCCACCGAGCCTCTTCACTGCTCCTATGGACTCGGGGTTACTATTGAGATGGCTGTGCAGGACGCCGCCTACTCTATGATGACCATTATGCGAGTCAGATCTGGTCTATTTCGGGACTCTGAATTCCGGTATATGCCAGGATCACTTCCGGGAGCACAAGGGTATCTCCAGGCTATTTATGCTGACCCCACTCAGGAGGATTCACGGACTCGCACCACTGCTGAGATGCTCGAGGATAAGGACCGTGAAAATCGGGCCTTGAGGTTAGAGCTCTTCAATACCCGTGCTGACCACTGGGCCACTTTGACTCGGTTCGCACCGGCGGTGCAAGCTGGATTCTCAGATATGCGCGATCTCTATCCTGTGAGATCTGCTCTGCCAGACGTGATGGTTTGGCGTGATGTAGGAGGCATCACCCCACCTCGCGGTCCCCGCAGGCCACCGTCTGTTGGTCCAAGGCCTCATCCTAGCCCCTATGGTCCACAAGCTCCGCGAGATCGTCTGTTTCCGGATGATCATGTTGAGCTTCCAGGCTATGGAGGTGACTTTTACGAGGACTACTACGGATCGGTCTGAGTTAGTGGTAGTATCACTAGTTCGCACTAACTGTGTCGTCTATCGTCCCGCGTGACTCGTGGGATATGACCTAGTTTGTACTCCTTCCGGGGGTGTAGAAAAATAATGTATAGGAGCTTGGAATGCCTCCGATGAGATGTAATCCTTTTTCACCGTAATAGTACTTTGTTTGGTCTTGTACTAAACCCTGTATGGTGTGTATGACGATGGAATAAAGAAGCAGTTTCTGTATTTACCATGTCATACGGATGATCATCTTGCATTCCGAATTATTCCTTACATTCTGTATCCTATGTCGGAATTTTATCATTCTGACTAAATCATCGTCTTGTTTACCTAGGATGGTCAACACGCGCGCTAACCCTGCTTCTCAAGAGCAGGCCGAAGGCAGTGAAGGTAGGAATGAAAATCTGCCTCATCCTCCTTCCCTAGCCGAGGTTATGTTGGAAGCTGAGAGAAACAAGCGGGAGACCAACCGTTTGCTGGAGCGTATTGAATAGATTACAGCACACCATCAGAGGGCTAACGTGGTGTCACTCAGTGATTTTATCAAATTGCATCCACCCACGTTCCACCACTCCGTCGAGCCTCTCGACGCTGATGACTGGCTTCGCAGTATCTCTCACAAGCTGCGTTCTGCGCTAGTAGCTGAGGCTGACAAGGTCACCTTTGCTGCATATCATCTTGAAGGCCCCGCCAGTCTATGGTGGGAAAATTATGGAGCTATGCGCCCAGCGGGCCATGTCACTACTTGGGCTGAGTTCAGCGAGGCTTTTCGTGAGCATCATATTCCGGAGGGTCTCATGGACCGTAAACGTGAAGAATTTTGCAGTTTCACCCAAGGCCGACTTTCTGTGGATGTTTACAGCAGGAAGTTTGGTAATCTCGCACGATATGCAACTGAGGAAGTGTCTACCGATGCCAAGAAGCAAGCAAGGTTCCGTAAGGGCCTTAGTCCTGAGCTTCGCCGCGACCTCCGTCTGCATGAGTGCACATCTTTTCAGAAACTTGTCAACAAAGCCATCAGTGCTGAAACTGGTCAGACTGACTATGACGCAACACGCAAGCATGGCCGTGATATGGGTTCCTCATCCGGTGCTGGTCCTCAGAAGCGCCGCGTGTGGGTACCCAACACCGCCCTGCCACCCAGGTTCACACCGAGGCCGTCTTTCCAGGCGCCTCGCCCCGTTCAACAGTCTGCACCGGCCAAGCCCTATGGGGGTCCAACTAACAATGCTCCTCCACGTACCAGTTCCGTGACTTGTTTCAAGTGTGGGGAATCTGGCCACTATATGCGTGAGTGTCCCCAGACCAACCCCAATCAATCTGCTAAAGCTGTTGGCCGTGGCAAGCCGACAGGAAAAGTATTCCACGCCAAGCCGGTCACCGTTACACGTGGCCATGTCAACTGTATCTCTGCCGAAGAAGCTCAAGAGGATCCCAACATCGTTCTCGGTACGCTTCTTGTTAATTGCCACCCGGCATCTGTTCTTTTCGATACAGGAGCCTCTCATTCTTTTATATCCGAAAATTATGCTCGTTTGCATAACGTTGCATTCTGTGACATGCCATCCACTATGGAAATTTTTACCCCTGGTTCTAGATGGCAGACCTCTAGGGTAAGTTATGGAAATGAAATCCAAGTCGACAGACTTGTTTTCCTCGCATCTTTGATAGCCCTTAAATTTTCAGATATTAATATCATTCTGGGTATGGACTAGATGTCAGCTCATCAAGCCAAAATTGATTGCTTCTCTAGGACTGTTCAACTCACCCATCCTTCGGGGAAGATAGTCAATGTCTTGACCCGAATAGCCAAGCGACAATTATATTCTCTTAACGCCAGCCCTTTGCCAGACCTTGAGGACGTTCCGGTAGTCCGTGACTTCCCGGATGTCTTTCCAGAAGAATTGCCAGGTGTTCCACCTGACAGGGATGTTGAGTTCGTAATAGACCTCATTCCAGGAACCGTTCCGATTGCTAGAAGACCCTATAAGATGGCACCCCTAGAACTAGCCGAGCTTAAGAAACAACTCGATGAGTCCTTGAAAAAGGGTTTCATCCGACCTAGTTCATCTCCGTGGGCTTGCCCCGTCCTATTCGTCAAGAAGAAGGATGGTACGGACCGGATGGTTGTAGATTACCGACCTGTCAATCTGGTCACAATCAAGAACAAATATCCGCTTCCCAGGATCAACGACCTGTATGATCAGCTCGCTGGATCCTCAGTCTTCTCCAAGATGGATTTGAGATTGGGCTACCATCAAATCAAAATCAGAAACGGGGACATTCCTAAAACGGCCTTTGTTACTCGTTATGGCCAATACAAGTACACCGTCATGTCCTTCGGTTTAACCAACGCTCCAGCCACCTTTTCTCGGTTAATGAACTCAATCTTCATGGAGTATTTGGATAAATTCGTCGTGGTTTACCTCGATGATATACTCATCTACTCCAAGAACGAGGAAGAACATGCCGAACATCTAAGGCTAGTGTTGAAGAAACTTCGAGAGCATCGCCTTTATGCCAAATTTTCTAAATGTGAATTCTGGTTGTCAGAAGTGACCTATCTGGGTCATGTAATATCTGGTAAAGGTATTGCTGTTAACCCCGAGCGAGTTCAAGCCGTCCTTAACTGGACTCCACCTGAATCGGTCAAGCAAGTTCGGAGTTTTCTAGGCTTAGCGAGCTATTGTCGTCGCTTTGTCGAGAACTTCTCCAAGGTTGCCAAACCTCTAACCGAACTCCTCAAGAAAGATAAGAAGTTCGAGTGGACTCCACAATGTGAGCACAGCTTTCAGGAACTGAAAAGACGCCTGACCTCTGCTCCCGTACTGGTACCGCCAGACTTCTCCAAAGACTTGGTTATCTACTGCGACGCCTCGCGACAAGGACTAGGTTGCATCCTTATGCAAGATCGACATGTAATTGCCTACGCTTCACGGCAATTGCACCCACATGAGGAGAATTATCCTACTCATGATCTAGAGCTTGCAGCCGTAGTCTATGCACTTAAGACCTGGCGACATTACCTCCTCGGTAATCGTTGCGAAATATTCACTGATCACCAAAGCCTGAAGTACATTTTCACCCAACCAGATCTGAATCTCAGGCAAAGACGTTGGGTTGAATTGATCACAGATTTCGATTTAGGAATAACCTACACCCCAGGGAAAGCCAACGTCATGGCTGATGCGCTAAGTCGTAAATCTTATTGTAACAATCTGATGTTACAACAAAGTCAACCACTTCTCCATGAGGAATTTCGGAAACTTAATCTTCACATTGTTCCTCAAGGTTTTCTTTCCACCTTGGTGGCAAAACCTACCCTTACGGATCAGATTATCAAAGCACAGAAGGTAGATCCGAGAATCTCCCGCATCAAGAGAAACATTCAGAAAGGAATTGCGAATTGCTTCTCTATTAATGATCAAGGGGTCGTATACTTCGGGAATCGACTAGTGGTTCCCAAAGTGCGAAACCTGAGGCGTTTGATCCTTAAGGAAGCTCATGAATCTCCTCTCACCATTCATCCCGGTAGTACTAAGATGTATCAGGACCTACGCCAGAGGTTCTGGTGGACTAGGATGAAGAGAGAAATTGCTCAGTATATTGCAAATTGCGACGTCTGTCGTCGTGTAAAAGCAGAGCACCAACGGCCTGCTGGCACCCTTCAACCCTTAGCTATTCCTGAATGGAAATGGGATAAAATTGGTATGGATTTCATTACCGGTTTTCCCAGGACCAAGAGAGGGAATAATGCTATTTTCGTCGTGGTCGATCGTCTTTCCAAAGTAGCCCATTTCCTACCGGTTCGTGAGAGTATAACCGCTAGTCAGCTGGCAGACTTATACATCTCCTGGATAGTGTCCCTTCATGGTGTTCCTTTGGAAATTAACTCGGATCGAGGAAGTCTTTTCACCTCTCGATTTTGGGAAAGTTTCCAAAATGCTATGGGAACTCGTCTCTCCTTTAGCACCGCCTTCCATCCTCAGTCGAGTGGTCAAGTGGAACGCGTCAACCAAATTCTAGAAGACATGCTTCGAGCCTCTGTTATCTCGTTCGGAATGGACTGGGAGAAGTGCCTTCCATTTGCCGAATTCGCTTACAACAACAGCTATCAATCTAGCTTGGGTAAAGCCCCTTTTGAAGTTCTCTATGGACGACGGTGTCGAACACCCCTTAACTGGTCAGAGACCGGGGAAAGACAATTCTTTGGCCCGGATATGATTCAGGAAGCAGAAGAACAAGTTCGCATCGTTCGTGAAAAGTTGAAAACAGCCCAATCACGTCAAAAGAGTCAATATGACCGAAAACATAAGGCTATGACTTTCGAGGTTGACGAGAAGGCTTATCTTCGGGTCACCCCTCTGAAGGGAACCCATCGTTTCGGTATCAAAGGCAAATTGGCTCCTCGTTACATTGGACCTTTTCGCATTCTCGCCAAACGAGGAGAAGTTGCCTACCAGTTGGAACTACCTCCGCACCTCTCCAGAGTCCACGATGTCTTCCACGTTTCTCAACTCAGGCGTTGCTTCTCGGATCCTATCCGTGAAGTGGACCACGAAACGCTTGATCTCCAAGATAATGTTACATATCGAGAGTACCCCGTTCGTATCCTCGATCAGGCCGAGCGCACCACTCGACGTCATAACATCAAGTTTCTCAAAGTACAATGGTCGCACCATTCTGAGGATGAAGCAACTTGGGAAAGGGAGGATCGTCTTCGACTTGAGTACCCCGCCTTCTTCCCGGAGGAACCCAAATCTCGGGGCGAGATTCTTTTGAGTGGGGGTGAGTTGTCACACCCTAGCTAGTCATGCATTAGAGTGTTGCATCATGTTTACTCTTTCATCAGAAACTTGAAATGGGGATCTGTGAAACCCTCAGAATCATTTTGAAAATGACCCAAATAAAAATTTCTCCAAAAGGGTCCAAGAAAATGCTCATGTTGCTCTCTGAAAATATTGGACAGAGATAAAAATCAAACCAATATTTTTAGTGGCTCATGGACATTTATTTTGGGCATTTGGAATTAATGCATAAATATTTGCATTGGAAATATATTTCTATATATATTAATATATGTCCAAATATTATGCCAATTACAAAGGAGCTCTGGAATAATATATCTAGCCCCTGCAAAAATTGGCATAAGTTAAAAAAATGATTTAATATATTATTTAAATCAAAACAAATGTCAGAAATTAGAAAACAGAAAAAAATAAAAGGGAGAAGCTTACCTGGGCTCCTCCCTGTGCAGCCCATCCAGCTGGCCGGCCCAGCCAGCAGGCGGCCCAGCCCGTCTCCCTCCTCTGTCGTCTTCGTCCCGACAGAGGGAGGGGAGTGTGGCCGGCGCGCGCGCGCGCCACCGCGCCACGCCACCTCTCTCCCTGCCTGCCTGCCCTCCCCTCCTCGCCTCGATGCCCCTGGACGACGCCACGCCTCCCCCCTGCTCTCTCTCACTCTCCCCCGGCTCTCCCTTCCTCTCCCTCGCTCTCTCTCTCACGGCCGAACACCACCGTCGCCGCCGTTCGCCACAGCAGCCGTCTCCGGCCACCCCTCGCTCCCCCGACTAGCTCAGAAGCTCCGCCTCGACCTCCTCTTCCTCCCCACCGCTTCACGGGCCTCCGGAAGCCCTGCATCGCCGCCACGTCGCCGTTCCCCTCTTCGGGCTCCGACCATCATCGCCGTCGAATTCGCCGTCTCCAGCGCGTCTCCGAGCCCGCTTCGACGCCCATTGCAACCGCGGTGAGCCCCCGAGTCGTTTCCCCCTTCTCCCCTGGTCTCTTTCGACCTCTAGGCCTTAGCCCCACCTTGGCCGAGAGCTCCACGCCGCCGGCGATGTCGCCGTCGTGGCCACGGTCACCGTAGCGCCCAACCGAGCACACTATCGTGCTCCACGCCTCACTAGGAGCACGCAGCACGCACCAACGCCTCCCCAAACCCCCTGCAACGCCGACTCCGACCGCACCCGAACTCCGGCCGCCGCAGCCGAGCTCGCCGCCGTCGACTCCGGCCACCCCAGGCCCAGCCACCACCACCGTTCGACGCGCGGGAGCAAGAGCTCTCCAACGAGCCCAAGAACGGCCTCGCCCGTGCCCTGTAGCGCGATCCCGCATCGCGCCGCCGTCTCGGGCCTCGCCGGCGTCACGTCACCGGTGGGTTTGACCCACTTTGACCACGGCAGGACCCCCTGAGTCCCTGACAGGTGGGCCCAGCCCTGTAGCTAATTAGGATTAGCGCTAACCACTGTTAGTTAACCCCCTGACACTGACCAGTGGGCCCCAGCGCCACTAATCCCTAATTAGGATTAATTTAACCCTGTTTAACCCCCCTATCACTGACGTGTGGGCCCCACACGTCAGGTTTGACCCCAGACAGCCGCAGTTGACCACTGACGTCATGCTGACATCATGCTGGCGCAATAATTATAATTTCTGGATTTAATTTAAATCAGGAAATTCCAGAATATTATTTAAACTTCAAAAATTCATAACTTTTATTCTGTAACTCCAAATTGGACAAATTATATATGAAAAATGATCAGAAAAATCCAATCTATCCATCTGTACTATTTTCATGCATGATCAAACAAGTTAAATTGATGTTTCAAACAGAACAAGGAAAAGCACTTTAAAAGGCCATATTTGAATTTGAAATTTGAATCCTTGATTCAAATTTGTTCAAACCCTTCTGGTTTTAGTTGCATTAGCCCCACACACTCATATTGCCATGTTTCATGCATGCATCATATTGTTGCACATTGTTTGGTGATGTTGTGTATCGATGTCCTTTGCGACAGGTTCTGCCTCCGAGGAGTACCGTGATTACCCTAACGAAGAACCGTATCAGTGCATCGAACCATCAGGCAAGCAACCAGCCATTGATCATATCGATACAATCCCATGTTCTCGCTCCTGCTCTCTTCTATTGCATTAAGACAACGCGTTTCAAACTGCTGTGTGCTACGGTAGTTGAACCCATTTCCTCTGCATGCCCTGTCATTGCCACAGTAACTAGATGAAACCCACTAGCATGTGTAGGAGTTGATTGAGCCATATGTATGTGTTGTTCCTACCTTGCTATGCCTGCTATGCTTAGAGTCGTGTCAGGTCTGGTTCATCTGGGCGATGGGCTAGAGTGAAATGTTATGTAGGTAATGAGAGTGGTGTGGTGAACACGATTTGGTAAAGGTATCGATGAGAGGCCATGTAGGAGTACATGGTGGGTTGTTTCATTGAAGCCGACCTTAAGCACTGAGATCTGTATGTGTGATTTAAGAATCAGCTACTACCATGCATTGGGCCCGAAACCAATGGACCCTCTCGGCTTCTTATTCACCCTAGTTCTCCGTCCAGGAGTTGCAAGTAGTTTCTGGTGTTTGTAGCCTACTGGAGGCCGTGGACAGCGCTGACCGTAGGGGTGGGCTGTGATGCGGTAGGTACGTGGCCGGGTGTACCGAATACCCGTTAGGTATCTCGGGAACCCTGTTCACATCGTTCGGGGCCGTATGGGAAACCTCGGCCGGACTCCCTGCGGATGGAACCTGAATAGGCGATAAACCTGGACTGGAGGCTTAGGTGATTAGGTAGGTCGTGGCCGACACCCACGTTGGGCTTCCGCTTGAAGGTTGCCGAGTACATGTCGTGTAAACGACGATAAGTGGTGAGAGCGTGTATGAAGAAGTACACCCCTGCAGGGTTAACATGATCTATTCGAATAGCCGCGTCCGCGGTAAAGGACTACTTGGTTGCCTATACAGTTCATAGACAAGTAAATGGAAACTATTAAAAGCCTCAAGATAAGAGTGAGTGCCGAGGATGGCTCTTCCGTAGGAAGACGGAGGTGGATCCTCGGTGGTGTATTGAAGTGGTGAGTAGTGGACTCGTGTGCGCAAAACCATTTCAAGTTGGAGTATCGTAGAATAGCCTAGCCAAGAGTCAAAGCTGGCTTGCTGCAATAACTCCACCAACCCTTCTTGATACTATGCATGTATGTAGGATCTGATGTAAGTCTTGCTGAGTACCTTTGTACTCATGTTGCTATAATCTACATTTTTTACAGAAGACGCTGCAACCCCTTCTGATGGGTTCTATGTAGACGTTGACATCAACGAGTAGGCTAAAGACCCAGGTGGTGACCCTGAGCTTGTGAAGGACCACGTAGTATAGCTAGGCTTTCCAAGCCTCTTTTATTTTACTAGTTGTCTGTACTTAGACAAGTTACTTCCGTTGCTGGTTTGTATGACTGTATGACTTGTATGTTGGGTCGTGAGACCCGTACCTTTGTGTATGTTATGTATGGCTCACTGAGCCTTAAATAAAGTACTTGTGTCGTAGAGTCATGTTGTGATGCTTCGTTGTAATTGCACATATCGAGCATATTGTGTGTATGATTGAAATGCTTGGTATGTGTGGGATCTGACTATCTAGTTGTTTATCTTTAGTAGCCTCTCTTACCGGGAAATGTCTCCTAGTGTTACCGCTGAGCCATGGTAGCTTGCTACTGCTCTGGAACACTTAGGCTGGCCGGCATGTGTCCTTCTTCGTTCCTGTGTCTGTCCCTTCGGGGAAATGTCACGCTTTGAGTACCGGAGTCCTGTTAGCCCGCTACAGCCCGGTTTACTGGAGTCCTGCTAGCCCAGTGCTACAGCCCGGACCCACTTGCTGATGACCGACACGTTCGAAGCTGGGTCATGGATGCCTGTCCCTGTAAGTCTGTGCCACTTTGGGTTTACGACTAGTCATGTCAGCCCGGGCTCTTTATCATATGGATGCTAGCGACACTTTCATATACGCGAGCCAAAAAGCGCAAACGGTCCCGGGAAAAGGTAAGACGACACCCGTGGGGATACCGTGCGTGAGGCCGCAAAGTGATATGAGGTGTTACCAGCTAGATCGATGTGACATCGAGTCGGGGTCCTGACAGCGTTGGTAGCTTTAGTTGCATTAGCCCAACACACTCATATTGCCATGTTTCATGCATGCATCATATTGTTGCACATTGTTTGGTGATGCCTGTGTATCGTTATCCTTTACGACAGGATCTGTCCCCGAGGAGTACCGTGACTACCCTAACGAAGAACCGTATCCGTGCATCGAACCATCAGGCAAGCAACCAACCATTTGATCATATCGATACAATCCCATGTTCTCGCTCCTGCTCTCTTTTACTGCATTAAGACAACGCGATTCAAACTGCTGTGTGCTACGGTAGTTGAACCCATTTCCTCTGCATGACCTGTCATTGCCACAGTAACTAGATGAAACCCACTAGCATGTGTAGGAGTTGATTGAGCCATATGTATGTGTTGTTCCTACCTTGCTATGCCTGCTATGCTTAGAGTCGTGTCAGGTCTGGTTCATCTGGGTGATGGGCTAGAGTGAAATGATTATGTCGGTAATGAGAGTGGTGTGGTGAACACGATTTGGTAAAGGTATCGATGAGAGGCCATGTAGCAGTACATGGTGGGTTGTTTCATTGCAGCCGACCTTAAGCACTGAGATCTGTATGTGTGATTTAAGAATCAGCTACTACCATGCATTGGGCCCGAAACCAATGGACCCTCTCGACTTCTTATTCACCCTAGTTCTCCGTCCAGGAGTTGCAAGTAGTTTCTGGTGTTTGTAGCCTACTGGAGGCCGTGGACAGCGCTGACCGTAGGGGTGGGCTGTGATGCGGTAGGTACGTGGCCGGGTGTACCGAATACCCGTTAGGTATCTCGGGAACCCTGTTCACATCGTTCGGGGCCGTATGGGAAACCTCGGCCGGACTCCCTGCGGATGGAACCTGAATAGGCGATAAACCTGGACTGGAGGCTTAGGTGATTAGGTAGGTCGTGGCCGACACCCACGTTGGGCTTCCGCTTGAAGGTTGCCGAGTACATGTCGTGTAAACGACGATAAGTGGTGAGAGCGTGTATGAAGAAGTACACCCCTGCAGGGTTAACATGATCTATTCGAATAGCCGCGTCCGCGGTAAAGGACTACTTGGTTGCCTATACAGTTCATAGACAAGTAAATGGAAACTACTAAAAGCCTCAAGATAAGAGTGAGTGCCGAGGATGGCTACCTTCTTCCTAGTCTAAATTCTACCCGCCTCTTCCTAAATCGCGCGATACCCATTTCCTCACTTCTGCACCTACTTGCCATGGACGACGCCTCTTCCGTATCCTCTGGTGCAAACACTAAACCCTTCACCGTTGCGATTAAGCAAGTTCCAATCTGACAACATGTTCCCATCATTCTCGACCTCCAGGAATCCAACTACACATTGTGAATATCCACGATGGTCTTCCGCATGTATGCGCTCACCATTGACACTCCACCAATGCCCGCATGTGCCTCTCCTATCTCGATTGGACATCATTCAACTCATGAATCATCAATTGGGTGTACACCACCACCTCCTCCTAGGAGACCCTCACCATCATTTTAAGACCCGATGATACCACCTACTCCGCCCAGATTGTCGTCCACAACCTCTTCCTTGGTAACCGTGCTCATCATGAGATCTATGACCTACACAAATTCCATAGTCTCTATCAAGGTGATTTCTCCATTGTGACATATTGTAGCAGGCTAAAGTAGCTCGAGGACACTCTTCGGAACATCGTCGGCTACCACACACCGATGAGCGTTGTCCTCAATGTCATCACTGGCCTAAAATCAGGCTTCAATCGTCGGTCTTTCACCAACATGTCCTTGCGTGGGCCGTCATCCTTCCTCTACTATCGCTCCTTCCTCGAGCAAGAGGAGTGGAACATCACCCACATCAACGCAATGGAGGACGAATCTACCCTCCGCATCCACGCCCATGGTGACTCATGTTGTCCCCAAAATTCAATGCTAGAGTTGTTAGGACTACACGAGCCAACATGGGCTTCGACGTGGATGGAACGACAATTTAGAAAGGATGACAACCCGTGCAAGGGATTGCTGGTGATAGACATATTGAAGTTAGAGCTTGAGGTTTCTGACGAAATTAAGGACGAGGCCCTGGCTTGTGATGTTCTAGCCGACATGCATCATGGTGTGTTCGTGAGATGATTTAGCTTGCTGCATTATTATGTGATAGAGAGACCACCTTGGTAGAAATTGTATAATTTGTGGAGGGCATATATTGCATGATGAGAACGGTTGTTGAGGAAGAGGTTGTGAACGACAAGCTAGAGGAAGTACGTAGTCTCATCAGGCTTCATGATGATGTCGAGGATTTCCTAGGAGATGGGTATACACCTAGTTGATGATGCAAGAGTTGATAGATATATAATGAATGACGGTGAGGCGCATACGGTCATCGACAGAGCATTCGACGTGGTCGGTGAGCCCGTATGTGCAGAAGACTGACATGAATAGGGAGTACCACATATTGTAGTTGGATTAATGGAGGTCAAGGGCAACATGAACATGTTGCTGGATGGGCACATGTTGGATCGCAAGGGTAGAGGGGGAGGGTTGGTGTTGGCGCCGAAGGAGATGGAAGATGCGTTGTCCATGGTAAGCACGTGTGGAAGCGAGGAAACGAGTATCACAATAATTAGAAAGAGGTTGATACTATGTAAGAGTTTATACTGGGAAAAATATTATATATACCCATGTACATGAGTGAGAAGTACCTAACTAACCTAGCTAGGAACGGGTTAGATCATATGGACTAGGACAACAACACAATCATGCACTAACAACACTAGCATTATCCAACAGGTATCCATACAAGCACGTTGAAAAACTCTTAAAATCTCAGCCCCAGTCTAAACTCTTACAATCTAAACCATTTAATACTCCTTCCGTCCCAAAAAATAAATGTCTTGACCTTAGTACAACTTTGTACGAAAGCTAGTACTATAAAGTTGAGACACTTATTTTGGGACGGAGGAAGTAGTATATATGCATTACACAAAGCATCCATTTACATGTAATAAATGAAATATAAAATTTCCAACAAATCTTGGTAGTTAAAAAATGTTTATCTAGTGGTATTGGTTGGGTGATTTGTACGTAGCTTGTGGGTTACATTTCATATTATCCACTAATCTGAAATTTTCTGCTCACACGTAGATCTCTTTGTGTTACAGTTTAGAAAGATGGTATTGCTCCATCTGCTTTAATTCTTGGAAAAATCAACTTCTTTTCGATGATACAGAGATGCATGTTTTCTTGTTAATTAACGTTGCTCACTCAGAAGGTTTCAATTGAACTACAACAGAATAGCACGCCTACTATGGAGTTATCGATGAAGCTCATGATCGACACCAAGTCTCAGAAGGTGTGCTTTGCCGAGGCCGGAAGCGACGTCGTGGAGTTCCTCACCGGCCTCCTGTCCCTGCCGCTGGGCACCGCCCTCGACCTACTGACCAAGGAGCGCTTGGTCGGCAGCATCAGCAACGTGCTCAACAGCGTGGAGAAGCTAGATGCGAACTACAAGAGCAAGATGCGGTGCCTTAGCCCGGCCGTCAACCCCGCCGCGCTCCCCCTCCTACAGCAGCTGTTGGACACACAACTCAGCAACGGTGACACCTACACATGTGGAGCCTGTGGATATCTATCGGCGATAGATGACAGAGTCTGCCCTAGATGCAAATGTTATATGCGCAGGGCTATGACGGTCGCCGCCGGAAAAAACGGGACCACGCCGGTACCTGTGGGCATGTACACTGTCGGGGATGACCTGTCCGTGACTTCGGCCTCTTTTTTCGCGACGATCTCGCTGTTGGGCATCAAGGATCTCAGCGCCTTGCAGGAAAAGACAGTGAAGATCGGCAAGGAAGAGGTACGCAGTGCTCTAATTTCTTTAGAGTCTTTGAACTTTTAAGTGGTGGTTTTGCTCAAGTTGGTGATTTACTTTTTTTTATGTGTGTTTGTGTATGTATGGATTCTTTTAATGTAGGCACTAGAGATATTTGCTGCTTCCCTCAAGTCCAAGACCGTCCTGTCGGATGTCTTTCTACCGAAGAAGAATGCTCGCCTCAAGAGAGAACATCCCGAGGGAGTCATTCACATATGACTTGGTGCTCCCTATTTTAGAATTCCAAATACCTTCTGTTTTCGATATCATATTTATGAGGAAGGAGTCATATGTGAGTGACTTGGAACTACTTTCACTTACTGCCATAAGTTATTCATAGTGAATTCCAAATTTTACTCCCTAAGTGTCAATTTGGGATATTTCTTGCCCTATTTGAGGAGTATAAAAATTGTCCTAGTTTATACCATAGTTAAGCAAGTTGGTCTAGTTTTATCCATTTTAATGTTTTGCATCGTTCTGCCAACTAGGGTCCATTGTTAATTTGACATAGATAGATGAGTCAGCCCTCACATCGGCAGAGGAATTGTGCAAAATGCGTCCGGCGTGATAACCACACCCGAGCCAGTCCCCTCTCCGTCGACGCGAGGTAGGGATTTTAAACCAGCGATGGTGACAGCAGCTAGAGGAAGCGACGGCGGCTGTTAGGGAAGTCGAATTGCTCATAAATTATTTATGTCATGAGGAATCAAGATTATGCTTATATTAGTTTTCGTGTCCTTTTGTGTTGAAATAGTTTAGGAATATTAGTTTCAATGAAATCTGGAGAAAGTCGAAAGATCTCAACACATCCACAACATCACTAATGAGACAGCACAGAACATCTCACATACGGTTTTCACTTTTCAGACCACTTTCAGAATGCAGTTCTTCCATCAAATGGTTCGTTAGGTTGTGCGGCTGGATTTACATTATTGCAAGTAAAAATCAAACGACTTGCACAAAAGGATCAGGAGATCACCAAACACTTCAACACTCAGTGGGACGTACTATTACGTGTGGTATCTGTGTACACGAACCGCTTGAGGACACGCATCAGCTCGTTGGCTGCCTCGCCGAACGGCCGGAGGACAGAGAACCCGTGCTGTTCTCCGGCGAATTCGGCCACCTCCACGGCCTTCCCCATCTCCCTCAGTCTCGCGGCGTACCCCATCACGCGGTCGCGGAGCACGTCGCTCTCCGGCGCCACCACGGACGCAAGGCTGGGGCTCTCCGGGCCGAACGGGTTGGCCACCGGGTGGTCCCTGTTCGTCCCCACCGGAAGCGACATGCGCCAAAACATGTCGGATCCCTCGACCGTCAGGGACACGTCCGCCGGGGGGTCAGCCTCCGTCGCCGTCCGCTTGGCACCACCGAAGAACGCAGAGATGAGGACGTACCCGGCGATATGCACCGGGTGGACGTCTTGCTGCGCCGAGGCGACCTGGACCGTGACGTGGTGGGCCAGGTTGGTGCCCGCCGATGCGCCGGAGATGAACGTCCGGCCAAAATCGGCCGTTTCAGCGAGCCACGGGTCAGCGCCAACTCCGAGCTCGGCCTGGCCGCACAGCCAGGAGAGGAAAGCCGCGCCGTCCTCGATGGCCGCGGGGAGGCGGTGCTCGGGGGCGAGGCGGTACTGGACGGACAGCACGACCGCCGGGAGCTCGGCGGCGGCGCGGAGGCAGTAGGTGTGGAAGTGTGGCTGCGCGAAGGAGCCGATGCAGTAGCCACCGCCGTGGAAGTACACCAGCACCGGGAGCTTGGGGCCACCGGCCGTCGTCACCGATGGCGACGGCCTGTACACGCGGACGCTAAGGCCGCGCGGCGCGTGGTACATGGCGTCCTTCCACTGCACGCCGGGGACGTCCGGCAACGGGTCCTTTGGCCAGAGCACGGCTTCGTCGCCGCGGACGACTGAGCCGTCGCTGAGGAGCTTGACGACGCTCGGCAGGTCCTCCATGACCTGCGGTGCTGCGGTGTCTTCGCCGGACATCGTGTGTGTGTGATGGATCGGTGCCGTCGGACGCCCGGCAGGTTGTCGCGATTCCTGAATCAATGGGGCATCGGATTTATATATATTATTAGTGCTCACGAAGGTTCCTGTCGATCAGACGGCACGCTCGCACTGGTGGCAGCTCTGGTCTTCTCGAGGTGTGAAAGAGGCTGGAAGCGCATGAGAGGATGTGGCGAAGATTACAGAAAGGTTAGGGTTCGGTTAGGTGTGGATTGATTTTCAAGCTAACTAGTAAGATCAGATTACAGAAAGGTTAGGATTCGGTTAGGTGTGGAGTAACTAATTACAACACACGCCACATCCTAAACTAGCACGGTTTATATACACACCGTGATGTACAATGTTTAACACCCCCTCAATCACAACTATCTAAGTTGAGATTACGTCTAAAGATCTCCAGTTGCCGCAGTGAGAGTGGTTTAGTAAAGTCATCCGTCACTTGATCACCAGTAGGAACAAACAGAATATTCAAAAGCTTGTTAGCCACCCTCTCACGAACAAAATGATAATCAACCTCAATGTGCTTCGTCCTAGCATGAAAAATAGGATTGGCAGAAAGATAGGTAGCACCAAGATTGTCACACCAAAATGACGTTGCAGATGAGTGACGAATGCCCAACTCTGTTAATAAATTCTGGACCCAAATAATCTCAGCAGTAGCATTTGCTAAGGCCTTGTACTCAGCTTTTGTACTCGATCTAGACACAATAGCTTGCTTACGTGCACTCCAAGAAATCAAATTACCACCAAAGAACACTGCAAAGCCTCCAGTGGACCGCCGATCATCAGGACAACCTGCCCAGTCTGCATCTGAAAAAGCACTAACAAGTGTAGAGTCTGACTTAGCAAGTTTGAGACCATGACTCTTGGTTGCCTGGAGATACCGAAGAATTCTTTTTACTGTTGTCCAATGAGTACCAGTAGGCGCATGAAGGAACTGACAAACTTTGTTGACTGAGAAACAAATATTTGGTCTGGTTAAAGTCAAATACTGCAGAGCTCCTACAACACTCCTGTACCTGGTGGAGTCCTCAGCTCCAAGCACCTCTCCGTCATGAAGAGACAATTTCTCTGGAGTAGACAAAGGAGTTGGAGAAGGCTTGCAGCCTTTCATGCCCACTTGCTCAAGGATATCTTGCACATATTTTTCTTGAGACAAAACAATTCCACTAGCAACATGCTTTACCTCAATCCCAAGAAAAAAAATGGAGACTGCCCAAATCCTTGAGCGCAAAATCCATGCGCAGATCCTTAAGAAGAGCTTCAACTGCTCTAGAGGAGGAACTTGTGACAATAATATCATCAACGTAAATAAGCATAAAAATGGTGACTTCATGCCGATGATAAAAGAATAACAGGGTGTCTCCCTTGGAAGCAGAAAAATCGAGAGACTGTAACTTGGAGTACAGACGATAATACCAAGCTCTAGGTGCTTGTTTCAAACCATAAATTGCTTTATCAAGCTTGCAGACATGTCGTGGTAAAGCTGAACTTTCATACCCAGGAGGCTGCCTCATAAAAACCTCTTCTTCTAGAACACCGTGTAAAAACACGTTCTTTACATCTAGTTGTTGCATGCACCAATTTCTAGATATTGCAACTGAAAGAATTAACCCGATAGTAGCAGCTTTGACCACAGGACTAAAGGTGTCCTCATAATCAATTCCGTACCTTTGCTTGAAACCTTTGGCCACAAGACGTGCCTTGTACCTGTCAATTATGCCATCAGATTTCCGCTTGACCTTGTACACCCATTTGCAGTCAATTACGTTCCTCCCTCTGACTGGTGGGACCAAGCGCCATGTTTTGTTCTCAACGAGAGCTGAAAATTCTTCATCCATTGCCTGTTTCCACTTGGGATCACCAAGAGCATCCTACAGATTCTTCGGTTCACCTGTGGCACAAAAAGAGCCCCAACGAACACAACCATCATTATAAACCTTGGGTTTGGCAAGACCACTTTGTGACCGAGTGTGTGAGCGGGCAGGAGGAGGCGGAGCTGGCCGAGCTTGATATATTTGGAGAAGGTTGTGTGTAGATGACACGACGGAGTCAGACGAAGCAGACACAGCCGCAGAAGATCTCAAATCCGCTGCCTGCAGAGAACCAGACGGATCTGGTGCGGCAGCCGATGGCGAACTGCCACTTGGCAGTTCCAGAGTGGGCGCAGTATGGGAAGGGATTCGCACTGCACAGGAGTCCGGGCTCCCCGCCCCGCTGACGCCACGTGGGCCTCGCCCAGCCGACCCGCCAGGGGACCACGCACCATCCCACGCGGGGGACATCGCAGGGGTCGGCCCGCCAGCAGACAGCGCATCAGTGCGCCCGCCTGGCCCGCCTTGTCGCCCGCCTGGCAGCGCAGATCCCGGCTAGGATTCGCCTGACGTGCCAGGCGACATAGATCCCGCGGTGGATTCGCCTGGGATCGTTGTAGCGACCGATCCCGAGGCCTCCTGCGGATCTTCTATGGAGCTCCCTGTTTGCTGCATAAAATCATAAGAAGTTTAGCCAAAAACTTCAGTATTTTGCTGCCCTGTTTCCTGCACACTTTCAGCTAGGTTATTGGCATTAGGCATAGGCATATGATCAGCAACAAA